>NC_088252.1:22686306-22995424 GCF_036013445.1 Caloenas nicobarica
AGGGTGATTTTGCAGATAAAGCCTTCCATTCATGGAGGCTCATGCTGCACTATGTCAATAACATTTTTTTGTTGGTTTTGTTTGGGTTTTTTGGTTTTGTTTTTTTTTTTTAAAAAGTTTTTGTTGTTGTTGTTTGTTTTGTTTCTTAGGGGTTTTTTTAGGCAGGGCAGGGTAGGATTGGACACAGGCTCTTTTTTTATCCTGTTCAACTCACGGACTCTCAAGTTGATATCTAGGTCTCCCAGCGTCTTCTGTATTACAAATATACAACAAAACCAACCTGTTTGACTAGCAAAGAAGATACAACACTAAGAAACATTCACTGTGGGAAGCCCACTCTCATACTACCTACCCAAACTCACCTAAAGGCTATGAAGCATTAACATTTTGGCAGAATAGTGAGAAGTAAACAAAATTAGACTAAAATGTTAGTTAAAATTGGAATTGAAAAACGCCAGTTTCAATTACTGAACACTAATTAGCAAGTCAAAACTCGACAGCAAGAATCTGAATCGTTACAGTGAATGCACAAGCAGCTCCACGGACTACTCCATTCCATTTCAGAGCTCCACTGTCCTCGAACACACTCAGCTGTTTCACATCCTCCTAGCAGGAGGGGAACCCACTGCAAACAAAGTGCTACACCGAAGGTACAAGTATTTGCATCTATACAAAACACAGACACCTGCCTGCAGGTAATGCAAGCGAGTACATATACGACCACGTGTGTTTGTTTACATGAAATGGTAAGTTGATTAGTATGACACCAAGTGTCACAGTAGCTAGAGACTCTGACAGTGATGTAACCAGCAATAATCCCAGTTCTACTCATTACACCAGAACATATTCACCAAAGAGGCAGGTAAAAACCTCTAAGACTTGATTTAGCAAAAAATACCCTTCTGCATATGTGTAACTTTTGGCAGCACTGTTAACTGCCACCTGCTTAAGCCTGTATGCCTCTGCATAGGGACATTTGTGGAACCTAACCTAGACTTCAGAAAGGTCTGATTCAATTCATATTTGAAAGGAAACAAGACTTTTCTTATAAAAGACTCCAGAAATGAACTGGAAAGAACACATCCAGGCTCCCCACAGCAAACCCACCCCACCACATACTGCTGCTGACTCACGTGCACAACATCAGCCTTGGGTACTGAGCACCAGAACCTGTTCTGCTCACAGACTGCTTCAAGTAAAGCCTAGGTTAGCCATTTCAAACCTTCTCCTAGCTTGGCGTGGGGGATTAAACCTTCTTGCAATCATCTGTCTCAGGTTCAGCCAAAAAGGAAGGCTGCTTTTTGCTTCCTATTAGCCTCCCAGATCTCACTTGTTTCAAGTTTGCGTGTTCCAGCATGCTCCATCCTACCAGCCAAACTGCAAGAACTCTAACCAGTCAGAGGAAACATTGTCTGGAGTAATCAGACACCAACTTTTAGTGCATCTCCCAGTCATTTTTGTCCCCTGCTGAAAGACAATGTACCGTACCAGAGGGAAGAACCACAACAGCACATAGATGTTGTCCTTACTGATTGTTTTTGTCCATGCTCAATTAAAATAAGAAAATGGCAAAGCAAATGTCCTAAACCCCTCTAAAATAAGCCTGCTTCCACAAAATCCAGCCTGGTTTCATCAACATGAGTCAGCTGTAAGAGTCCTAGACAACCAGATTAAGCCTTGCAGCCCTCTAGAAAGTAAACGTATGCTTTGGGTCCTCAACAATCACAGGTTCAGATAGTTCCACACCAGCTGAAGATCAAGGGGAAGAAGCAGGGTACAAGGAAATGTCAGATGTAATATCTAACTCCAAAACTCTTTTAGGTTCCTTCATCTGCAAATAAGGGGATTTCATTAATATCTCAGAGGAAACCAAATGAGTTGTTAGTACAGTATCTGTTACAGCAGAGGTAAGCCAAGCTGGACATGAGAACACGTTAAAAAAAAAAATAAACCAAACCAAAACACAATGAAGTTGTTCTGGCAACGTAGTCTTTTCAATCAGCAACATTCCAAGCCTGCAATTTAGGGGTAGAGTCAGACCCAGAGGTATCAGGCACTCTGCCACAGGCTGCACCAGCCATTCAACACCCCGGAAAGCAGGACACTATGCTAGATGGTGACAGATTTCCACCCAAATTCTGGCTCATGCCTAAGGGCTGACCTACTTACAAGTGCCACAGGGTCAGCATATTGCAAGGGCAAAGGTCTGTTATGGGTCCATCTTCCTAGGTGGGTCAGTGACAGGCTCAGAGGAGATGCAACTGGTTGCCTCTGCACACTCGCATCCTGATATGTGGGCACAGGAGAGAAGATTCAAGCAATTCAAAGCTAAAACCAGGTTTAATGTCTTCTGACCTATCATACTTAAACCCTTTGCCTAGACACATTTTCTCTCCTGTTCACTCATTCTTGATTTAGATTCAATGGACTCTACTTAAAGGACACATAACCCCTGAAGGAGTTCACATACAGATGATTTGTATTCTTTCTTGCCTTCCTAAAGTGTTACTGAAGACATAGTTGGACTTCTGTGACTTATTAAGCCTTGTGCAAGTGACCATAAGAGATCCCTCTTTCATTCACCCATAACCTATGTGGAGAATCAGCTTCCCTGCCCATTCCAGATGGTCTAGCAACAACCCTTCTGCAGGTGAACACATTACCGGCACAAACTGCAGGACGTCTCCAGACAGTGTGGTTCAGTGCAAGCAAGGGATATCAGATTTATTTCAAAGGGCCCAGTTTTCAGCAACATTCACCCAGAGTGAAAGCTGGTAGGTCTGGCTGAGCACTCCTGTCTCCTCAGTGCAACACACACCTTCAGATCCTGAATTTGTGCTATGTGACAGCTCAGGGTTCTCCCACAGTAGCTCCCTCTAGCTCTTTTCATCATCCAAAGTTTCCATCCAAAGACACAGGTCAGACAGAGCCAGTGTGAGAGCTATGAGACACCACAGCCCAGCCCAGAAAACGTGAAAACATCTGAGACTACCCCCTGTGAAACATGGGGTTTGTTGGCCATACTAAAATCCACAGCCGAAACACATTAGGTCTTCCTTGAGCAGAGAGCAAGACACTCCGCCTCTACAATGTAGTTTGAGCAGGCTGATGACTGTGTGGGTATTTTCTTGGCTAGACATGCCTACTTCAATGTTGTGCTGTCACCAAGTGCAGGACTGCTCCCTGGCTGTCCCTTGAGTGGGGAACCAGCCACTGCATCCCGCAGAGTAGGAACAACAGCTAAATGGGGGGCCAAGGGTCTCAGCTGTGAACTTGAAGGCTCTGATAGAATAAGGGGCCACCAGCCAAGTCAGTCAATGAGTTCTCTTCTGTATGGACATTTTCAACAAGGACTGAATGGCTCTGATGGAAAAAGGCAATCCCCTTTCTCTCCTACTCGCCTTCCTTCCCCGCCCGTTTATACCACCTGAGGGAAAGTACAGGTACCCTTCCACTTCATCCTTCTATTACAACAAAGTATTAATCATACCTATGGGAGGAAAGACAGAAAGTATTAAATCTGACAGGCTCTCAACACAGCAGTGCCAGTGAAATGCATCATTAAGGTGAGTAATTTTCCTGTTTACTTCATAGGCTCTGAGCCCCCTCCCCTTCCTCCCCACCTAAGATGTGGGCAGGACCCATCAAGGCAAAGCTTTGGAAGCAAGCAGCAGCGTCCCCAATTTCTACATAAATGCTGCAGGCCAAAGAGCAAAGGCAAGTTCCAACTGAGCCCTTGACAGTAATCAAGCACCGCGGCGCCTCTGGTCTTGTCTTGTGCATACCTTGCAAGTAGCATCATGTCTTCCCGCTGAGATTTCACTGGCAGCGCACACAAGCACCTTGTTCCTTGGCTTCTATCTCAGAAAAAGAAAGTCCTGAACACACACATACACACACACGCCCCTGCCTTTCTGCTCCAAAGGAGACCATTTCCCTCTAAATCTTGAGCGTACTGTGGGCAACCCTTTCAGAACAGATTTACAAATTTGGAAGAAATCTCTTTTGTTCCCATGCAGAAAGATTAGTGTGAGTGCCTTGCCAAAAGGGCGCTGAGTTTTCTCTATTAACGTCCAGGAAACTTTCCTGAGTCAGATCTTATTACATTTGAAACAGAGTGCAGGTACCAGCAAGTCTCTTCCATGATAACAGCCAGGGCCTGTCCCATTTCCTGATCACATTACACTCAATTTCCAGAATTACATCTATGCAAATATTGTTCTCCTGCTTGCAGAGCATTTCATTGATAATTAAAGCGAAAAGCCAGCAAAACTTTTTTGGCCAGGATGGTGAGCAAGGCAACAAACTAATATGTAGACACTGAGCAGGGACAAATGTTCTTCTTGCATAAGAAGACCATCTGACAAGGGTCCTCTCCTCCTCCTACAAGACAGGGAATCCAAACTGAACCAAACCATTTCTACAAATGTCCTTCTGTTTTCTGGGTTTGCCAACCCAATGAGGCCATACTGTAGTTCTGAGTCACAGAGAAAACATAAGGATTGGGGTGTGTGTGTGGGGGGGGGCGGTGTGGAAAATCACGCCTAACTGAGCAAGTCATGGTTTTACCAAGAACATAAAAATGCAATAATGCAGATCTAAGCTAGATCAATAAAGCATGACAGCAGCTTCAGCACACTTATGATGAATGGTGACTAAGTAAAACCTTTAAACATTTTATTTGTACAATTAAGCTTTCGGATGAATGGCAGGGAAGTCAGACAAAAACCCAGTCACTAGCTATTACCAGCATTTGCAAGGTTCTGGGATCTGTATTTTACCCAGATCCTCCTCTTCCAGCCCTCTCCTTCCATCCTCAATGACCTAGCTAAGCACAGTCCTTGAGTCAACTGATGTGGTTTCTCCTGAGCCTACTTTCAAAGTCAAGACATGATTCAGCAAGGTGTTTAAGCAGATGCCTACCTTTAAGGATGGGAGCAGCCTTGCTGACTCCAACAAAACCCAAAAGATTCACAAAGAATATTCACGTGCTAGCAGTTATGCATTCACTCAAGTGCTTTACTGAACTGGGACTTTGATTTTTCCTACACGCTGTGGGAAACAGTTTGTGAAGAACCATGTTGAGGAACATAGCAGCCACTGGGACATCAAGACATCCCCAGCTCCAGAGCACAGTACTGCACCCCCAGGCAGCTAGTGAGGTCAATGCTGTGGCATCTTCTCTGCTAGGAGGAGCAACAAGATTATCCCAGGCTTGGGATATGCCTCCTGTTTTTCTCACGCTCACCAGCAGCCCTGAAGCTGTGCAACTGCGGCAGCTAAGGGAAGACAAACATTCTGCAGAGCAACATTTAGAAAGGGAAGAAGGTTTGCAATGAGTCTGGGAAGTGTTAGCAGCAGTCCTTCCGATCCCTCTTACAGAACTAAAAATCTTCAGTTTTGCATCTCCACCACCCCAAGAGAAGAATGGAAAACGAGATCCCAGTTGACATGCAAGCCAATGGAAGATACGCAGTAACATGTCACATGAGAAATGGAAGGCTTGAACACAGCATAGTCCATGCCTGTTTTAGCCAATTCTTAGGTGGCTTTATAATTTCAGCAAGAATGCACAAATGCATAAAGCAAGCAAATCTACAAGCCCGTTAGGTAAACTCATCAGGAATAATGGCCCAAACTCTTCATGACATAGTTACAGATCTATAAATTATTTGAAACAGATTACAGCAAGTCTCTCAATACCTAGCAATTGACTTCACTTTGTAACTTAAAGATAATCATGTCGTCTACATGACCTAAGTGGAAACATAACAGGAGTGAATGTGGATTCAGATGCAAATCCCCATGACCAATCTGAAGATGGTTTTCCAAGAAAAACACCAAACAGCTCTTTGCCCCTACAGACCTCGCTACCTCTGTGCTGCTACATTTGTAAACTGTAAGTTCTGAAGACCCCAAGCCATGGATGCTTTGTGAGAAGAAATATCCCATTCAAAGCAAGACTGCTTTCCCAAATAAAAAAAACAGTCTTTGTTACTGGATAACGATGAGAACAGGAATAGTTCCCTGGGAAACATAATTTTAAAGTCAGATTTCCCAACTAACCACACCCAATTAGTAAGTAATGCCATGTTTTTGAGTGATTATGGAATCCCAGCAGATTTTTTCATCAGCTTCAATTTTGCTATTTCCTCCATCTTCCCAACAAGAAAAGCAAACAAAAACTCTTCACAATATTATATGGGTTGAGGGTAACTAAAGGCAAGCCCCTTCCTCACTAAAAATAAGTAAAATGGAGCAAAACAAGACAGAGTTGCAACATCAGAAGAAGTTATTGGCTCACACTGGCCGGCACTCCCATTTTCCTTACAGCTCATACATGATGCATCAGAGAAGGGTGCAAAGCCTCCATGGACAGAACGTGCTGTTGCCCTGCATGATGCTGTGCAACTGAATTCCTGCCCTTGCAGAACACAAGCTCTGTCCAGAGATAGCTACCATAAATCTCACGACCCCGCACCACTGCAAGAGCTACCACGGGTAAGGCTTAGAAATAGGCCCTTAGCAACTCTGATTTTAATGCTATCCAAGTGAGAAGGTGGGAAGAAGGTTGGGACCGACACGGGCAAGCCATTTGCAAGTATAGCCTATTGAAGACAATCAGCTGGCACCAAAGCAAGCAAGGACTTTGGACCTGCAGAAGCTAACTACCTCTCCAGAATTTTATCAGCCACCACTAGGTAGAGGAAGACACCATTAAACTAGCAGAAAACTTTCCATCTACCAGCTTCACAGCTGAACAACAGAGAAGACTCCACAGGCAAACAAGTGTTTAGCTCTCTAGTTGCAGACAGCAAAGCACCAGGATGCAAAAACCCTAAATAGGATCAGAGATATGACAAAACACACCACAAGGATGCAACCATACTACTGCTACGATGGGCCACGGAATCATCATCATGTAAAGTAGCATACGAGGCTCCACTGCACAAAGCACTGGGTGAAAAGAAATAAGCCCAGTTTTACAAAGCGTGGAGGTAACATATAGAAACAATCCAGAGGGAGACATTTGGGAAGAAGCAAGCTGATGAGGGAAGAGAAGCCCTAGTCACAGCACACCAGCTACCTGACCCTGGAGAACAGCAAAAGATAGAGGCCCAGCTAGGCTGTAACTGTTGCCACATATTTCTTATTTAAATGCAATTTGTTTAATCTCAAGTCTGATTCAACCATCAAAGGCTCTCTTCTGTAGCACACTGACAGTTCACTCTAAATCTCTGCACCTTTAATCCTTTAATTAGCCAAGAAAAATGCGATCTCAACTCTTCCACCAACCTAAGCTAATTTTCTGCATGGAGCTTCTAATTCCTGTAGGTTACAGGTTTTAGCTGCTCATGTAGCCAAGGGAAAAAAAAACCAACACAAAACACAACAACAACAAAAAAAACAGACAAAAAAACCAGACAAAAAACCCAGCCCCCCCGCCCCATTCCCACACGGGCTGATGTATCCTTCTCCATGTGCTGCCTCTCCAAAGAGCGAGCTCCTTGAAACGTCCTTGCAAAAGCAAGAGGTACCATTTTCACATTCTAGTAGTGGGCTGGGAGGCATAATTTCAATCATGAAATTCAGAGAATAGCAAACAGAGGTTTCAATGTGTGGTACAGGGGTGCCCAGAGGAATCTGGTGACAAGGTGGTGTTTGTACAGGAGGATAAAAATTTGAAAGTTAAGCCACTGCCTGAGCAAGAGAGTGTCATTCCCACCATGTAGATTTGGCCACCTTCCTTGGTGATTTTGGGATGGGAGCTCCGAAGCAAGCAGAGAAAACCCTGGATAGCCAACCATTTTGAAAACTTTCTCCAGGAGATTTCTCCACAGATGAGCTCTGCTGCTGCTCAAGTCCGTCATGGCAACACAGCTCTGAAGGCAGGAAAGGAAGATTGCATGAGTCACCGGCACATCAGGACAGAGACCCATACAGGAAACCTGAGTTACACGTTGGGCTTTTCATGCAGGAAGGACACGAGGGCCACCTAAAGCCCTAAGCATGGGGAGTGAGGTACAATCTGCACCTGAACACAGCCTCGACTGGCGCTCTAGATCAGGATGCTCCTTTGCAGGACAAGGCAAAAGCAAGCAGTGCTCTTGCTCAAGGTCTGCTAAAGGCAGGCCCACAGCGCAGCTGCAGGGACTGCTGGCTTGCCACATGCTAACCCAGCGCGTGACATGCAGGAGAAAGGAGTTCAGACACGGCCAAGCCATCTCTGCACAGCACCCAGACTGTCACTCCCAAGCTGCAACGTGCCAGAGCTAATGAACCCGACCCGTTGCTGCAGCACTGCATAGGCACGGCAGTTCTCTTTCTAGGCACAGCCTGGCAAGTCCATGCAGTGTGGCATGGAGCCTAAGGTTATCTCTAGCATAGGTGTCCACCTGCTAAGCATGGACAAGCCGTAGGAGGCCCTCCTGGAAGCTGGCCAGAGAACACAGTTGAACAACAGCACGAAGAGTCACTTGGACTTGAAAAATGCACGCAGGCACAGGGATAAGAGTAACCTGGTGAGTAAAAGCACAGTGGAAGAGCCCTGTCTACATGAAAGGCAGAGGAGAGGCATTTCTGCATCTTGCAGTTCCTTAATTCACTTGTGTGTTTGGGCCTTGAAGAACATCAGCACATGACCAGGGCTGCCTTGCTTAAGCAAGCACTTTTAGCAAAGTCACAGCAGGATTTTGTGTGAGACAAGGAGGAGGAAAAAAAACCAAACCAAAACACAACCAACCAACCATCCACATAGAACAGAGCATTTTGAATGCATGCCCCTTCCCTCTGGTAGGACTTTAGAGGCACTGTGTTCACATTCTCCATCCTATTCAGCCCAAATGAGTTCCCTCCAGTTCCCCAGCAAGGAATCTTGCCCATAAGACAAGGAAAGTGATCTGAGCAATAGCTGCTGCACTCCACTGACAACAGATCCCAGTCACACAGTCTGCACATTCAGAATTCACATTAGTTATGTGTGCAAACCAGAAATACAGCTGCACGTGCATCTTGGGGGTCGGCTTAAAAAAAAAAAACACAGAAAAACCCACCCAAAAACCACAGAGCTCAGTGTGGCGATGAGAACCATCAGTATGATGGTATGAGAACCTCAATATGAGAACCTCTATTACCAGCCTCACCACTTCAGCTGCTCCTGAGTCATATAACTGTTCTACACTGCCACAGGCTTTGAGAAAGAGGCATTTCAAGTGCACAATTAAAAGGCAGGCAAATGAGCTCTGCAAACGGCAGTTGCTGGATATTCATTCCACATTCAGTTCTTGCAGAACAAAGAGGATGGGAGCAGTTGGCAAGGAGCATTTGACTGGGAAGCTGCACTCTGGTGTCCAGGCAGTCAGCCTGGTAACTAAATCTTTGCACACTCTTTGATCAATGCATTACAGAACATCCTTCCACCAACAGTCCTCAGGGTGGGTACACAAAGGTAGTGAATGGTTACCAGATTCGCTCCAGGCCAGAGAGCAAGCTCATTTTGCAGCACCAAGATGAGTAGGGTTTTTCTCTTTTCTTTTAATAAAGGGGGGGAAAAAAAAAAGGATTCTACAGTTCTCTGAAAGCAGCTAATCAAATTATTAAAGTGCTTAAAAGTTTAATGAAGAAATCAAAGCTATTCAGCAAACATTCAGCTTGATGTCTCTTTCCCTTCTTACCCACCCTTTCTCAATGCATTCAAAACCTCTTTTTGCTGTGCTACAACATGTTTGAACAGGTACTGAGATACAAACAAGTCTTGGCCCCATCTCATACAGAATGGATTGGTTGCAGATGTTCTCCTGCAAGCTACATCTTGCCTCCTGCAAGAGCATTCATCTCCAAAACACATCATTTCACCTACTTTGCCTGAAGCCAAAACTCAAAGGTTATTTAATTTTTATTTTTTTTTATTAACTCTAACATACCTACAGCTGTGCAAGCAAAACCCCATCTGGTTTTTCAAGGCACAAAGAAGCAAGCGACTAAGTTT
Source organism: Caloenas nicobarica (assembly GCF_036013445.1). NCBI lineage: Eukaryota > Metazoa > Chordata > Aves > Columbiformes > Columbidae > Caloenas > Caloenas nicobarica. Next base: position 22,696,295 of record NC_088252.1, read on the forward strand.
AGATAAATGTAACCAGTTTGGGGCAGTCATCTTTCTGTTCACCTCTGCAGCAGCCAACAGCAATGTCAGGGGTGCAATAAACCAAAAACCTGCTATATTTCAGAGAAGCCTGACATATTTCACTATCTTCCTAGGACAAGTCAGACATGAGCTCATACAGTGGCAGGTGAGTCAGTGACAAGTCAGACAATAGGCTCCTTAATTAAGCTTTAGGGGCAGATGATCCCTTGAAGGTGTAATCAGATTGGTATGGCCAGTGGAAAAAGAAAAAAATAATAACAATAAATTTAAAAAAAAAAAAAAAAAAAAAAGCTGAGTGAACTGTTACACCCTTGCTGAGCTGTGCCAGGCAGGGTGAAGGCAGCACGGTGCCGGAGAGCCCCCAGGAATACCTGACCGTCCCGCACAGCTCTCCGGGCTACTCCCGGGAACAGAGAAATGCTGATTTCCCCAGCAAGCAGGTTACGCTGGGGTCACACTGCAGATGCAGCATGATCCAGGGCAGCCTAAGGTAAGGTGCAATCCAGGACTTTGACTTCCAGAGGCATAGGGGAGGTTGGCAACAGCTCAGACCTGACCTGTGTGGCAAGGAGGGAAGTGGTCATGAGTTAGTCATTCCCAGTCACTAACCAACAGAGTCAATCTCAGCCACGTGCTTTATTGACCCTTAAAATGCGACCAAGATTCCCCACTTAAGAGAAAGAACCCAAGAGTTCTGTTTAGAAAACTTCCCTGAAATAAATTGCACAACATGAACATCAGTATATTGAAACAAAATAGCCCCATTAAACTGATTGCAATAGGCAGGGCGGTAACAGATTCAGAGCAGTTTTGCACTCGCAACATCAGACGTGCAGCACAGAAAAGGCTTTTTTCCAGCATGTGTCCCTGCAAACTCAACCTGGAACCCAGCTCGCCTGCGGAGCTGCTCTTCCTATCAGCCAGGGACCTCCCTCGGAATGTCAGCAGCACCAGAGCAACCCAGTTCTCCCCATTCGTACCTTGCACAGATCAGTCTGCAAACCCAGAAAGACAGACTGCAACTTCTGCAGCCCTTTCGAGAGGGCTGCAGAAAGCAAAAATTACTCAGAGGAGTCCACACGCAAAAGGGATGCCAAATAAAGGTCCAGTTTATTAATTCCTTAGAGAAACTGCATCGCAAAGCGATCGGTCCACATAATTTGTCAAACCTTATGGAACTAATGATGACTTTTCTGAAGCTTTTCCTAGGCCTCCCCACTTCCTTTATGGCTTCCAGTACTGTAAAAGATTTTAGTAGGATATCTCAAAATGCACAGACTGTTTTTTGTTGGAGTTCCCTTTGCTCATATGCCCACAAGAACACACCAAGGATGGTTCAAAAAAAAAAAAAAAAAAAGGCTAAGTACAAGTAATGTGAGCAGTTTGCAGCAAAAGAGATGGGAGACAAGGAACTCACCACAAAACCAGCCACCACCTCACTGATTAATGAAGAGGTGTCATTCAGTGCTCAGCCACCCAACAAACATCTCACAGGAAGACTTCTTCTCTCCCACCCATGGCAATGCTGACGCTTAAATGCAAACAGAGCGAGTGTGCTGACTGCCCTGTGAACACCCTCCAGGCTGGGCACCAAGCCCAGGGGCACAGCTCCCACCCCTTCCCCATGGGAATCTCTTCCAGCCCCTCATTTTAAGGGGGTTCCAAGGAGCTCTGGGTGCAGGTTTGGTAGCAAGCTTGGGCTCACTCTGCTCCCCTTGCAAGGTCAGGAAGAAGTCAGCTCCCAGCCACAGCCCACACGGTTGAGCTAATAAGCCCCGACAAGCGGCAGGGTGAGTTTGCTGAGGCTCAGCACCGCAGCTACCATCGAAGTGCTGGTACAGCATCGTGCTCGGGCTACATACCAGGAAGAGGCTTTCCTTCATGCCACTGCCCTCAAACAGCCTCTGCGTCAATAATTTTTACACCTGGTGGACTTGACACCTGTAAAGCTCAAGATCTGAAGCAGGGGAAGCAATAACCCAAGTGGCACTCAAGCAGCTTCAAGCTTTAGCCTGGAGATACGTTTTGGTGCCTTCAAAAGTTAGTTTGTAACGACACTTTGAAGTCACGTAAATAAGTCAAAAGAAGAGGCCTGAAAGCTAAGGTTAGTGATACGGGATGCACAGCAAGGAGCAGTCCCCCACAGTCACCCCCGGGCATTTCACATCAAGGGTCTAAATGCTTTACAACACGGGATCACGGTGACACAGCCCCATATCTGCGGGTGGGAGTATGAAAAGGGGGGAAGAGGGGCAATAGAAACAAAGGGAATGACTTGCACAATGTTACCCAGACTACATCTAAATCACAGGGCAGGAGCAGCTCCGCAGCTGGGCCCAGGGCCAAACCCACTGCTGGTCCACGCTGCTTCCAGCAAGAGCATCTCGGGGCATCACGGATCTTCTCCCCAGGAGGAAAGCGTGGTGCACCCCCAGGGCAAAGAGCCCCGTGTGGCAGCCCTGCAGGGATGCTCTGTAAGGCAGCATGACCATCACAGCTAACAACAACGCCAGAACACTTAGAGCCGAGTCCCGCTTCGTTTGCTCAGGAAAGACAGGTCAGCCTTTGAGCGCTGCTGTCCGGTAGCACATTTTGCAGGTTTCTGTAAAGCTGAATTTAGGTGAACTTCAGCAGCTAACATGTATCAGCAGATCATAAAACACTCAATTTAATCAGAGAAGTAATTTTTTGCTCTCCTTAAAAAGACCCACTCGCATAGAACACATCCAAAAAAAGAGGCAGAAGTAGCATTTTCCTCCTGTGGCTCCACCATGTTTTGCTCCAGTTTTTAAGGGTTATCTTTAACAACTGGAAACAATAAAGTTTGTATAAATACTCAGATCTATTTGCAAGAGGATATAAGCTTTTATATGGGTAGCTATCCTATTGTGTTTACAATAAGAAATCTGACACACCTGCACACAGCAAAACCTCAAGAAAATATTTCCATTGCATAATAAAGTTCATGCTCTTTCTATACAGAAGCCATCCCTACCCAGGACACTTATTTTTTTAAACAAAGTAGGACATTTCTTCATAGCGTATCGTTTGCCAAGCACTGGAGCTGAGCCCTCACTGTACACAGCACCACCAGCGCAACACACACAAAATTACCCTTGCTTCAGCACACTGCCAAACTGCTGCTTGTTCTGTATCAATTTGGCAGGGAAATAATACCTACAACAACTGTGATATTTCAGCTGACCTAAGGAAAGGAATCACCTTCTCTAAGGACAGTCTTTGTCTGCAAGGTGAGCAATACACCTCGTGCATCAGCCTGCCTGAAAACTCTTACCCAAAAGTAACTTACTAAACAGTCAAACCGATTTTTTTTTTTTGCACAAAGTTTTTTTTTTTTTTTGTGGGATTTAAATACCTTCTAACAGTGCTCAGTTGACACGGTTTAAGTTATACAGCTCGATGGTATGGGGAAACAGGTAGCGTTTTAGGAAAGCCTCCTTGCCCTGGGGTGGGCTGCCTCCCAGCTGGCCGTGACCTCTGGGGAGGTGAGGAGGCGACTCTGCTGATGCTTCGTTTGAACTCTGCCGGGCTGCTTTGCAAGCTTTGCACTTGCGAAGTCCAAGAGAGCTCAGCAGCTTCTACAAGCCAGCCTAAAGGCAGTCCCCATGCTGAACACTACCACACACACAAAAAAGCACATTCTAAAAAAGGCAAAAAACACCCCACTCCAAAATACTATCAGTTTGAAAGTTTTGGCACTTCTGGCGCCTTGGTTTCCCTTCTCTAAAATGACGATTATGCTCTTGATTTGCCTACTGAGCAAAGGTGTTTGCTGATTAGGGAAGTAATGTTTGTGTAACACTTTGAAGATTTAAAGTACTACATTAATCCTACATGTTGTTCTCAGTAGAAGCCAATTTTTAACTAAGAGGAAAAAAAAAAAAAGAAAAGCTGATTTAAATAGTGACTCTCCCCTACTTCAAGATGTTCACTCATCTCCCAACATCAGCTATTCTTATCTGTAAATGTTTTTTTAACCCTTCCTTCTCATAGTTCTCAGAAACCACAAGTCTCATTCAGCTTTTATTTGAAAAATGGCTTCTTTCCAGGCTGTGGCTGTTTCTTGTAAAGTTAATTCCTTTGGTAATACTGCTGGAGGCACATTGGTATGTTTGGTGTGTGCGTGTATACATATATTTTTTCCCCCTTTTCACACGGGGTTGTTTTTATATATGTGTAGTGAAAGATACCTAATCCAGGATTATGATTCTCTTTTTGCCTTTCTCATGAAAGTGGGTGGGGCTTTTTTGTGCAAGTTGCATTGATGAAAATTATATTTAATTAACACTTTTTCCTCTCCACATAGCCAAAACCAAAAAAGTTTCTTGCACTTAATTCTCTCCCTCTGAATTTTTCTTTAAAAAATAATTACAACCTTAAAACAAATTTTCTGAAGGAAAAAAAGAAGGAAATAAAGAATGATGCCAATACAACGATGTTGCTTTGTACAAAACAGCAGAAGGATCTTCTGCCCCTGTGGAGGACACAACGCCTCCCCACGACCACTTTCTCCATCCTCTTTATTTCTGACTCTAATGTCTCAGTGTTTTTTACTTGCAGATCCTGGGAGACCTGTAGCAACCTCTAACTGGTCTCCTGTTACACTGGGAGAGAATCATCCACAAATCTAGCAACCAAGCAGCTAAATCGCCCAGCTGAAAGAGAAGGACATTCACAACACCTGAAGCCTCCTTTCTCCCAGCAGGTTGGGTGTGCTGGTGCCCAACAATAACTGTGCTGTTTAGAGAGCAGAGCACAGAGAGCTGGAAGGCAGGGGACCCAGATTTTCTGTTCCCAGCTCTATCATCACGGAGGGCGCTGGTCTGATAGAGAACATATAGCAAAACTCCTCACTACAGTGACAGCTGTTCATATGAAGAGGCTATATTGCCTTGATAGGCTTTAGAAAACAGTAAAGGATACAAAAAGGAAAAGCTAAGACAGCTCGCATCACGAGAAATTCCTGGAAACTATTACACAGATCTGTAGAGCTGCTTGTAAGGAGTAACAGAAGACGATAACTGCTAATAAAAACAAAATATACATGACAAAGAGATTAGGGGCAAAAAACACAATTATATTCTAATGGGAACCTCATGCACTCAGATCTCCTTCTACTCAACCATAAAAACCCAAACAGAAGCCAGCAGGTCTCTCCTGGCTGGTTCTCACAGGTGAACTGGTTCTTCCCGGCTTTGCTAGCTTGAAAACACCTCCCTGCCATGAGAAAGGCCCCTCCTTCAAACACAACAAGCCCGGCTCCTCTCTTTCCAGGCAGATGACCTATGACAAGTTACATATGCCTCAACAGCAGAGTGTTAAGGCCCTGTAGTGTCACACAGAGGAAACCACACTTCACAAGCTCTTCACGCAGGAAAGCGCCATCACCACCTCTACGTGCATGAGAATGCTGGTGGCAATCGACGCCCGCTCTGTCTGCCCTGTGCCAAGAGCCCGTGTGCGCGGGAAACAGCGGAGAGCTTGAGGAAGCCAAATCTCAAGCACTTCACACCCGAGACAAATGCCCAAATATGGGAGCGCTCCTGTTTTGCCGAGAGCCGCCGGGAGCCCATCCCTTGGCTCGGAATCGTTGCATCAGCTCTCGCAGTGTGAGCATCCGAAGGCTGCAACCCCATCCCTCTGCTGCCTGCTCCTTCCGGATCGATTACAGGCGTCATTTCCCTTCCTCACTCCTGCTGTAACAAGAGGGGTTATCACCAGCAAAATTAACTTCGCTGGGCTGAAGAGAAAGCTTACATTGAGAGACGTGAAAGGATTAGCAGAGTGGGCAGGAGGTGACTGATTTCAGTGTTTGGTAAGGTCTCCAGACCCTCTGCACAAATGCTGCTCTCTTTTACAAGAACCCTTCTCAGCTGCCCTGTGCAAACAGATAAAGCCTACATCATTGCTGACAAGGAGCCTCCAATGACAGGGAAATTCCAAATCCTGTTGCAAGACCACTTCCACACTCCTTCTTCTTAGCAGCTTTAAAAATAATATCAAAAGGAAAAATGAGAAAGCTCAAAATGCGCTGACCAACACACCACCAAGTAGTAACCAAGCAAAGATTTCAAATAAACACTTCGCACAGCCCCATATGTATGTTCATCGGGAGAGTCGCCAGCCTTTTAAAAAAAAAAAAGTTCTCATGTGTGATGCAGAGAGGTAATCAGCAGCTGGGACATAACTGGACATTACCAGTGTTAAGGAAACAATGCGCTATTTGAAGATTATTTAAGAGAGCACTGAACACATAATTAAGGACTGTTGAGTCAAGGCGATGTGCACATCTAATTGCCCTCTCACTGCTTCACTGTGCTTGTGCACGGTCCTCTAATTTATTTTATAGAGACTGGGAAAAACTGTCTCAATTTTACCAGGTGGTTCAGGACACAGAATATATTTCAAATGAAAATGGAATGAATCAATCTGAAATAAAGAGACTGAGATAGCCCAGCCAAGGAATCTGTACGCCTAGCCATGGAAACCTGTTATTGCTCGTGTGGACTGATTTAAGTGCATTCCTTGCAATGCATCTTTTCCAAATCCACTAACCCTGGCCAGCACAACCCATTTACTTGCTTTCATGCATGTTGCACAGCTTTACTAGCAAATAGTCCAAAATCTGAGCATTTTCTTACAGCTGTAGGTACAGCTGAGTTTACTGAGAACAAGAGAACCAGTAAGCCCAATTGGAACATGAATTGCAGCTTTGCAGAGCTCAGTGTTTCACAACAAAGCCCTGCAAGGACCAACCCAGCTCAGCTCCAATGTACTGCAGGGCATGAGAATAAGCTGCTGAACTCAGGTATTGCCAATACCTGAATTATGCAAGTCTTGCAGGGCTGGGTGTCTTTCTTCAGCAGAATCAAAAATTTGCAAATAAATTTCAGTTTTCATTTAAAAACTTAAAGCTATTTCTGCCTTATTTTTCCTTAACCCTCACGACTACCAAGGAAAGCTTTAAAAGATTTAGTAGATGCACCCTAAAGGCTCAAAAACCTGGGGGAGAGTAAGAAGAACCTGTTTGTCTTTTAAAAAGAGTCTCATGACTTATAAGGTAGTATCTTGATTATGCAAATGGGTGGATCCGATTCATTTTTTGATAGCTTGCGTTTGGCAGTAACGTTAACTTTTCCTTACCTTGACATACAATTTTAGTTTTTACTTTCCTTCTGCAATCATGTTTTTCCCCATGTAACAGGTTCTGCTAGTGACAGGTGATTGCCAAATCTTTTTTTAGGGGGAAAACTGAGTGCCAGTTGTTTGTTTATTTATTTGCACTCAGAGTGGGTGGGGAAGATCGGCACACAACTTACTTCCACAAAGAAAAAAAAAAAAAATCTGAGGTGGCAGGCTTTTGAAATGCCTTGTTTTCTTCTGCTGCAAAAGCAGGAGGAGATATGGCAAGGCATGGGAATTCTCACAAAGGAAATATCCCACAATAAATGACACACGGTTCTGGATACGTTCTTATTCACCCAATTCATAGGGCTCCTCACTCAGCCTCAACGACCTACTCTCTATCTCAGCATCACAAAACGTTAACTCCTCGTTCCTTCGGAGCATGGTTTTCAAGAAGTTTTTATTGTATCATGAGTATGCATGTGAGAAACTTTGTTCAATTCAGACTATTAAGGCTTTTGTTTTTAAACACTTCAGTAGAGTGTAAATTGTTAAAGATTTTCCTTCTGAAAAGACTGGTTAACCTGCTTGTATTCTTACTTGTGTTCTCAGGTTATTAATTAAAAGAAATAATCAAGGATGCTTATAAAGTCCTCTGCAATCCAATCTCAATTTGTCATCATTAATTAGTTCAAAATTGCATACAAATGAAGAGCTAACCTGATTAGACAGCATGTTTTACTGGAATTCCTACTTAAGGGCATGAAAGACTTCAGAGAGAAAATTTGTAATATTTTCAAAGTGAACTGCTCATACATATGAAATCACCCTCTCACCTAGCAGCAGCTAATGTTTATCTCTGCAATTTTGGGTGAGTTTTTTTTTCTTTTTTTCTTTTCACCTTTAATTAGGAGCCCATCACCAACCTAAGCAGAGAAGCAATCCTGATGTTGTACTCATCTCCTTCCCAGTCTATTCTGTACAAATACTGCTGGTTTGGCAAAGGGTGCCCAGTATCCTAGGACAATAAACCTGCTCCACATAGTATGCAGAACTTGGAAGGAAGAAAAAAAAAAGTTTTCAGAAAAAGATATGATTTGAGGGCTGTTTTCAGAGACATAACATTTAAGTACCCAGCGAGTACCCTCTTTCCTTTCTCCCACCTCCAAAAGAAGAAACCATGGGATCTACATGTGCTTCCAGATTATTGCCTCCAAAACATGCACTTGGGAGCTAAATGCACAAAGTGGCCAAAAAAATCTGAAGCATCTTCACAGGTCTCTAATCCTCCCGTGAAAGCAGCTCTTGCTTTTTAGAGAAATAACCCAGTCCTCTAACCAAGCCCACAACCTTCACTCCCATGACCTAATCTGACATGACTCAGCCCAGGAGCTCAGAGGAGCTCTGGTGAATCGCACCGTCAGCCAGGACAGTAGATCCCCTGCCAGTCACCACCAAGCCTTCCCAGCAGGACAAGGAGGGTCAGCCTGGCTCATCCTCTCCCAAAATGGGGAAACTGCAATACCATGGATTTCCTTACTTAATATTGTTGCCCTGGGGAACGGCAAGAAGGAGGAAAAAAAAGAACTAAGAAACAAGGCTTTCAAGTTTTGGGCTCTTAGTAAGGGTGGAGCCATCAAGTAATTTAACTTTTAATAGGTCACTGCAGTGGAAGAAACTCTTCCAGTTGGGTAAGTTCCTAATCCATCATTAAAAAAAAGAAAAAAAAAAGACGACAGGCATTAATCAAAGCATATGAAGTCACATGGGGGGAATGAGCAACTCCAAGAACTTGCTCTTGCTGAGAAGATGGGGCAATCACGCCTCCTTTCATCAACATTTCACGCAGGTTTCCACATCTCTCAGGACAGCAGTGGGAAAGAGAGCCTTCACGTCCTTCCCCACCCACCCCACTGATAAAGCCGTCGAACGCATATTGCCAACCACTCAGGAGTCCATGTGAAATGAGTTGGTGGATTAATTAGCAGAAGGGCAGAGCTCCGAAGATGGAAAGATGCTCGACTGTGAAAGGCATATTGATTGAAGGTCCCCAGCCACCACCACGAGACTGTCATCATTCACTGCCAACATACAGCACATTGCCAGATCTCCTAGATCTAGGTCACTTGGCTCAGCACAGGAGCACCTGGACTGTGCTTGCTCCTCCCTGAGCAGAGAGCTGTTTGGGACCCCATTCCTTTAGAAAAATACATGGACTTATCTCTAGACAGACTGCAACAGGGAATATATGTTCATCTGTTGGTAGTGTGGTCCACATCAGGGCAAAAGAAAAGGAGGGGAAGCTAAATGTGCATGGCCCCAGGCTGCATATGTTTGGTGACTGTACTCACCAAGGAGCAATTTTATTTATTTTTTTTAAAGCCAGCATGTAATCCAATCTTCTACTACTACCCAGGTATACATTAAGACTCAGCCTCCCCTTCTACCCCAGAAAGCCACTATCACTGCAGTGAAACATCTCAAGTGCTTGCTTGACTTTAAGCTTGCGAGTAGCTCGCTTGTCTTCAGCTCTGCTGGAACAGCCTACAACACACGTTCGAACCTCATTTCAAAAGACGGCTTTTCATGTTGAAAGGACAGCATCAAACACCCTGGTTCCCTGCAGCTGCATTAGATAATTCTTTGTACCACATGTATCAAAAGAGAACGTCTTTTCATATACCCTTCAAAGGACCTTCTCCAGAGCAGTCTGCAAAACTCCAAGGGCAGTATTTTCTTGCTCTGAGAAATGGAAAGCAGAACTGATCAACAATTTCTTTATTTAAAGGGAAGTGAAAAGAAATCCTGTGTGTAGTGCGAGTGAAGAAACTTGGACATGAAAACAAGCATGAACTACAGCAGGGCATCACTCCCAATGCAGATAAGGAAAAGGTGCAATTTCAACATCACTTAAAAATCCTTCACCCTTTTGTGCATAAACAAACGGAAAATTTGTTCTCGAGCAGACATATCACATTTTAACCCCACGAAACACAATTTCCTGAACAAAGTTATTGTTACCAGTTTTAGATGAGTTTTACTGGAAAAGGCTTTTAAATACAAAGGATGCAAACTTACAGTGATTTATTGTTATCTTGCATGTTTTTCCAGAGTGGAGCACACAGGCTCCGCTGCTTTACTGGCAGTAGTGGCTGGGAGTTTTGTTTGTTATGTGCAATTCCTGCTAGATTGTATTTAAATCTGAGATTCAAGTAGTTCCTCAGATTAAAAAACAAACAAACACACACGACAAACAAACAAAACAACCTACGCTACTTCTATGCTCTTAGCTTTTGATAGAATTTATGGGGTTTTTTCTTTCCTTAAAAAAAGAAGTTAAAAAAGTGAGTCCCTGCTTTAATCAGGTAGCATGAGGTAGGGGATTATTCACTGCACCTACTCCAAGGGCCTGAAGGAGAGGAAGGCAAATATTGAACATCTAAGACAGCAATATTCTCCACTGCAAACATCTCTACTCTAGAGTCCTAAACTACAACAGGACATACAGCTCCAGCAGTGCTGTGTCCTGGGCTACAAGGTTTCTAGAGCTTAAACACACAAGCCACCTCCACCAAAAATCAGGAGCTGGGCTTCAGGTTTCAAGCTCCGTACATTTTTTATATATTTTTTTTAAATTTTTATTTTATATATATGTATATTTTATATATATTTTTATATTTTTTATATTATACTTATTTTTTAATATTTTTATCTATCTATATATATATATATAAGAAAAGTACTATTTTGACAGCAAGAACAAAGCATGAAGGGAAAAAAACCAAAAACAAAACCCAAAAAACATACATATACACACGCACAAGTAACCCGAATACTGCAGGGCTGACCCGAGCTGCTGACACTGGGGTTCCCACAGCAGCTGCAAGAGGGGAAGGACACAAAAAGAGAACGTCCCGCACTCCGTGGGTGGGAGCAAGGAGCACCATCTCCATCCCACCAGCACAGCCCGGCATGCCAAACCTCACACAAACCCACAAATGCTGAAGAAGGGCAAGGGAAGCGCTGAAGCCATGCTTATGTCCACCCCATGTTTTACTCCAGCACAGCTGCTAGATCCAAATGGACAACGACTGTTTCATCACGCGTAGTCTTTAAGCGACTGTTTTTTGGCAAGGCGTTTCATTCACCTGGGATTTAGTGATATTATTGAGGGTCAAAGTCCCACCACACCCTCCCAGAGCAGCCAAGATAAATCTCTCCCTTCTGTGTGACATGTCATGCACTAAGGAGGACATGGGTCACTCTGTTGTTGCACAAACCTGGATATGTATCATATGAGTAGTGTCACTACTGGCATCGGGACCGAAGCCAGAGAAGGAGCAAAGCGATGCTGCGTCCTTACCGTCCACGTTGCTGACTTTGCTGTGCTGGACTGTTGAAATGATACATCAAAGCTGTGAGGTCCTGGGTAGTCTGTGTTGGAAGGGATGGCTGGGGAGGGCGAGAGGGCATCAAAAGTCGAGCTGGGCTGCGCGTAAGGCGAGGGGGCTGTGACGCTGTTCTGCGCATGCTCCGTGTTGTAGGGGCTGGTGGAGGAAGAACCATTCTGGATCTGCTGGTCCATGCTGTTCAAGAGCCCCAGGTTCGTGTACTGCGGCTAGAAGCAAGGAGACATACAGAAGCGTTACAGATGCAACCTTAGTAGAGGCTGGCTAGCCAAGGCATGGTCTCCACGGTGGAGGATGCACAGCATGATATCAGCACCACCGCACATGTGTCACACCAAGAGGAGGGAGATTTGCAAAGTATATACCCCATTTTACTTTGGTGACTGAAAGAGAAAGAAGTCAAGCTTCTTGTAGCCACACAGTAGATCAACAACCAAGCTGGGAAAAGAGTTTGCACATAACAAAGAGGTGATGTGCAGGGTACCAGGCCACCGTGAGGAGACAGGCTCCCCATGTCTAGCAACACCCAGACCAAGACCTTTATGGAAGGACTGCTATAACCTGATAAAAATCACCAGGTTTCTTACAGCGCAACTGGCTCTAGCATGTACAAGGCTACACGGTCTCTGACTGTCTTGTGCTATATCCAAAGACTACTCCTCTTCTTGCAGATCAGATCCTGCTATACATGGTGACATTTAGAACCTGTAACTCAGGTAGTAACTTCACTGAAGTGTGACTCACTAGAGAAAAGGTTCATAGCACTTAACCAGGTTGCATCATTTACTCAATTCCCAGTGACCAGTCATAGACAGTACCAGAAAGAAATTAAAGGTCTCTTCGAGCAGCATGGAAAGCTTCCCCACATACTTAACAAGCAGCAGTTGCACAGTGTGCAGCACTTAAATGAGCAGATGTGGTTGTGCCCCAAAAGTAGCCTCCAGGCTACAACATACGAAACAACTGAAGACATCAAAATGAAGGCTAGAGAACGGAGTACAGAAAGGCAAAGGTTAGATTAGGGAGAGGTTTGCAGGAAAATCACATGCATAATAGCCTAAATTCTATGTGCAGCCCCGGTCTCCCACCTCAAAGAGATGAGAGGGGAGCAAAGTTCAGAGAAAGCTGACAAGAATGAGCAATCCCTTTCAATGCTTTCCTGTAATGCAGCAGTATATAACAACTTTTCAGCCCGAAAAAAAGACAAAGTGGAGAGGTGGAACACAGTATGACAGAAGTGGATAAATTCCTAAATGATATGGAAAAAGGCAAATAGGAAATGAATTATTCATGCTGTCTTAATAGAAGAGTTGGGGGCCAAGAAAACATCTTGAGCAGGATTTTAGTTTAAATGCACCCACGTAAGGTATTTCTACACAAAGCCTACAAATAAACATGAATTTTTTGTCACACAATGCTGTGGATATTAAGAGTCTACATATGTTCAAAAAAGCATCAGACAAGTTCTGCTGGAGAAAAAGCTGTCAAGGCAGCGTATCTGATTTTAAAATTCTGAGCCACAAACAGTAGGAAGCTGGGAGAGAACTCTGGGGAGAGTTACACAATTACCCTGTTCTTCTATTCTTCTGAAGGACTCAGTGTTGGCCACAGGGCAACAGGTGAGTGGTACATGGGGTTCAGACAGGTACATGTACTCTCATCCTTGTATGTGTCCAAAGAGCACTGTTTGTGTCCAGATGAGGGTGAGGAGCATCCAAAACATTCGTGGTATCCATCCCCAACAGCTCTGGAGCCACCCAGGAGCATACAGCGATAAACACACCTGGTCCTGCTGTCAGCTGCTGACACGGCAGAAAGGACTCAGGCTCTTCCCCTTGTTCAGGGATCCAAGCACTTCACAGCCCTTCACATCCTACAGCTTCAATCCCACCCAGAGCCATCAAGCTCACATATCTCTCAGTGTTTGAGTCAGTCTGCCCTCGACTTCCCTCATCTTTCCAACAGTTGCTGCTTTACAGAGACAACTCAGCATTATCAGCCAAGCAGCAACGGTTCCCTGAGTCACAGCACCAACCGCAAGAACCATAACAAAAAGCTTTCCCAATACTGGAATCCTACCAGCCCTACTGAAGCTTAGAGCAGCACATCATCACTCCTCCAAGGACCTGAAAGGGAATGGCACAAGCTATCTGTCGAGCTCCCCAGGGACCTTGGACAAGTGGTTTAACGCCCCATTTCTCCAATCATTTCAGCCGTGGAGGAAAACAGGCTGGTCCCTTTGCACAGATGAAGTGCCCTCCCTACACCCACTTTATGCTCTAAGCTGTCCTTCCAGAAAGGGAGGAGGTAGAGGAGTTTAAGCCAAACAGAGCTCTTCCTTAGGTTTCTGTCTGTGTTTCACTAGAAGAGGCTAATATTTTATAGGGTTTTAGTTAAGAGCCCAAGGTGAGCCTGGTGCTGTTGAGTCTTCAGCGAGGCACACCAGACCTTCCAGAGATGGCTCAGCTTGCTCATATCAGCCCTGGTAGGAAGGAGAGGGTCCGGTGAGGAATGGTACAGAGGACTTTGCTTTGGGAGCTGGGATGGCCTGAAGCAAGAAGGGAGAGCTGGTTCCCTCCCTTGCTCTGCCACCGACGCGCTGTGTCCTTGGGCAAGTCACCTCGCCGCCGCCTCCACCCTCAGCCTACTTCAGGCAGCAAGGTCTGCAGGGCAAGGATTGCTCCTCAGTATGTAAAAAACACTCTGCTTAATGGGCCTTCATTTTGTCTAAGGCCTTCAGGCAGGAGAGCAATAAAAGCAATTACATATTGAGTCCTAATCATGGGTGAACCAGTGACTCTCTGTATTGCCTCAGGTTAGTCATTTGCCCTCCCTGCCTCAGTTTCCCCATCTAGAACAGCGAGGACAATATAGGTGCCCAGCACTACTGTTAGATGGGCAAGCAAGTATCTGCGATTAGACTCAAAGCCTGCTAAATAGATGACCTGCTAAATAGTTGACACAGAAGGAAACAATCCAGACTGGTTGTTCTTCTCCAAAAGGAGATTGCAGCTTTGGCAATGCTGATGACAGTTATGTCTCATCTCCTGCGGGTATTTAGCCAACCAAGACCTATTTAACGGACTTTTGGTACATGTTTTCCCTTGAGGCCAATTCTGTACAGAAGAAGCCAGAATGCTAGTGTACTGCACCAGGAACAGGCTTTTTCCTGCTCAATACTTTTACATTTAATCAAAAACCAAACCTCCCTGCCCTCTTGCCCCAGAATAACCTAATAAGACCCAAAGACTTCTCAAAAATGTAGAAGTATCACTCAGTTGTTTCATTTCTCACGTAGATTAGCATCAGACACACTCCCCAACCAGCAGAATGATGAAAAGACAGCTGTAACAAAAACAGTCTCCTAAACCAGCTCAGACACACAGACAGCAAAACAATAGTGTTTCAGCTTTCACTTAAAAACTATTCCTTCTAATCCCAGGCTGCTTAAGATGACGGAGAAAGATGACCAAATGGGCAGTCAGCGTTAACAAGACAGCACTGTCTGGAAAAGTTGAAGGTGCTGCCTGGAAGTCAATAAAAAATAATATATATATGTATATATAAATGCCTCATTAAAATTTAAGATATCCTTAAGAGAATCAAAGATCCTTTTCATTCCTTTCAGTCCAGGGACCATCTGTCTAAATGTTACCAGCAGAGCAGCCATTCCACTGCATTTATACACTCGCATGCCACAGCCAAATGCCATGTCCCCATTTGCTCTTTAAATAACTATTAATCTCCTTGCACTTATCCCCGTGCTGACACAAGCAGCTGTTGGACTCTCCTTCACCCCCTCCAAGTCCCACCAGCCTTTCACCTTCCCTGGCCCCTTGCTCCCCTGGCCAGGCAGGTGCTCCATCCCCGGTGACAAAGCCAGCGGTGACAAAGCCGCCAGGTTTGCACACACACACGAGCACTAAACCCGTCTCGCAGCTATGCCCCAAGGCAGGCGGCTGGGAGAGTTGTTTGTGCTCAAGGGGTCAACATCTGAATTGCTTGCAAGACTTTTGGAGGAATCAGATAAGGCTTTCGGAGGCACACGCCTTCTGACAACACAACAATTAGAGGGGCAGCAGGCCGGGGAAGGCGCACGCAGGAATTCACCCACCGCTGCCACAATAAAACCCTTTTGCCCCAGCCACGCTGGGATGGAGAGAACAAAGAGAGCAAGGGGCCGCGGGCAGGTCTGCAGGACATCGCCATCCAGGAGGGGTCTGCAGGGCGTGTGTGTGCGTGCACACAGCTTCTCTTCACCATTAGCAGAAAGAAAACAAGAGGCTTTAATGCAGAAATTAAATCTTGCCAGGTTGGTAGCCCAGACTTAGCACATGCTCATGTTTTGCTGCACGACTGTTTTAAACAACTGCAGGATCTAGACCCACCACCTATTCCTGGCAAAAGGAGGATGCTATTTTGTGTAAAGAAGAGAAATGCATGCAAAGCTGGAAGAACAGATTGTCAGTTTTTCAGTACCTTTGTTCTCTATTTTGTTCCCTCCATCAGGTTCCTGAAACTACTAATATCACCGAGGCATTACAAAAACCTTCACAGGAATTCAATTGCAAATAATTAGAGTGCTACAATTAGATCTTAGACTACGTATTTCGGAACATCGTTTCAATAATGTATCTTGAACTATCGCTTTCACTTCCTACAGACTCTCAGCTTTGCTTTCAAGCTTTCATGGTAACTCACACTTCTCAATTAGGAGAGTCATGGTTTCACCAGAGAAGCTACTGAATTAAAAAACAGACTGAAAACTGCAGAATTGTTCAACCACGGTTCTGCTGTCGGGAGGACAGATCTTCCTCAGGAATGCCATGCACAATGCAAGGCAGGAACCCCCCGACCCAGCAGCTCCAGCGCAGTTGCCACAAGAGGGCAATGCAAATGCTCCACCGCACATGGCAGAGCTGATGCACAGGGGACAATTCCCCAACCCCCCCAGTCTGGGGCCCTTCTTACCCTGCCCTGCAGCAAGAACCCACCCCCAGTTTTTCAGCCACAGCCCACCGTGTTAATTGATAAGGTTATGAGACAGATCTGCAAAGAGATCCCCAGTATGAAGGCACAAGGGAAGTAACACAAATGAAGAAAAGTTCTCAAGGGGACTTCCACGCCAAAAATCCCCTAAATTACACAGCTCCACCTATTAACTACTGAGTTATCAACCTTCCAGAGAAAGTTTTGAGAGCTTCTCCACTTGAGGAAATAAAGGAAAAGTTACCATCTTCAGGTACAGAACACCTAGAAGCCTTCACCTCCTCAAAACCCTTCTCCGTATCTCCAAAAGAACATGCATCTGTGTTGTGCACGCATACTGACAAAATTCTGCTTTTCACTGCTGGATCTATGCAGCTCAAGAGCATTGTCCAGTTACTCAAAAGGCAAAATACCACCACTGGTGCTTATTCTCCAAAGATATGAGATGATTAAACTTGTTATCAGCAACAAGATTTTGCAAGGCACTTTGCTAGTTCTGTGCTTAACTGTACTATGACTGGTGCAGTAGTTGCAGGACTAGTGGGAAGCAGCTTACAGAGACAATTCAGTGATGGACCAGGTAAAGATTCAGATTCCTGTTGGAAAACAGCTCTCAAGAGCAGCAGGATAAATGTTTTCCAGATTACTCGATGCCTATCCAAATCAGAAGACAGACACCTCAAACGTATCAAGGAAGATTTAAATCAACCTAGTTGTTCAGACCTTCCTAGCACAGGATTTTAGTAGGTGAAAATAAAGCATTTAAGCTCAACAGAAGTGCTTCTATCATACTTATTAACCAAGATATTGCTGACTGCAAGACTACGCAGCTTTGCCAGTTGCTCAGAAGGCGGCTGATACAATACCCAATGTAGGCGCACTGCTTGTGCCATTGCAAAGAAGTGCCAAGAAACAAAGGCCTCCACCCATGCCCCTCAGCTAAAATCAGGGCTGAAGCCGAAAAAGATATCTAACTTGCTCATCGCAATGAAAGGTGTGATTTGGTTTGCATCTCTAGCCTCTTTTCTCATCAGAAAAAGAGAGATTGAAAAACGTCTTTATGCGTCACAGTTTCCACCCAGCTCACGAACATCTGGACTGTGCTTCTTTCAGGAGAATCCAGCTCAGTTTGGACATTATTTTGGTCCCATTCAAGCTAGGAGGGATGGATGTGTACAGTCATTTAAACACCAGATCAGGCCCAGATCCCCATGGAGAGCCACTGCCCGGTCTCACAGCCCCTGCATTCCCCCCAGCTCCATTTCTAAAATTGAAACAAATCCTGTAGGTCTATTTTGAAGAGGTTTTTCCCCAGAGCTACTGTTCAGCTAAATACTCAGAAGCCCACAGATAAAATGATAAGGTGCACCATATACTCACTGGGAAGAGCAAGGGGCTTTGGTTGAACCAACTCTATCAACAATTACCAAGACAGGTTCCTAAGCACTATAGCTCCTAAGCTCTAATTACCATGTGTCATGACTTCTAGCACTATAACAAATCAATTTGATTTGAGTAATCTTACTGTTGGGTCATTGCTTTTCCCAGGCAAATAGGAGATTATTTCACATCCCAGCAGCATTACAGGTTCCCAGCATGATGGAGTGCACTGGAGTAGAAGAGGCCCTGCAGTCAGTAACGCCTGCCCTGGCTATCAGACTTGGTGCAGCATAACCAGACGTTTAATGTCTCTTCAGCTGAATCCCACCTATCAGCAGGGAGCACAAGCATTTCTGCATACTGCCTCCTGCATTATTTAGAAGGGGATCTATTGAGATCTACAGGGCTATGCGATAAGCATGACCATGGTACTTTTAATAAACTAAATTCGGGAATAATAAAGAAAAAAATATTATTCTTACAAAGGGGGCAAGCCTCCTGAAAACAAAACCAAAAAAACCCCAAACAAACAAAACCAACAAAAACAACTACAACAAAACACACACACAAAAACCCCCAAACAAACGAACAAGCAACAAACAAAAAAACCCACTCCACTGAACAGAGTATGTGTGCGTGTAATATACATATTTTTTATATATATATATATATATATATATATATATATATATAAACTCTCTTTCTCCACAGTTGTCCTGCACAAGTATTTCATGTTAAATAGTAAGATAACCCCAGCAGGTTGCCTGGACAGCTTCCAACACCACCTAAACACATAAAGCACAACCTAAAGAAAACAGAGTCCTTCATTTCACCTAGCTAGGGAGAGGGGAAAAAAAAAAAAAAAAAAAAAAAAAAAAAAAGAGAAGAAGAAAAGAGAGAGAGAAACAAAACAATGACTCCCCTCTCTCCCCCCTGCAAAAAACCCCACCAATTGTTAAGTGGCCAACTGAAATCACGTCACTGTGTTTATAGTTCAGATACACAAGCTTAATAAGTTGCCTGCTCTGCCTACTAAACACAGCATCCCTTCCTTTCCAGCAGTCTCCAATCAGCCCTTTGACAGCGTCCAGCCTTGTAGACACCACACTACACGTGCTAAACAGGAGAAATCAATGCACATCAGTAATTTGTAACACGCACCATTGCACTTGAAAAACACTATGGTTTGTATACTGGGGAGAAGAAGGAAAGTCTGGGTGATTTTCACTAGGATTAGCTATTCCAGCCTGCGCGTCATGCCACATCTACACCCTTTAGGTTTACACAGGCAGCACAATTTTAAGAGCCGTACCCAGTGAGGCTGCAGCCCACGTGTTTCCACCGAGACATGGTTCTGTTGAACTCAGTAGAACTTCTTATTCAAGTAAAACTCCACATACATAGGTATTTGTAGGCTTGCAGAGTAAGACAATTAACAAAAAAAACCTCCATGAAGGCAAGTTTCTGTCCACTCTTAAAGGTTGTAAGCTTCTGGCTTGTCTTGTTCCCCCCAGCTGTAATTGTTTTCCTTTTTAGCTAAACGTTAAGTTTTGCCCCTTGGTTAATTCATTTAACTCAGCAAGAAGTATTTTTCAGCCAGAAGCAGGGTGCCTTTTAAAACAAGCACAGCCCAAAGCAGGAATGCCTGTAATTCCTGGCTCCTACCACCTGCCACAGGTTCACATAAAAGAGCTTGTCTAATTCCACGATTATGAGAATGACAGTGTATCCCACTTCACTCAAATATTAAGTCTGGACATCCTACATTTGCACATATTTCTAAGTATTTTCCAATGCATATAAAAATAATATCACTGACTTCCCTAAAGCTGTATTTTAGGCTTAAACAAAGAAATCTGGATTGAGCTCTTGAAAAAAGTTTTCCATGCATTGAAACCAACTTCATTTCTGAATGTCAGACCATTTTATGCAGGCTTTCATTAGAATATCTAGGCTATGCTTAGTTATTTTGAAAATTCAGACAGTTTAAAACAGGAAAATGTCCAAAATACACCCCCCTACAGACAGATAGTAATTTCTTTACTTTCAGCTTGTGCGCAGCAATTTATTTGACACGTAATTGAAAAACATATAAACAAAAAAAGGAGAAAAAAAAAAAAAATCATACAATATGGTCTCTATGAGATGCAAGAAATCATGAGACATGAGAACTCCATGATCTTAAAGCAAATTGGTTAATAACCCAAACACGCAGCTTCCTAAAACTAAAACAGAGGCCAGGAGTTTACTATGTTCTCCTGTTACCAGCTGGACAACACAAAGTCGACAAAGATCTGAAGAGCCATAAAGTACAGACGATTTGAAAAGGCACCCCCTCTTGCTCCCAGGAGATGTAAACACAACTGAAGACAAAGACCTACATCACAAAAAACAGAAGACGATGGAGAGATTTCAGCAAGGCATTTTTGCCTGTTTTCAGCAGCTAAGAACCATAGGATCACAGCTCGGCAAGGTATCCAGAAATCCTATGTGCTGAGTTTGTAGCGAAATGTTGAAAAGTTGGATTAAAAAAACCCCATAAAATCTGGAAATATAAGAGGAAACAAAATACAATGGGCGAAGTGGGGAGGAGAAGCGGGGATTAAAGCTGCCTTGTTTCTTGAACTCTTTACTGGACAGTAACCATCGATGGTTATCAGTCATTTCAGACATGCAGCATTTTATTGTGTTGAGAGAGCAGCATTGGGCAGGACAAGATATCTGTGTGTCATCCACAGTGAAAGGCTGCAGACACTGTAACCACCAAAGTATGGCCATAGGGCACAAGGACAACAAATAATCAGGGTCAGAATAGTACCAGGAGTTGAAGTTAGCTTCCAAATTCATCATTATGCTCAATAAAATCAGAATATGCTGGCTTTCAGACATCAAAGTAAAATACTCCAGTTTGGTAGCATTTTAATCAGAACAAGGAATTCAGATCATCTGCAAGTTAAATAAGTCCAGCAGTTAAACACACACCAAAAAAAAAAAAAAAAGAAAAAAAGAAAAAAAGAAAAAAAAAGAAGCCACACACAAACTCCCCACACCCACTCTTTGAAGCGTGGTGCAACTACGGAATATAAGAATTCATAAGAAGAGTTACAGGAGGGCAAAGGGCAAATTAAAACAAGTTACAGCAAGCAAAGGAAAAGGGTTACACTCCAGCACGAGAGTCCCTATAAATTAAAGGTAAGAAAAGAAAGATCTACTGGATTTTCTACTGTATGGGGCCACTTCATCTGCCCAAATCAGGTGAGAAAACTCCCGGATGAAGTTCTCAAAATCCTGAGACACCAAACAGCAGACTGAGAAGCTTTCAAGACTGGGGAGTCAAGAGGACTGGCTGCCAAATTCTGACTATGTACTAACTGAAGAGAACAAAAGGAGGCAGGGCTTTGCCTTCCAACACTTCATTTTGTATATTAAAGCAGTTCCTGACCTGCACCAAGCTGGTATTGCCTGCACCCAAGCATCTATTGGGGTTCGGTACAGCAGCACACATGAAGCCAGGAGACCATCCTAACCACCCTCCTCCTGTGGTACGCATTTGAAACAGCTGCATATCACTGCTGTAACCTACCCCTGAGACAAAAACAAGGGGGTTATATGGTGTTGTTCAAAGACGTCAGGCTGTGCATACACCAGACCCAAAAGATGGTCTTTGAGAGAGGGGTGAGAGGGTTTGTGTGTGTATAGGGACACCATGTGAATGCAAAAGCAATGCCTCTTCCACAGTGACACTCCATCAGCCCTACAACCATCAAGAATGTTTTCCCCAACCATTTAAATCAGATTATCACATATTCCACACACATAGGATTTCCACAGGGCTCCCTAGTATGGGCCCTTTAATGTCTAAGACCACAACAAAACCCGCTTCTCAGTACTTCCCTCCCTGTCCAATACTGCTGACCTCAGCAAACACCAAGACACACGGTGCCATGGTCACTTAGACAAGGCTCAGCTTCAGAGATCTACATTTGAGGTACTCGGCTGGACAGACCTTTCACTACCCAAACAGAGAAGTTGATAGATTTATTGCTCAAAATGCAGCTGCTCACACAACAGAAAGACAGGAATATTTTCTGTTCAAACAGACCTTCCATAATTTTAGTGGTTGCTTCTTGCAATAACCAGGTTAGCTAAGCTTACTGCAAGGAATTTCATTCGCCCTCACAGTTACTGCATGTGATTTTGATAGCCAAACACAGGAGTTCTTCCACATTTTTTGAGTAACGACATACCTATTTCCATCCAATACCACACTAAACTTCCTACCCCTCCAACTTGAACATTAACGGTTTCTTTCAGACACACAGCGCAGCGGACTGATACAGGCTCGTCTCAACAGCTTTCCCACCTTCATATTCAAGTCATAGTTTCCTGTTCGAAAAATATTAGATCACACCTAGCCAGTGTATGTTCTAGTTTCCTTTATAAGAACTTGTTGCATACTTATCTGCTGCTGAAAGAGGGTGGAGGGAAATTAGCTCATCTATTTGTTCTCATCAGTCACCACCAGCGCTCCTGAGGGAGTCAATTCTTATGCTACAGGTAAAACGCAGAGTAACACTGCAGCAGTGAGAAATCACAGTAAAGGCTTGCTGAGGCTGTTGAGGATCTCGGACACAACTTAAATCTGCAGAATCCAAAGTTTACAGAGCAGCCAGCCAGAATTTTGTTCTTTTTGTTGAGTAATCACACGACCCTCCCCTCCAAATGTTTTGCGATGAAGACATCACATTACCTAAAAAAACCCCAAAATTATTAAATACTTTAAGTCATCTCCCAGACACCAGAGAGATCCACTTGCTGACTTGACACTTCTGTTGGCAGCATGCCTAAGCCTTGTAAAGCTACAGGCTGGGAAAGCGCATCCACCTATTCCTATTGTTCTGTTCGCCTCCGCTCCCAAAGCATCGCACCAGCCCCGTGCACCAGATCCCTGACGCAGCTGGACGGCAGCTCCGCAGTGCAGGGATTTCTGCCCCAGCAGCGCAGTTGAAAAATCACGGCGCTGCACCTCCTCCCTGTTCCCAGAAGTCGGCAATATTCTTTGTATTTACTTCCTAGATGTGGATTAAAACTAAAAGATTCATATCTGCTGAGACACAATCCATCCCTTTCATTCCCAGACACTACCCCACCATAAAATATTTCCCCTTCCCTCCCCAAACTGGGCGTTTCCTCCCACTCTTTTGCCCTTGGTAAAAACATTCATCTTCTTGCCATCTTGAGGAAGTTGGATTCATCTCAAATTTCACCAGGTCCCCTTGTATACCACTTCCTAAAGTCCTTGGGGGGAAGTTTAATCCGGATCCAAACTCTGGAATCAATCCCAAGAGGCTGCTGGGCTCCAACCTGTGCGTTAATTTTCAAGCATGCTCAGCCTTGCCACTTGGGTCCGCTTCCAAACAGAGCAGAAAACTGAGCACAAGGCCAGGAACACACCGCACCTCGAGCCATCTATTCTAGATACTAACACACACATCCTGCTTCAAACACTGCTCCTTTGGTTGTACCGCTAAGACTCCAGATGAAACAGCAGTGGCAGGGCATTTGCAAAAATACAAGATACCATGAAGTGTTCTTGGATCAACTCCAAAATTACTCGAACCTAACATGAATTTAAAAAAAAAAAACAACACAAAAAACCCACACAACACATATTGTGTGTTTTTGTTGCTTGCTTGTGTATGGAGCTTACAACAATGATCAGTAATTTCAATCCAGTTTATATTCAAGTTCCCAGAGAGAATTCAAGTTCACTTTGCCAATGCCAAGGAACTAAAGCTTTCATGTGTCTTATTTGAGACTCCCTAAACAGTCATTTCTTACTGATTTTGTCCTGATATCAGAAGCCTTACAGAAATAAAATTCTAATTGTCTTAAATCACATCCTGCTCTGTTTGCTCCTTGCACAAGGTAATTACAAGCAGCTAAGTCAAACCTGGAAAGCCTCTCACAGGCTCTTCTTTAGAAGAGAGTTGAGACTCTCCCCAGCACTTCGTCTGTTTATAAGAAATAGGTTCACCCCTACATTTCACTGCACTTTCTTCTCATGGCCAAATCACAACCTGCAAACTCCGTCTGTCCCGGGCTGCTCTACTAAGGCTTTATCCCGTGGTTTGCCCCAACTGGAAAGCAGGTCTCCAATCCCTCCAGCAGTTACAGCATCTTTTTTCAGCACAGCAAAGCTCTGATGGGAAGCTCCATTTGGGAGACTAAAGACTGGAAGATTTATCAGAACACATTTAATACTATAACTGAAGAAACCAAAACAAAACAGGAAGGTTTTGAAGAACAGCAAGTTTATTCACTTGGAGAGACCTAGCCACATGCCTAACCATGGCTGAGCTCACGTATCACTCGACGGATCACGGCCCTCATTAATTGTCAAGGGATTGCAAGGCAATCATGGCACCAAGACAGCAGAGAATCTAGAAAAACATGTGCAAGTGAAAAAAAGAAGTTGAACGTCAAGACCCTTGGAGAGAAATTATCTTCCTCTTAATTCCACTTCATACCAAAAGTGACTTGACACTAATCCAGGCCAAGGGGCACAAAAAGCTTGAGCTCACTTCTCTGCTGGAGAGGATGGAGTGTAGTGTTGCTGTTGGTATATGAGAAGCTCCTCTCCTTTCTGATGATTTATGCAATCTTGCTTTAAAAGAGTTACATTCATTTTATTGCCTACTCTGCACATTCTCAAAAGGCGTTGGAGGCAGTGCCAGAAAAATAACAGGGCTTAACAATGCCTAGCACAAATCCGTCAGCGCAAGAGCTCCTTTCTGAAGCGTTTCCAGATTTATTTTTTCTAGTGGGAACATTTTATAAATAGAATTTAAAATTTCCTTTGAGCCAGGCAACACCTGCTTTTATTCAGCCCTTCACAATAATGAAATAAGTAGTTTCTTCACTAGTTATAGCCAACGTCTTCCAGAGTAAAGAAAGCACAAAGCACATGGTTTATACCCTTTCACATCCCACATCCACAGCTTTCCTGCTGCAGACGTCATGTCTTCCTCGTGGAGCTAGTGAAGCTTTTGTCTCACAGAAAACAGAGCCGCAACTGAAAATAAACCCTTCTGCTAGGCATAGCTTGGCAGACACGACCCAAAAGGTCGCTACCAGATAGGTTGAGACACATGCAAGGTAGACGAAGCTTCCTTCTGTTGGCCTCTCTATATGCAGGGGCAGGGAGAAAAGAAAAGCAATTTCACTTGACTCAAAACCGTTACTTCATTATTCAAAAATACAAAGTGAAAAGAAAGAAAAACAGCTCCTGAGGGAGCTAGGCAATAACATGACTGAGCTTATGTTGGAAGAAATCAGAGAATTCAGGTGTTGGTGACACTGTGGAAGATTCAAACCATCATACTGGTAAAAATAACCCATCAAAACAGCAGTTCTTTTATTCCCCAAAGAACAATCTTGAACAGAAAGTATATGGATAATTTCATCCTGTCTCAACTGAGGCAAATTTACAGCAAATAAAAAAGGATCAGTTACAACCACCAGCTCAAGATGTAAAATATCCTCACTGTGCTGCAACGGCAACTCTTTTCCATCTCTTATAGTGAAAACTTTTTCATTCTATAAAATTTCTAGTATTAGTTTCTTGCCAAATGAAGCAAGCTAACAATTTGAAGCAACTGAGACGATCCACTGTCCCTAATTTCATACTGCTTATGAACCCTCATTTTGAAGCGCGGAACATTTTAAAATGGAGATGCAATTTCCAATCTGATGTCTAGTGTAATTGTGTTACACTGTGCAAACCACAAAACGTGTGTTACTGAGCAGTAATGACACTTTACACGCAGCCAAACTATCCTGATTTCTGCAGAAGTAATCACACGCTGCACACTGAGAAGTTAAAGCTGTGCAGACAGACAGAACATCGTGAGGTTTCGCTTTTGTCTATTAAAGGTCACATTCATTCTTTCCACCCACATGCAGGTTACAATCAGTTATTTCTGGGCTACATGCACAGATTTGGACTGCTGAGGTCCAGTCCCTCCATCTAAAGCAAGGAGAGGATTTCTCCAGGTAACATCCCCAATCCACTGCTCAATGTGAGTCACGTTACCTCTACTATCAAGACGGGTATCACCAAGATTTTTCAGTCCCCTATTATAAAACAACAGATTATCATCTATAGCATGACAAACCTGCTCCAATAAGTGGTTGGACCCTTGTTGGAAACATACTCAACTCTTGCCCTTCTCTTTGTTTCTCCACAGAGTGGTCCTCTTGTTTCAGCTGAGAGAGAGATGGCAGCACACAGCAAGACGCAGGTCTCAGCTTCCCACTGCCCATCTCTCTAGACTCCTTTGGTCTCTTCAATGGCAGACCCAAATGGGGCAGCAGAATCCACTGGATTTCTCCAAACAAAAGGTACAGGCATATCTATCTTTCAGCTTTTCTATCTCAGGTTAAACCTTTGCAATTGGACTGCAGTTTTAAAACCTCTCAGAGAAAAAGGGCCCCTACATCCTTGCAGAAGACATTTGCAGCACAAGGATAAGACACACGCCTCACAAGCTGGCACAGATGATGTCAAATGACAAAGATTTTAGTCCCTTAAGTGCAATTACAGCAAAAACAAAAGATGGATGCGTATAGCTGGAATACAAAAGTATTCCAAAGTATACAAAAGTATATACAAAAGTATAGCTGGACAGCTGGGCACTGTCAAGGAACATAACCCCCCAATGCATCTTCCTATTTCTTCTTCCTAATGAGAGGCTGTGCCCAAACATGAGGTGTTGATATCATTCCAACAAAGAGAGGCCACTGAAAGGCACGGCACTGGTTTTCTCCCAGAGAGCAGGAGTTGTCTGCCTGCTTGGAGCCAGCAGCACCCTGAGATATCTTCACAAATAGGAGGAGGAAGGACCAGGAGAGAGGGTCAGGTTTAGCCAAAACCTGCCTTAAGAAACTCAGTTGGCTTCATATAGCATTTATACGAGTGCTTTCACCTCTGGTTATGACAAAACGTGGGGTGCAGAGGGTACTGCACAGATGAGCTTTTCTCCCTAGTACCTCCAGACTGGAGGAAGGGAGCAGGTGGGCTGTTCTCCTGGGCAGCGACCAGGCAGCGTCCCTCGGAGACCACTTTCTTCACCCTAAGTCTGCTCAAAAACCACAGAGAACAGGCAGAAGGAGGGGGAAAGCCTTTGCCGAATGCAGTCAGGGTGACCACTGGCATGTCTCAAAACCAGTCAAGGAATGTAGCACCGGAGGGGCCATGGCTTTGTCCACTTCAGTCGTTCACAGCCAAATCCAGGCTGACAGCAAGGACAATAAACCACAGTCACACTTTTCCTACGTAGCAATGAAGCTGATGCTCAAAAAATGAGCTACATCTCAATTTACAGATTCCTTAAACCTAATGCCTCACATAGAGGAACATTTTTGCATCTCACTGAGGAGGCCACGCTCCCTCAGAACATCCTTCTAGACCACTCCAAATGCCCACATGGCTGCTCCTGCAAAAAGGAACGACTCGCATCCAGGGCACTACAGCTCAGACATACGCATCCGAGTTATTATTTTAAAAGCACAGGGGAGGGGAAATAAAAACAAAGCTAAAAATGCACCCTCTATCCTAACCCTCAATCAAAGAGACTTGCAGAAATCAAGCCACAGCTTTTTTGTTGTTGTTTTTTTTGGTTTTTTGTTTTTTTTAATTTCCAGTATGAAGGAATGCTGCCAAAAAGCCATAAAGCAGAGCACAAGATGTTTTAGTATAAAAGTAGCTTCCTCCATTCCCCTCCCAAAACTATGATAAAAATCTTAATGGAAAGAGATTCTTTAATTTGACTTTCTCCCAGAAAGAGCAGGAAGATCTTTGGGAAGGCTGAAGGATATAATCAAAAGTCATGGCTCATATTTCTTATCAGTGTTTGAACAAGATGTGTTTATTCTCTTGGCAACACTTTAATTTCATTTTAGCAAATACTCCAAACTCTGCATCATCATCTCAGCCAAACTGGAGAAGAATCCAGAGTCCCCAAAGGGAATCTCTGTTGCTCCCATCCTTGCCTCCCAGCATCCAGGAAACTTAGACAAGACTGGACAAACTTGCAGATACCCTCTTCACACCCAGTTCTGTGCATGCTCCCCCGCAAACATTTCTGCACAGCACCTAAAACCACCAAGTGTGGAGACAAGGTAGGAGAACCATCTGAGATCCAAAGGGTTCCTGTTCATCTGCACCTCATCACCCCATCATAACCGCCCCAACATCTCTCTCCTTTTCATATCTCCTACTCATAAACACACAGGAATGCTCTGGAAAGGATCTCCTGGGTCATCAAGTCCAGTGCTCTGCCAACAAAAAGCTTAATTTGCCTTATAGTCAACCCAGATCAAATGCTGGCATAGATTAAGCTGGAAAAGTGGTTGGGCCAGGTTCCGCCTCTGGCCTTTCAGGGCTGTGATTCACTTCTCCAACACCCTTCTCCCTATTTCTCTCAACAAAGTTTTACACATTTGGGAGGAACACCTTATCTCATGGCAGCACTCGGTGCCACGCTCGCAGGCACGGGTGCCATGGGCGACGGTACCAGCTCCTTGCCCTGCCCACGCAGCCCAGGCTGGGGCTCGCACAAGGGTCAGTTCCCCGGCTGCGGGGTGGAATGTGCTGCACATCTGGTGGGCACAGAGGGCAGAGCTCAGTGCCCACCAGCAGGCAGCAAACATCCTGGGGTAGCTGGGCAAAGCACCCCAGAAATGGGCTTTGGGTGGGAGGGGACTCTCCATTCTCCATTTTAAATTTTTGCTTCAATGTGGGGGGGGAAGTTTACTTCCTTTTGTCTGTTTTTAAACCCAAACTATAGTCTATATCAAATATTTCATGACTTGGTATGGTCATTTTCTGCCCAATCCAGCAACAGCTCTACTATCTAAAATCCAGCAAGCACCAGTTGCTACAAACGGCTACTTCTGTTTCCACAATGAGAGCTTTTAATATTTTTTTTTTTTTTTTTTTTTTTTTAAGGAAAGCATGCTAAAGCCCACATCTTGTTTTCAGGATTACGATGGGTGAGGTTCATCATCACCAATATATTTAAATTGAGCATTAACATCTCCATCTCTTGAAGCAAGTCATTAGAAAGTCTGCTCTTTCTCCAAAATAAAGCCAAGTCAAGGCTATTTGGGCATATAACGCTTCACTGACTGAACAAAGTCAGTGCCCCATGTTCAAACCCAAGAAGGGGAAAGGGGAGTGGGATGGGGGCGGGGGGAGGAAAAAAAAAAAAAAGTCAGATCTAAAGTGTTTTAAAAAACCCTCCCTTGACAGCAACAGCGATGAGCGGCATTTGAGCGGAGCGAGAACGCTCCTGAGCGCATCGCTTCTGACAGATGAGCCCAGCAAGTCAACCATAGGGACTCGCAGCCCCACCACTGCTATTCAGCGAAAGTTGATCAGATAGCAGCAGACAAATAACACCAAGCAAACACTCCAAGAAGCGCTCTCTCCACATTTAAGAGTTTATAATTAACCTGGGGGGAAAAAAAGAGTCACCAATTCGAGTCTTATGCGCGGCAGCAGCAGGTAGGAACGGAGCACAGGCTGGGTGTTTGTGATCCCTGCAGAAGGGGGGGACAGGGAAAGCACACAGGTTTCAGTTTACCCCTCGCTCTCCCCGAGTCGCAAACCCGCTATCCCAGGCGCGCAAACCCAAGGTGTACTTTTAACAGGCTTTTCCTTGCCAGCTATCGCATCTCCCAGCCACGCTCTTGGCCTTGCAACTCCTATTTTGTTTTCTTTTCCAAGTGGCGGAGCTTCTGTCTGCTTTAGGTCTCGCACCCCGTGCCCTCCACCCCAAGCGATTTCACCAGGAATACACACACACACAGAGGAGCTTTTGCTGCGTTGCCATTCTGATGAGTGTCAACACAGCTGCTGTCTCCGCTGGAATGTAAACCAATATTGTCGTTAGATCTCCGTCAACCCCAGGTAACTTCCTCAAAGATTTGCAGAGCGCGTAGCAATTCTCTCCACTTCCACCTTACAAAGCATCGACCCAGTTGGTTAAACGCATTTCAATTAAAAACGCAAAAATAAAAAGTAATCAAAGCCGCATCTGAAGTTTGTGTTCCACTCATGCCCATGCAGTGCAAAGGGCTGTAGAAAGCAAAAGGCAGACACTGTACGTGCATTCATTCTCATATGTTTAGACAAACACCCTGTGTAAAAATATCTCGCTGCTGCAAGTCGCGAAGCAAGGTATTAACAGCACTGAGTAAAAGAGTTACTGGTGTGGACGCTAATGCAACATTTGCAGCAGAGAACCTTTGTTTGCATATTATTTTACTCAAAAAGGTATCCTAAGAAGGGGTTTATAATACATTTTCAGTTATTTCCTAGATACCATCCACTTTTAACAATGAGCAGCAATTCTGGCAATAAAAGACTAGTAAATGAGTTATAAAGCAGTCAGCAGAGATACTGTTCAGACTGCTTTAGAAATGCAATCTGTATTCATCATCCACAGTAAGCGACTGCTTTCCTTCTCCAATGGAAGAAAACTCTGCTGGGCTGATCCAAAACAAATTCGCTGTCCCAAATCTAAAGATTCAAAGTTCACTCTCATCCCAGTACGTAGCCCAGCAAACTGCTTCCCATTGTAAAGTGCAAAAGTTTCAAAAACCAAATGTGTATTCCACACCTAACTTCAGGACTACAGGGTGAAAAAAATAAAAATTTGCATGCATTCGCTAAGAATAAAAATATATTAAAGATATGATAGCTCAAACCTAGAATCCTTACCTCACTATACTGGGACTGGGCATTGTTTTCCAGGTACAACATGTTAGCAGTCAAATTGATCAATGCTGCTGTTCTTTCTTCTGGCTCCAGGATTTTGACAAACACCTCCCACCCCCTAGAAGACCCTAAAAATATGTGATGCTACTTGGAAGATAACAGGACTCGGAGTGTGCCTCTCTGCATAATTGAAGTTTCCCTTATATACCTAACTATAGGCAAGGAGGAGGAGGTGGGGCTCTCCTGCCTTACCTGTCCAATCTGTCAAAGTGCCACCTGGAGTCCTCCACTCCAATGGAGAGAGGCCTCTCCCAGCTCATTAAGTAGTTAGAATTCCTTATCACCAATCTCTAAAGAGCAAAGGGAAGGGAAGAGGGGAAAACAGAGAAAAGAAAAAGAGAAAAAAAAAACACAAAACAGAAGACTGAGAAAATAAAGCAAACTATAACTTTCCCCTGTCACTTTTCTACAAGTTTGGTAACTCAAAATACAGCTATGGAGTTCCTCTAAAGAAGCCATTTCAAGAAACTTCTATTTATTTATTTTCTGAGAAGTCTCCAGGATTTTCTTCAGACACAGGCTTTGCTGCTACCAAAGCCCAAAACGTTCAGGAAGAGACTGAGATGAGACACTGAAGAACAGCAGTGCAGCAACAACAGCTGAGCCTTTGGCTGCTGCAGCATGCGGGTTTTGGGCCAAAAAAACCCAAACAAAATAAAATAAAATACCACACACATGCACACGCAAGGAGCTTTATGAGAAGCAATCACTGTTTCACGCAACGTAATCCAGCTACATGCTCTGTCATCTGTGTGCTCTCACCCTTCCTCATAGCCAACGGGTCTTTTGTGCTTGCAGGACATCACTCCAGTGCTTATGTATTTTCTCTCCTTTGCAACTGCTTCTGACTCACATCACAGTAATAAACCCTAAAATAATCTCGATTAAAACAGGAAATGTTAAAAAAAATATTAAAAGGCAACAAAGAGACTCATGATTTTGAATTAATATATGGAAGAAGTTGTTGGGTACTGCTCAGTAAAAACCACCTGGACACCGTGCCCGCAGCAAACTAAAGATTTTAAAAAGACAGGAAGGAAAAGCACTTAGCCGAGACTCGGTCTGAGGGAGAACAGAGCGAGCAGACAGGCAGGTCAGGGCGGCCCCGCTGCGATTTCACTGCGAACGAGCAAAATCACGCCGGTCTCTCCCGCGCTGACCCCGCACCGGGCTGTCCCGGAGCCCTGGGCCGGGCCCGGCGGGAAGCGGCCGCCGCGGTCCTGCCGGGCGAGCGGGGGACACGGCGAGAACAAAAGGCGGCTCGTTTCGCCTGCTCCCGAACAGCGGGGCAAGCGCCGTCGAGTAAGGGGAAACCGAACACCTTTTTAAAGGGGTGGAAGGGGGAAGAGAGGAAACCAAACATCCAGATCAGAGCGCGGCCGCCTGCCCTCTTCGCCTAATGACAACGCTCCAGACTTTTATTTGAGGAGCTGCGGTGCAGCAGACCGGGGCTTAATTGCCGAGTGCCCGCACGGGCTGCCAGCGCTCGCCGCGAACACCGGGACCTCCCGCCGCGGGGGCGAGCGACCGACCCCCGGGCGCTTCGCGAGGGACAGAGCGGTCCCCCCTGCAGGGCTCAAACCCACCCGGGGCACCAGCATCTCCCTGCAGCCGAGCGTCTGCCCCAGAGCTGGTGCTGCTGCGCCATGCCGTCTCCATCGCCTTTGGGTATTGTTTAACCCCAGTTTCTCTGGGAACACAGGGAGGGGACCCCGGGTTCACAGGGAGATGAAAGCAAGGAGGCTGTGCTGCCCAGGGTGCTAACGGCTCTCTGGCCTGCCGTGCCCAGCACATGGCAGCAGAAGGAGCCACCAATGACTTCCTGCCAATCTGAGAATCAAAGAACTTTTGTGTGCTCGCACCACCCTGGATCCAGACTGGAGACCAGCAGCATATTCACAAAACTGCCACTAATGAAATGGGACAAAGCCATCTGCAGCCAAAAGCCAACACCAGACCAAACAGAGCAGAAAGAGGATTGTGGTGTCCTCCCTACCCTGCGACAGCTCCTGGCCATGAGAAGCAAGGTAGGAATCTAATTTAGCTGTAACTCCATGAGCACAGCTACATGGAGGACTGTTGGGCACAAGAGCAAAAGGTTGCAAGCATTTCCAGTGCACCTTCCTGATTCTTTCTCGCCGAGCACAATGCAAGGAGGTGTTTCCAAAAAATGGGCTGCAGGGAGGAGCACAGAGCCCTCCCCAGCTAAGGCAGAGCCCTGCTTACCACCACCAGCAACATCCCGGCTCAGGTTGAGGCCACATGCACCTCCAGCACTCCTGAACTACCAGCAAGAGCCTGCTGAGCACACAGCACATTTCCTACATCACAGGAACGGCTCAGACCATTCCTGCAGCACCTTCTCTTCATTTCCATCTTTCCTGGCACCACTTAACACCAGCGGCTACACCTGGTGCACTTACCTGATCTCACCCGAGATGGGTACAAGCCAAAAAGCCACACAAGCACTAACTGAGATACAGGCAAGGTTTGCAGGGAGCAGCCACAGCACTGCTAACCAAACAGGTCACTTTGCAGCACCACTGCAAAGCCTGCACAGAGTTGGACATCACTTGTGGATTTTCTGTTCTCTAATAGGGAGGAAAAGTTATGCTGTGCTCAGAGAACCATTTTGAACCCTGAATACTGTCAGGTTTTTGATATCGGCCCATGAGTTCAAAATCTATGGAGAAGAAGAAAAGAGGAGGAGAAGGTACATATATAGATTCTCAAACTCAGCAAGCAATTGCAAAAACCTCTTTACTAGCTGTGCTATGAAACTCAGAAGATCCTTCTTTTGCAAGTCATTAATGCAGCACTGTTGTGTTGGGTATCTGCTATCTTCTGTCCCACAGATGGCTGGAGGTGGTTGCGGGTGAAGCAACACCCAGATGCACTACACAGAGATTCGTGGAAGTTTATCCAGAGATCTGCATGTCAAACATGAGGAGAAGTGTATATAGCATGAATAAATTGACATGTCAGCACAAATCCCTGCCCTCTGTACACACAGCCCCAACCTGGCTCAGTGTTTCAGAGGAATTAGCCTGCGCGGTCACCTTGAAGTGGATGCTGCAGAAGTGGCTTTTTGCAAATCAATCATCTACAGGTGACACAAAGGCAGCCACCACCACCGTGACAGGGGTGGCAGGAGGTAACAGAGCACGTACAAGGCACTGCACCCACCAACACCTCTGCAGCCCAGGCACAAGTGTGCCCCTCTCATTATCCCAGGGCTCTGAACTTTGTTCCACTGGCTTCAGACCTAAATGCACCCCCTTCATGAGATGCTTCCCTCTGTCCCACAGGCTGGTGACGTGCCTTGTGTATTTATACAGGCACTGATGGTGCAAGGAAAGAGTAAGGGCTTGTTCACTCACCCTTCTACCTCACCATGAGAAAGAAAAGCTCCTGGAGCCTCATTCATCTCCTGTTGAACATGTAAAAATTCACATAGATGGATCTCCAACAATCTAATAGCAGCAAGGCAGCATCTTTTAGAGGCTCTCAGCAGGAAACCTGACTCCCTGAAATAGCGTATGCTTAAATGGCTGAGTCACAAAACCAAAGGGACGTCCCCCACCTCCACAAACTACACACTCACTTCTCAGCAATGGGACAGTGATAGTTATCATTCTTCTGAGCCTTCTGGACAGGTCTCCAAGAGCAACACCAGCATCAGTCCTGTTGCAACTGTGATGGTCAAAAGTCATAGCAAGACAAACCTTGCAGATAGACTACACATTATTATACCAATTAGCCAAGTCAGAAAAAGCAAACAGATTCAGGCAAAGGCCTTCCTTTCACATGTTAAAAAGAATTACTCCATATCGAGGCCAGATGAACAAAGTTTAACTTTAGTCTTCTAGCCCAGCAAGCTCGTCCCCACCCTGAACAGGAAAAGAAGAAACTAGAAAATAAAGGAATAAACCCAAAGCATCAGGAGCTGCGCAAAGCCTGGCACTTCACACTTCGGATGCTCAGCTGAATGAAACTTAAGAAAAGCAGCTCAGCCTCAGGAAAGGAAATCTCTTTAAAGCAATTTACCTCCAATACTGTAGGAAACTAAAAATAGTGATTGCTAGCTAGATTTGAAAGTTTCAGCTGCAACTGTCCCATGTCTGACTCAGATATTCTAGAGACCTTCTGGCAACGCTTTGTGGCTCCTGCTTGTACGTTGAAAAAAAAAAAAATAATAATACGCAAACAAGACCCCTAAGTTTCCAAAATGAGGCATCAGCCAAGTCAAACTGCTGGTTCAGGTTCTTCGTTTGAATACACTTTCCCCATGTTGTTATACAATTCATTCCAGCCTCTCTCACCAGCATCATTCACAAGTTCTCAATAACCCTTGCTGGATGCAAGGTAAGTGTGCTAAATCACAACAACTGAAAATCTCACTGCCACGGCTATAGTGGTAATTGGAGTTTATGTAATTTCTTGTAGCGGGGGAGTGTGTGTGTATACGCTCACCTGCCTGCACGTTAGGTGGTTCATGCAAAATTTCCTGCAGATCAAAGAAAAAAAAAAAAAGAAAAAAAATCCACTCTTATAAAAACAGCATCTAAATCAACCCCGCATCACCACAGACCGTGACATTCCCTCAGCTCAGAAATGCTTACAAATTACGACTGAGATAACAGAAGCGGGGGGTGGGGAATATATAGAGGTATATACATGTATGTTTTTAGTTTGTTACATCTGAATAACTGCTGAAAAACAAGCCTCTGCCAATTGGCTTTGGGAGTCTTTCCAGTGAAGACTTTTCAGGGACAGACCTGATCAACTGCAATAGCAGACAGTCAGGTTTAAGAGCTAAAGGAAAATACACGAAAAACGTAGAAGTCACCCTCCCTTCTCAAAAACTCATGCAGAGCTGGTATTTGCTGTTAAAACCACAAGGAAGAGGGGAAAAAGAACCCAGCACATACTGAAACAGGGAGTTTCCCTTTAAAAAAAAGTTATCTGTGGCAAGACAAAACAAATAAAATAAGAGAGATGCTGCTGAAAGGCAGCATCTGCCTGCTTGCTGACTAAATACAGCCTTGTGCGCATCCCGGGCAGGATGCTCCGAGCATGGCATGGGATGTACGGCTCTTCTGTACTCAGGAGAGGGACAAGCACCGCCGGCTCTCGCAGGGTTAGCCGCTCTGCTGCACGCGTGAGCAAAAATTCCATGCCCTCTTGCCTTCCCCAACACTGACCCAGGGAGAGGTCTGATGCCCAGAACTTCCTTTGGAAAGCACTCAGGTGTATGAACCTTCAAGCCAGAAACATGCCCTGGTTGCAGATCTTTAGTACTGAGGATCAATCTCTTCTTCCAAGGACTTCAAATTGCATTTTTTTCCCCCATTTTAAAATTGCAGGATAAAGGGATGGACTCGCCAAGGGCAGCAGGAGAGCCCAGTTACGGGTCAGCTTCTCCTTCCCCAAGGAGCATGTCCTCCCCAAGGCATCGCCCGTCACAACAGCCTTGCCCTCCGACCCTGAGTAAACATCTGCGTACGCTGCTTATTTGAGCTCCTATAGCCTCGTTATCTCCTCCAGAACACCCCTAGGGCTAATTAGCAAGTTAATGGCATCATGTCAAGAGATAACACTATGTGGGGGGAGCAGAGAGAGGGAAGGTGGAAAGCAGTTGTGAAACAAAACCAGTTCCCTTCACAACTGCTGTGCAATATTGGTTTAGGAAGGGCGCAAGAACCCCCCGGGGACTCTGCCCTCCGGCTGCCGAGCTCCATT
Source organism: Caloenas nicobarica (assembly GCF_036013445.1). Taxonomy (NCBI): domain Eukaryota; kingdom Metazoa; phylum Chordata; class Aves; order Columbiformes; family Columbidae; genus Caloenas; species Caloenas nicobarica. The sequence goes on from NC_088252.1 coordinate 22,732,826, forward strand.
TAATTAGAGAGCAAGACACTCCTCTGGAGAGATTCAGCTCTCCAGCCAAGATGATGCAAGGTCCCCTTCCCCACAGACCTTCCCCACCATCTGCACAACCAAAACCCCTCCAGCCCCATCAAGGGAGGTCATTCCCACCAACGTGGGCACTGAGCATACTGACAATTTATCAAAAAGTGTTGTCTGTTTATTCCTGCTGCTCCTTATATCTTATTTTTCCACTTTTTCTGTACCCTAGTGACTCTCTTGAAAGAACAGTTGCTCCCATTAAAAATGCTTAGAGATAAAAAGAAATGACCATTTGGACACAGAGGTCTTTTCAAGGCAGCTGAAAAGCCTCCAAACCACTGTCCAGCAGACACTTTTTTGTACTGATGAGTGCAAAACCACAGGTCAGCAGATACTCATGCACAGAGACATGACCAGGAGACTTTGGACGTTCAAGCCTCAGCCATTAACAGCTCTCTTGTTGGAGTAACAAACCTCAACATTCAAACTGCATTTTTACCCGATGAGCAGCTTTGGATGGTCAACACTGCATGCTTGACCTTCTTCCAACACATTTGTAAGATATTTTGCAAAATTAAGAGAAAAATCACACCAAAAAAATCATGAGAATTGCTCCTGAGTAGCACAAACAGCCCCATCCCTCCAGCTACAGGTGGGACAGGGGATGGCACAAACCTGCACCCCAGCATGAGACAGAGGGCTCTGGCCAGGGAGAGGGAAAAACAGGAGACAGCAAGAGATTAGAGAGCCTTTGTTTTTAATTACGAGATAGGAGCAACTGTTGACAGACCAGGTTTGTTCTTGCACAAGCAGTTGAGGGAAAAGTGTTGTTCTTCCCTTATCTTGTATAAACTACAGATTGCTCTCAGAAAACACACAACTGTTCATAAATGCACAATCACCGCAGCTCTTTCCAGCCAGCCTCTGCTAAACTGCCAGTTCCCTCCCACCCAAGCCCTTGTACAATAATCCAATATTTAAAAAGTTATCAGTTTGCAATAATTTGAGAACAGCCTTCCAAACCTCTGGTTAAACCCTGACCGTGCAACCAATGGCTGTTCACGCTTCTCATGTGAGCGCATCACCATTATCCTATATTGTCCTGGTGTGCTGGGCCACGACATACACTGGAGGAAGATGGGGAGCCTCTTTGTTCCTCACATACTATGCAGAAACATTTAATTTCTCAGTGCTAGTCTTTGTCCAGGTGCCATCTGCCTGCTCTCACATGAGATGTCCACCATTGGTATGGCAAGAGCCATTGGGTTCAGTTATTTGGCCAGAGACCTTCCCCAGAAGACCGATCACTTTAGTTTCTGACTTGTCTAATTTTAATCCAATTTTGACATTACCATGAGGCCCACCATACCCATCTATATCCTCAGAGAGAAAGAAGAGTGCTTCAGGGTACTTTTTCCTTGTGGATTTTTAATCTCCAGCTGGCTTAAACACACTTTTACAGTGAGTTACATTACTGAAAACTCCTTTGATCTTTCATTAATCTCTGCAAATTCACATGCTGGTTAGCAAAGAGTTCATTCAGCAGTGAGCGAACTAACCCATGCCACAAACCACTCCTTAATCTGTGCCTCAGAGATTGATTTAATTTTTTGTGACTGCCTGACAATTCACTCCCTCATTAATTTCAATGCTATCAAATCAGCAACAGTGAGGTGGAAAGCAGATGGTAGAGACATTCAGATGAAAACATTACCTAGTCCAAAAGTTCCTTATGAAATATTGGGGGGGGGAGGAGGCAAAAAAAAAAGTCACTAACAGGACTGGGGGCAGAATCTGCAGAACCACAAAGCAACATATATAGCAAGACTTTAGATGCATAAGGCTTTCTTCAAAGCAAGAATCCCAATTAAAAACAAAAGCTACACCCCACAGCTTGCTGCGGCACAGCGCTGGACAAGGAAGGGGAGCAGAGCGCAGCACTGGGAGCATCCCAAGGTTTCTTTTAACCTGAAAGGACCGTCCTGTGAGTCTGGTCACCCCTCCCAGGCAGGGTCAGCACTGCAGCTTGCAACAGGGCTGTGATGTGCTCTCCATCCTCCATCCATCTCACTCCACAAAGTGAGAGGTACCACAAAGCTCAGCAAGGTTTTCATTCAGCTGGAAATGGACAGCTTGATCCATAACCCTTCTCCCAGCTAACATGAGAAGGGCCTCATTTTTCTCCTGCTGCCAATTTGGATAAAAACCAAAAAAGTCCAGGGGAATGTGAACTTTGGGGATGGCCACTCCACTTCTGTTGGTATCCAAACTGTGCTTTGTGGCTTGCTGAAATGCCAGCTGCCAAGGGGTTTACCACTTAAGGGCTCTAACCCAATCAAAGTTTTCCCAACAAATGATATGCTAAATATGTTTATAGTTTAAGGAAAAAAAAGGATCCTATCAACTAGATAGAAACATACAGTGAAGTACCCAGCAAGACAGCACAAACCTTAAACTTGCTCCAGAGGCAAAAATGCCTAGAGTCTGTTGCTCCAAGATCAAGATCCCTTTTAATTGTGCAGATCTTTTAAAGATGTAAAATAAGCGCTAATGCATTATTGCTCCATACTTATGCAAGGAGCACATGTAGCACCATGGAAACCTCTGGAGGCAGGCCTCGCTGCTCAGGAAAGATGTTTTCTGAAGCGACTGCTTCTTTTGTTTAGAGGTATTTGCATGTAGGCAGATGACAGGAGTTGCAATTGCAACACTCTTCTACCTCAAGTGCTCATAGCAATATGAGCCTGGGATTTAAAGCCAGCCCTCCAGAAGAGCAAGGCCAGAAGAAATGCAAGACATCCCATCACACAGGGCTCTTCTCCAGTAAGTTTGTGCTTTTCAGCTTAAAATTAGTTTATTCCTTCCCAAGATGAATGTAAAGTAAGATACTAAAAGGGCAGAAATATGTAAAGGAATTTTAAACATGCTTCCAAAATGAGCTATAGTGCAGCAGGCAGGTTGGTTTTCTTCAATACCATTGAGAATTCAGGGAAGTAGCATTAAAAAGAAAACACTTGGTGTAACGACACTCATCAACTGGCTGCATTCCTACAAAAAGAAATGCAGCCAGCCCTGGTCTGCAGCCAGAACCAGGGCAAAACAGCACAGGAAAGGGAGCTAATGAAAAATTATTTTAAAGAAACATAAATATGTCTTCAGATCCCTACTACACACAAAATGAGAGAATTCTTCAGGCTTTGGCCAGAGTGTACAAGTGCTCTCTTTATGTGCAGCCTTTATCTGGAAGAATTGACCATTTCTGGATTTGGACCCGCAGCCCTAAATGTGATGATTAGATCATTTGGAGTGACTTGAACTGCAGAAGATTAAACAGTCAGCAGGAATACAAAGCCAAGCCTAAATTAGCCGAGCTTATGAGTTCAGCTGCAAACATGAGAGGTGCTGGAGGGAAACTTCCAACAGAATAATGCATTTGCTCATTATGGAAATGCCTTTGCATAATCTCAACTTTCTTTGCACAGCTACAGAACGAACAAATACCCGCAAAGAAGAGAAACTTGGCAAGCTTCGAACTCTCTCAAGCACAAACCAGACAGTAATAAAAGCTTTGATCACATCCCTGTGCTGTACAAAGTCCTTCCTTCCTTTCTATGGTCAATCTGGGAATACTTGGCATGGAAACAGCCAGCCACACGACACACTTCGCAGCATCTACTTATCAAATCAGCTTTATCCTCCAGGTGCAAAACCATTTCCCAACAAAATATGCAGGGCTGTGGCACCTGCCAGAGCCCTGGGAAGAACACACCACGCATTAGTCAGCCCCTGCACTGAGAGCTCTCCCTGCACCGCTCAGCCACGTCGTGCGTGCCATGCCAGCTCCCTGCCCTGCTGTCGGTACACAGGGATGTTCTCCCTGTCCTGCAGTCCTACCACCCCTTAACCAGCTTTCATCTGCATCCTCAGCCATTACCTTGCAGCAAGTAGAGTTCTCTTCTCCTGACCCAGCAAAACACTTCTAAGCAAGCAATTAGAAGTTAGAGATCAGAGCCTGTGCTTTAATATTAAAGTATTGGATAGGATGCAACAGACATCCTTCTGGACAGTGGGTTGGGTTTTGTTATGTCTGTCCATCATATTCTTGCTCTTTTTATCCTGACCACAGTCCCCAGCTTGCACAGGTGATGGGCTCCCAGGGACCCAAGAATTCAGTTCATGGCCACCAAATACAAACTACTGAACTGGTTTACATAGTGCTAAGGCTGAGAGCACACAGAAGAGATCTACCAGCTACCCCGGCCACTTTGAACCAGGGCAGCTCTGCAGGGGCCTCAGTCCCACTCCTCTGCATCTCACTGGGCTGTGGAATGGGCAGATACCCTGCACAAAGCAGCTGAAGTGGCTCCTCCATGAGCCTACAGTGGGTTAAACCCCAGAAAGGTTTCTTGTTCCTATTAGAAAGCATCAAATACCAATGCCAAGATGTGTCATTGACATGAGGTCTGAGGCTGAGAGCTTCGACACCTCCACGTCCTACATGGGCTGCATCCAGTCTCTCCTACAGCCTAGTTTTTCCCTCCTCCTCTGTGTATAAAGGAGAACAGCAAAGTTACATAGCTGAAGCCATCACTTTTAAAACTATGAAACATGTAACTACTCCAAAATTTCTGTAGCCACTAGGCTTGGGACACCCACAGCCCGTGAAGCCGAGGACCCAAACCCAGAAGGACACAGCCCTGTCTGAAGCACCAGCACCACCATCCCCAGGGCAGAAACTCACCCCACAGGGAGCTCGGCATTGCCCAACAAAGCCACATACAGCAAATCCCCATGATGATTTGCAGAAGATGAGGAATTACAAATAAATTTAAAAAAAAAAAAAAAAAAAGGCAAGGAATTCTCTCTCCCTTTTGTGGAGAGGGATGGATCCAAGTTAAGAAAACTCTGACCACAGCGACTATCTGGGGAAAGGCATTCCACTGAACTGGTTAGGCAAGGGGCTGCAGGAAGACAGCTCGCTCAGGGGCATGAAAGGAAGGTATGTACAGGGGGAGGGGGATGAGCTGCTCCATCACTCGGGACAGCACTCCTGCTCCTGCCTGCAAAATCCCCGGAGCCCTGGACACGCTGCTGGGGTGGTGGCAGGAGATCTCCAGACTCTGCAAGGCCCTCGAATAACACTTTTATCAGGATGCTGCCCTGCTGTAGTCCTTATCCCAAAGCAGCTCTGTCTGAGTGCAGACTAGTGTCTCTTAGCATCGGTGAGCAGTTTAAAGGACTTCTGAGGGATGGTGAAGCAAAGCGATTTTGCACCTGGTATGGCCGGCTGACAGCACACCGTGAGGGCTCCAGGGCAATGCAGGGGTTGTTGCCCAGCCACACGCTTGTTCCTAGAGAGAGGTCCCCAGACCCCTCCTCCCTGTAGCTCCAGGGCATTTAACCAGCCAGGAGAAAAAAAAAAAAAAAAAAAAATTCGTATAACATCACCTCGTTTCTAGCACCACAGGACGCAGCCTCTGACACCAGCATTCCTCTTGAATGCATGGAGGTGGCCACCACCCCAAAGACCCCATGATTGCTGGCTGCATCCTCAGTCAGGGAGGAGGCTGAGGACCACCGTTGGTGAAGCCTGACAAGTGGCAGGTGGCCCACAAGGAGAGACATTCAGCTTACCTTCCCGGCCATCTGCTGCTCCTTCCCACACCAGGGCCATGGCAGAGACTAAACATTCTCTGCACCCACAGAGACCACCAGCCCCTCGCTCTGGCCGTGCAAAAAGGCAGATCTCTGCTGGGATTTCCCAGCCTGGCTGTGGTTAACGCTGTGGGAGTGGAAGGGGCACAGCCAGCAGCCTCATGGACAGGCCACCCAGGACATTGTGAAAGAGCCAGTCATGAGGCACACGGTCAATGCTGCTGACTGTCTAATGTCACACCAGACCCACAAACCCCCTTCCTGTCCCCTCCGGCTCTTTTCATCCCAAGGTAGTGCTGATCACCAGTTTCTCTTACCCCTTTCTTACATGGGACAAAGGAAGAACATTTCTTCCTTCCAGACAAGAGCGTGAGAACTTCAAAGTCTTGGCTCAGCAAGAGACAGAGCTGTAGCTCAGATGAGATGCATTTCTTTGTCACCCAACATTCTCCTGCAGCTCCCTTCTCAGACAGTTGCCTTTTCAAGGCAATGAACACAACTAATGGGTGTTCAGCACAACAGGACTCATGCTTATTTTCCAGCCCACCAGTGGGACTATTTTTTCAGGCAGTGCTGTGAAAAATGCAGCTCCTTCCCCACTGCCAGTTCTGTTGTTAACAAGCAACTGCACTCCTAAAATTTAAATTAAAAAAAACAAAACAAAAACAAAACACAGCTCTCAACAACACAACTCTTGGAATCAAGGATGGGCATCTTTTAAGGCTGAAAGTTTTGCTTTTCAGTTATAAGTTGCAAGAAGGTGAAGAGCTTATTTTAAGGCTGGTTAGAATTGCCTTAAAGTCCACATGAGAACAATTGCTTTAAATAAGCCAGTCTGAATTGCTTTGCGCTTATTTAAGTCTCACACAGTGGTACATTATGGAGAAAAGCTGGCCTTACTCTTTTCCTAAGACAAATCTAACAATAAAAAGCACTCTGCCTTGATCTCACTGTTCATCTCCCAGGGCCCCTCTGTTTCTGCTGCATTCCTTTGTGTTGATCTGCCCTCTTCAACTCCGCGCTGCAATCAGCCGCGTGTGGTACCGCGTGTCTAGAAGTGACATGGCTGAGGTTACAGGAGAGACAGGTGCAAGGGGAGCTCTTGCCCCGAAGCTATCCAAAGGAAAAGAGAAGCTGGAGGGGAAGAGGGTTGTAAGGTATTTCAGATTAAAGCCAACAAACAGCAAACACCTTGCCCCAGGCTACACATTCTCTGCCAACACAAGCTGCAGCCGCTGTGAGCCCCAGAAACAGCAAAGCAAACACAGACTTCTCTGCAAGGGGGAGTTGTCACCTGTCAGGGATGTTTGCAAATTTATAGGGAGGTGGTGGTGGTGGTAAGGGGAGTAAAAGGAGCTTTCCTCCTTTTAAAATACGGGCTGTTTGCACAGGTTTGCAATGCATATTTTGCTTTGTAAAGGCTTTTGTGCAGCACTCAACTGAACGAAGGTGCTGTCTTCCAGTGAAGACAAACTGGAACATTTATTAATGTACATGCATTAACGTACTCCATGCTGCTGCCTTACAGTAAGGGTGAGGATGGGATGGAATTTCCCCCCTCCCCCTTTGGCTTCTCATATCTGTGAAAAACACATCTTAAAGAAGCAACCATGCAGCTCAGCCTCTTCGGAAATGCCTCCTGCAAGACTGGGATCAAACTCATCATAAGCAAGAGGTAACTGCACAGCAAAACCTGCCTGTCTTCCTCTCCTAGCCACAGTGCTCCCTTCAGCAGTGCTCAGAGAGGACAAGGGGAATGGATTTTCCACTGATGTTTCACTGTACCACAGCCGGGAGAGAGGGACTCTGAACAAGGGTCTCAAGTGAGCCTGTCAGCTCCAACAGTGCTCTGCAGACAGCTCAGGGGAACTGGAGATGGGGAGACTTTGGGGAGCACTTGGTGCAGCGAGTCCTGGTTTGGCCATGGAAGGAGCAGGGTTTCTGCTGCTGACCTTTAAACTGTTGGGGATTGTATTTTTAAGAGGACCTAATTAGTTCAAAGAGAACATTACCAGCTATTTTGAAAAGTAGGAGCCACTCTAGATGTGGAGACTCTTTTGGACTAGCTGTTGAAGAAACACCATTTTACTGGAGCTGTGCTACAGAGCTGGAAAAAGCTGAGAAGTGGCCTTTCAGACACTGAAGGCTTGCACGCCACCCCCCTACACCCAACCTGAATGCAGAATCAAAAGATAAGCAGACTTGACATCAGTCGCCTCTCCTTGTGCACTTGGAGTAGCTTCGCCACATTAGCCAAGCACATACCCAACCTCAAAGTGTCCTTTTTAGCCTTTGCAATCTTGCAAGGAATGCAGAGAACACCACAGTCTCCCCAGCAGGCAGACCGGAGAGGCAGCAACAGGTTAAACCTTTCGGCACTAGGGATTGCAATCAGCATGACCGGGGAGCTCTTTCCTTGCAGATGAGATCCTTCACGTTAAAACACTGACAGGATGCAGATCGCCAACACGCCTTCTTTGAGCGCATTAAAAATGATGGTTGACTAGCCAGGGAATTAACTGCCACGGTTTCTCAGGATGCAAACACAGAGGAACGAGAAAATTTACAGATACCCACACCAATTTCAAACCACACGTGATTTTTACCCCAAAGTATACAAAATCCTGGAGGAACAGAAACAGGACATGAACAGCTCAGGCTCCTGAAATACCTCCTGCTCCAGCCTATAAGAATAGCACCTGGCTTCTTCACCAGAGCTATTGCTAAGAGAAAGACGGTCAGTTTGTGCCAAAGGCAATGAACCAGCAACCACCAGTGCCTCATCTGCATTCCAGTCTCAAGCCATACTGGTGAGACACCCATGACCGAGACTTGTTAAAAACAGTACCTGGCTTTGTCTACCTAAAGACAGAAGGAAAAAAAAATAAAGAAAAATCATGGTCTGAAACCAAGTTTTCATTCATACCTGACCTTCAAGAAAAGAAAAACCAGTGAAGAACATCCTGAAGCTCCAGAGGCACTTGGCAGAGCCAGGCTCCCAACCATCCCAACCATCTTCTGCAAGTGGGACACAAGAGACAAAGTGAGAAGGAACTTCCATGGTCAGAGGCGGTGGCCACAGCTCCTCCACCAAGACAGGGAAGATGGCCCCAGCACAACGCAGCATGAATAGCTCCTGCCAAATCTCATCAGTCCCCTAAGGTTAAGGAATCTCTTCTCACTACTCACCCACATTGGGTCATTCAGCTCCGTGTCCTGCACCCGGACGCAGTCCATGCTAATTTCTATTTTGTTTGTAGGGCCATTTTCAGATGGGCCATCGATGAAGTTCAAATCGATAGGCTGAACCGAGCATATTGGCCTGAAAAGAACAGAGTAATGCAGTTAAAATTGGCCAAATTCTGTTTTCCTCCGCTCCCCATGTGCTAGGGTGCCATCCAGAACTCAGGCATGACCAGGAACGAGTCTCAGGACAGAGTAATTAATTACTATTGAACCTCATCACCCACTATGCTAACAGCAGCACCTGAACAGAAAAGGGCCTGGAGGGACATTTCACTTGCTAAAAAAGAGGCACGAGCACAGGAGTTAAATCATGAAGACAGAATTCATGGAGGATTTATAGCAGAAACTGTGTCAGCATCAGTCACAGCAACAGAATCAGTTCTGTTTCCTTCAACAGGCCTGCCAGAGTGAACTCTGCACCATCTCCACCTCCTCTCCCTCCCTGGCATCAGCAAAGGAGGAAAACATGCTGCCTGGACACAGAATAATGATCCCATTTTCTTAGGGGAAAATGCCAACCACCCACCTTAAGTGACCATGTGCTAGACAGCAGTCAGTTCAGCAACCAAGCTCTTGAAGAGACTCAGTGTCACTGGTGATCTCTGCTCCTGTTTACTATAGCCTGGATGAAGAACGTCTTGAGAGCTCAAGACCTGTCAATCATCACAGACTCATACCCACATCTTCTAATCAACAGGTAGAGAAGACTCCAAAAACCCCAACATCTGTCCCCTGAACAGCCTCAGAGGCGTCCTGTCCCAAACCACATTCTTCCGCAGGTTCCACTTACTGTTCCAAAAAGTCCCAGATATGCTGGAGCACCTCTGGACTGAGGAATTCCCTGGGCTGTGAGTTCTGGGACATTGCTGATCGGTAGTAACTCTCCTTCCAGGAGAAGTGGCTCGGAGTTTCTACAAACCTTAAAAAACAAAAGCAAAAAAAAAAAAAAAAAAAAAAAGAAAAAAAAAGAAAAAAAGAAAAAAGGAAAAAAAGAAAACACACACAAAGATATGTTGAATGCATGAGCCCAACTTGATGAAAACCCATAAATAGAAGCTATTGTGTGAAAAAGGAGACACGCTGAATGCCTGGAACATTCACAGCTGTACAACACACATTCCGCACTGCTGCAGATGCTGTATTTAGATGGGAGAGAATTTGGCCACCCTTCCCAATAAGTTAAATACCCCTCAGAGTCTGCTGGGATGCTGCATCATAATAATCCCAGAGGAAACAAACAAACAAACAACACAACTACTTTCCATTTTATCCCCAAATAATCAACTTTCCACATAAATCAGGTAATCTTTGCAGCAGGTGGAGCACCTAAGCAGTGTGTGACTCCACTCTCCCTGACAGGTTGCCTCTCTAGATTGCATGCCCTTGGATGATTTAGGTGACTTCTATACCCAGCCACTGCAGCTGAAGTCTTGGACTAAAATAAGTATTATTTTTAAAAAATTGAATAATAATATTTTTTTTAAAAAAACACTGGTTTTTTTGCTTTATTTTCTATGGACGTAAGTTCCATCACATCAGATTATATCTGCTTGTCTACTGCCTTCTCACCTCCAATAATTTCTGAGCCCAACTGGCTGATTTCCGCCAGACCTGCTAATTACCTTGGCCATTTTTATCCCCTTAAGCTCCCACACGCCTCACAGAAATAGGTGGGCCCAAGAGGAGCAGTGACGAAGCCAGAGCACTCGCGCCTTCCACAGCTGCACATTCTCATCCCACTGGCCAATTTCTAAATTCAAACACAGCAACTTTTATACCCGTGTCAAAATACTCAATGGCTGCAGGGATGTAAGGGGGAGCGGGAGGAATTTTTTGAGTATCTTTGCAGTTGACAAAAACTTAATTAAAGTACAAGGCAGGTGACTGCCTTTCCTGCTACAAGGATGGGGGCACCCTGCAAAATTTTCATATTAAAGGGCTATTTCAGCACAATGCAAGTGAATGGTCTCCCTGCCAGGAGAATGGCTGTGGAAGGAGCCAAGGCTATAAATGGATTCCAAAAAGAACTGGACTAACATTTAGTTTGGCACATTTTGGTGTCATTTAACACAATGGTCTAAACAAATTGCATGGGAGACCCTAATTTATTAAGCTGCCAAAATTAAGTAAGAGTGTTTCAGAGGAAGGATCACACTACAGTTGTTCTTTTCCTCTACTTTTTCCTGAAATATTTTTTCCTGAAAAATTTTTTCCTGGATGCTGCCAGAGAGGGATCTAGCTCTCTTTACTGGATTTGTGTGGCCTCTTATGTTTTGAGGATGACTCTGGTCTACAAAAAGCAGGGTTTTCCTCACCTCTGCTGCCCACAGAACTGCATGGTCTTTAAAAAAAAAAAAGAGCAGTTTTCCTAAGCTAACAGAAATCAAAGCAGTTTTGGACCCCAGAGCAATAGCAGAGCATGCCTCAAAATAGGTGAAAGTATCACTTCAGTTGCTCGCTCTTTTCGTGATTAACAAATAAAACCCCAACATCCTTTAAAAGTTCATGAATAGCCAGAGACAAAAATAAAATTCAGAAGTGTCATAGCTAATAGCTCTGTCTCACATACCCACACTACATGTGAATAAACGCTGTCAAATCCTCAGAGAACAGCAGTTATCCCACAAAGTATCAGAAATTACTCCTTTCAAGCTTTCAGTCTGGTAAGACACTTTCAAGAGTGCTGTATTGAAACCCAGAACAACAGATCTGGCCTAAAGCCTGCTATGTAAGATGGGAACCAATGCTCCTGTGAGTTTTGGAGGGGAGCAATGGGGCATGCACGCCCCCCAGCCCACTCTGCCACTAAATCCACAGACCCCAAGTACTTCTTGATACCCTGCACCCAGCTCTGACCTCCCAGGAACAGGTAGAGAAACCTCAGAATGGGTTCTCCCAAACCACTGAAGCGTTCGCTTGTAACAGTTATCTGCTGGTTGTCACAACTGCCCTTGACTTAAAAAACACCACTTTTAACAAATTAAGTCCAAAGGTAGTGACAATCATCCACACCACCTCATTACTAGGTACACAGGAACTAACTTCACCAAAACTAGACATTTCCTCAGAGGCCTTCTTTCCTTCAAGAAGTCTCAGTGCAATGAGGTTCCTGCATGCCATGACATGTCCCAGCTGTGGTTCACAGCTGCACAAAGTCCCGGGTCACAAGAAGGCAAAGCAATCAGTTCAGCCCTTGTGGTCCCATTCAGCAGCAAAGCAGAAGTTGCTTCTCGTAAACCTAATCCAACCAAACACTCTTCACAGCACCCAGAGCCTGCAGCGCAGGAGAAGAAGATGGATATTAGCTGCACCGTCTGATAAAACCAGGTTTGTTGTTCCACACATGTGAAGCTAGCAGAGCTGCTGGAAAGAGTCACACAACTTAACACACAACCCCTGCAACCCTGTACTAAACACACAACTCCAAATTTCTCCAGAGAGAGGCATTTTCCAGCTGTGTCATCTTTACCCCTGTACTTAACTAAGCTACTGGCTTAGTATTTCTAAGAAAAGCATTATCAGATTTTACATGATGGCTAAAAAGGCATGTTTCCCTAAGCCAAGTAAAAGAAGTTCCCTGGTTTATGCTTTCACAGACACAAAATTTGAGAAAGTCCTTCCACACTCTGCAACACCTTTACTATCTGTGCAGCTCTATTTCCAAAGGAGGCTGAAGGATTAGGTGACCAGCCTCGACAAGGCACCTGTGAGAAGGCTACAGCATTACAGAGGCAGTGAGCATTGCTTTTCACCAAGCTTGATACACCCTGCTCTCAGGTGGGAAAGAGCTGTCAAGCTGCAAGAAAACCAAATTCAGTTCAGCACAAAGCTATATGCAAGCTAAACCGTCTTCTTCCCTGTGATTTTAATAAAATGTAAACTTAGTGCCATTTTCCTTAACAAACAGCCTTCAACACAGAGGAACAGCCTCTCTGTCTGCTAATCAACATACCTAAGTACCCAAATTTGCTCTTCCACAAGAAAATAACAGCTAAATCCTAACCAAGACCTATGCATGAATTTCATTACTCTAGTTAGTTGTCTTTTCCCGTATCAGCAAACGTTCTAACTTCAGGAAAATAATCCCCAAGTGCCTAAAGTTGATCACAAGACAGCAGTAGTTTGCATTGTTCAAATTGCTCCTACCAGCTGCTTTTTCATGAACAGATATTTAAAAACCATCCCTTTTACCCGCAACCACTAATCCCGAAGTGCGTTATAGAAGGTGACACTACTGAACACAGCCTGTTACACCAAACCACGGACTATGACAGGACAAAACATGGCAGCAATTATCGTCTAGCTTGCCCTCTGCCTTAAGTCTACAAGCTATATGCTTAATTCCCTGCATTAGCTGCTGAAATAGTTGGCAGGCAGCTTGCCATAAACATCAGAGGACACTAATTGCACCAGGTTGGAACTACAGAGGGATTTGCAGCCCCCATAAAACTGCAAGCTGGACAGGACTTTGCACACACAAGCTCCCTTCTTTAAAAACTACCAGGATTATTAATTAATTAATTAACAGAATTATTATTTAGCAGAAATAACAAGTTAAATCTTCTCTGAGAAGCAGCACCTCACCAAGAGCACAGGGTTTCCTGGCACAGTGCTAAGACACTGCTCCTGCCCCACTGAATCCCAGCACAGATTTCAACCAACAATTCACTCCCCCTAAAGTCTAGCTCAGCTCCATCCTATTTATTTTGCTAAAGCAAGAGCAGCCCAGACTCCAGGTGAAAGCATTTTCCAGATTCGCTCTGTGGGCTGGAGCCTCCTGCATCCTGATTGTTCTGCTGTCTCCTGATTATTTCAGGAGGCCCTGGGTGTTACAGCCCCCCACACCGAGACTGCATCCCAGGTGATTCAGTTTGCCATCATGTTGATGAGCCAGATCTCTGCAAAATATGGTAGCGAGAGCAACATGCCCCTGTAGCTGTGCCCACACAGCACTCAATTTCAGAGTCTCCCAGAAGGCTGGGAATATTAAACAAAACACCCAAATCACACTCCACCAAAAATCAACAAACAAACCCTGGCAGGCACAGCATTTGCCTTTCACAACCTTTAGACCATCTGCACCGCTATTGCCTTTCCCTGGAGCCGAGGGTCCCAGCGTAGTTGGAAACAAAGCCGTGAATCCTTGGCCTGGCATGACATAAACTGGTGGCAAACCAGAGAGAAAACAAGACAGTTCTGCTCCTACTACCTCCCTCTAAGCACATGCTTTCCACTCTTGACCACATTTTCCCCCTTCCTACCTTCACATCAAAGATATTAAAGAAAAGCAACAAAACAAAAAAAAACACGCTTTCCACACCAGCAAACAATGACAGAGAACTATTAAACTCAACTATTATAACACAACAACACTTCTCACCCAGAAAGCCACTTTTCACTGCAAATATTCTTTCTTAGAAAGGGCCAAACCCAAAACACCAAGTCTGACTTACTGCTGGGGAGAAAACAGGAACTCCTGAGGAAAGCAAGACCTGGGTTTGATAGAGAGCATGCACAGCCCCTCCTCTTCTATAGCTTTAACCTTAAAGGCAGATGCCACCTGATTTCACTGATACAGGGTCAGGTCTGGTGCAGGGTGCAGCTCAGGCAGTGCTGTGGTGCATACATGAGCCTGGCAACCTCCTTCCAAAAATAAGACAGACTGTCACAATCAAGAGGTAGCACGGTTTTCTTTGGTTTGGTTTTGTTTTGTTTTGTTTTCCATTCAAAATAGGCTTGGAGCTTTAACACTCTGAACTGCACCCAGGTTAACAGTAGAGTTTATGGGGAAACCAGAAATGAATAAGGTATCTCAGTGATTTGGTTTCAAGAGATTCAAGCACCTCCAATTCTCCTTAGTTTCCCTTGAAAGCTGGAGCTCTGCGTGGTTTGTGTTTCTCCTGAACAGTGTACAAACTCTCAGAAGCGATCAGTGTGGTTGACATATGCCAGACTTGTAAAATTTTGTAAGAAGAAATATTTCACAGTAGGGATGAGCCAAATGATTTAGAGCTTTATTTCTGCTTGTTGCCAAAGTTACAGGATGTTGCTTTCCGCTTCTCTTCACCTCACCAAATGTCTTATCAATGGCGTACAATTTTCTATCACTGGATCTGTAGTTCTCGGTCAGTGGACAAGCAGGTAGGGACATAGAAGTTCTTCTTTGTAAGCTACAGATTTTTCTGGTTTTTTTCACAAGATATATTCCTCTAAAGGACCTGCTAGCAGAGTACTTAGGAAACCTTGATTCAAAGAGAAGAACATCTTACTCTTATAAAGAAAGCATTTGCACATTATACAAATGAACCCAAAGAATAATTAATGATGTCTAAATAATGATATCTAATGGCTCATTTTATTCATAGCTCTCAAAGTGCTCTACAAAGGAAGACAGTATAATTACTCCCATTTTACCTGTGGGAAAACTAAGGCACCAGGAGGTCATAGTATTACTCATCATGACTTGGCGAGCCAGTTGTGCAGCCAGAAATACAAACTTGGTCACTCGAGTCCCAGTCTGATGCTTCTCAATAAGGAGCTAGTAATTTGGGGTGTCTGGATAGAGAAATTCAAAAAGGCCTCAATTTCTTCAGGTACAGTATGCACTACACTTTGCAGAGCAAAAAGCCTTTAAACTTCATTTATTGTCACTAAAGTGCTGATGTTGGGGAATGAAAATCAAGGCTGCAGAAATGCTGCGTCCTGCTTTAAGCCACACTCAGAGTTCAGGGTGGAAGTAGAATTCAAACCCAGATGCCCAGGTTAAAAACTAATCTTTCATCCTGAATGCTTAAAGCAATTAACCGCTTAACAACCCTTAATTCATACATAGATTAATATATTAGCTCTAAATTGGCTCAGAGTGTGGCCTGGATAAAGAAGTAAGTCACAGAAGAGTGAAGTTGGCAGCTCCAGCAATTCCGATCCACGTGCTGGTCCCTGCCTTCTCCAGTTACACCTTAAAATGCACCAAGAGCAACGGTTAACAAACTATTTAAAGTTCACGGGCATTACACTTAATTGCCTGAATCTCGGTGTTAGTTGTATTTTTAGTTTGAGTGGGGAGGGGGCTTCTTTTCAGACCGCACCCTTAAAACGTGAGGAACTTGGCAGCTCTCCTCCTGCTGGAATTCCCCCAGCTCTGCATTTTAACACTGCAGTCAGTGATTTGTAGACACTGCTACCTAATGAAGTTCACAGCTGCTCAAGAGGAGAAGGAAGCGGGGTCTGGCAGCACGGGACAAGCATGCCCCTGTCAGGCAGTGTCATCTGGAATTCCCCAAAACCTGGAGCACACTTGTCCCCCACGGCCACATCAGCCACCCTTGGCCAGCAAAACACACTCTGGGAGCACCCGTTAGAGACCACTGGTAACAAACAGATTCATTGCCGTGAACAGGGGAGACAAAATGAAAGCTCGTGGGTAGACGAGCAGGCTCTCACTCCCTCAGAGATGAGATTGCTTTTGAATTTTGGGGATCTGTATTTCACGTCTAGCTATGCCTCTTTCTCTGTTTACTTCGCCAATAAGCAGCCACCCCTTCCCAGCATGAACTGTGCTGTATGGTGCATTTTCCCGTTTCTTTCTCTGCCTCATGCCATATTCCAACCTCATAGCCTTTTATGAAGACGTAACAAGGTGGATTGACGATGGCAGAGCAGTGGATGTGGTCTACCTTGACTTCAGCAAAGCATTTGACACCGTCTCCCACAGCATCCTCACGGCAAAACTGAGGAAGTGTGGACTGGATGATCGGGTAGTGAGGTGGACTGCAAACTGGCTGAAGGAGAGAAACCAGAGAGTTGTGATCAATGGGGCAGAGTCTGGTTGGAGGCCTGTATCTAGTGGAGTGCCTCAAGGGTCAGTTCTGGGACCAATACTGTTCAATATATTCATCAATGACTTGGATGAGGGAATGGAGCGCACTATCAGCAAGTTTGCTGATGACACCAAGCTGGGAGGAGCGGCTGACACGCCAGAAGGCTGTGCTGCCATCCAGCGAGATCTGGACAGGCTGGAGAGTTGGGCGGGGAAAAATTTAATGAAATATAACAAGGGAAAATGTAGAGTCTTGCATCTGGGCAGGAACAACCCCAGGTTCCAGTACAGGTTGGGGAATGACCTATTAGAGAGCAGTGTAGGGGAAAGGGACCTGGGGGTCCTGGGGACAGCAGGATGACCATGAGCCAGCACTGTGCCCTTGTGGCCAAGAAGACTGATGGCATCCTGGGGTATATTAGAAGGGGGGTGGTTAGTAGGTCGAGAGAGGTTCTGCTTCCCCTCTACTCTGCCCTGGTGAGACCTCATCTGGAATATTGTGTCCAGTTCTGGGCCCCTCAGTTCCAGAAGGACAGGGAACTGCTGGAGAGAGTCCAGCGCAGGGCCACAAAGATGATTAAGGGAGTGGAGCATCTCCCTTATGAGGAAAGGCTGAGGGAGCTGGGGCTCTTTAGCTTGGAGAAGAGGAGATTGAGGGGTGACCTCATCAATGTTTATAAATATATAAAGAGTGGGTGTCACGAGGATGGAGCCAGGCTCTTCTCGGTGACAACCAACAGTAAGACAAGGGGTAATGGGTTCAAGCTGGAACACAAGAGGTTCCACTTAAATTTGAGAAGAAACTTCTTCTCAGTGAGGGTGACGGAACACTGGAACAGGCTGCCCAGGGAGGTTGTGGATTCTCCTTCTCTGGAGACATTCAAAACCCGCCTGGACGCCTTCCTGTGTAACCTCACCTAGGTGTTCCTGCTCTGGCAGGGGGATTGGACTAGATGATCTTTCGAGGTCCCTTCCAATTCCTAACATTCTGTGATTCTGTGATTCTGTGATTCTGTGATTCCAAGGTCTTGTCTCACGATAGCCCGAGAGAGACTGACCCCCCATCCCAGCAGAGGCAGGTCCTGCTGAACTGCACTCACAAGTATTCATTCTCCTTTAGATTTCCATCCCAGTTTTTAGACTTTGATTTTTAAAATTTAGACTTACAGCAACTTCTTTAAATTCTTCAGATTTTCCTCCCATATAACATTGCTCCCAACTGTTAGTCCTATAAAAAATATCGCTGGGAGAAGCGTGATAGATGAATGGGTTTGGAAGGGCAAATGTAAGGAATAACAAACTCTAACACCCAGGATTTTTTGACACAGAATATAACTTCCACCCATTGTTCCAATGTCCATTCTTTTTTTCCCAGATCTTGCATTTTTCAGACGTTTTCCAGATCTGATATGCAATCTCACTGAAAAACATGTGGGCAGCACTATAGGTTATGGGAAAAGGCAGCTGAGAGAAAAGCGGTCCAGTGACACAGAGACGTGCATTAGAAAACAAAAGAAGACAACTGCCCGAAGGGTGAACCCTCATCTCAGAGGTAACCACCAACCAAGGAGATATCGGGAACACAAGAGAGAACCTGGAGTGACAGTGGTGAAGGGCTCTGTGGCATAGCCAGCGTCCTACAGCACCCATTGAGGACAGCCTAGGGAGGAATATCAGCCTCTTCGTGTTCTCTAGGCACACTTTGCATTGTGCATGCCCTGTTTCAACTTTGAGATATATGATATTTAGAGGAATTAAACCAATTCTGTCTCAGAGGAATGCTAATTGCATGACTTCTAAAAACTGTGTTCTGCTAGAGTCTACTGTAACAGCGCATCCCAATCTCTATGATTTCAATTTCTCTTTTGGAAGTGTGTGTGAGCAGAATGGAAAGGTGTATGAAGGGATCGTTCAGCTTTCTGGTTGCTCTTTACTTGAGCCCTCAGTGCGTGAGCAAGACTGACCTACATCAAAGAAAGTGAAACTGGCTGCACAGAATGATCCTCCTAGTTCACTGTGCTGAAAAACACAAAGGGGATTTTTTTCCATTCATCATCTTCTTTCAGTTAGAGTCATCCTGAGTAAAACTATGCCCGCAGTGGACGCAACACTTGCAGCTTTGCGGCAGCCCCTCAAAGCACGTTGTATCACCACGCCAGCGCCCTGCTCCAGTGCTGGCAGCAGAGCTCCTTTGGGAGAAAAGGGCTCCCTCTGATTCCTAGTGCAACTGTGCTGATGGGTTCCCAGACTGGGCACTGCATGGCCTGCTCCCCGGCGACCACTGGGAATGGCTTCTGGAAGCAGAAGGGGTTCAGAACACTCTCAGCAACAGGAACCCACCGCATCTCCTACCTATCATCATGTCTGCTACGTACATGTCATCTCTGTCAGGCTGACTTCAGGGACCACTTCTACCTAATAGAGGCATTTCTTTGTCGTCAGGGCTTCAGGCAGCTGATCACTCCACCAGCACTAGAGGAACTGTCCCCTAATTATTGGAGCAGAGCCAACGCTATTTTTTTTTTCCTCCAAGGATTCCTTCAGCATCTTGTGAACTTTCCCAGACCTCTCTCTTATGTCCCACTCAACCTTGGACAACCCCTTCTCCACCCTCCCCTTCTCACACATCCTTGGAAACTACCTCCTCACCCAGCCGTGGACATCCCCTCCCCTTCTGCTCAGCCCTGACACCCGCTCCCTTTCTCAGCAGGGGCCAAGAGAAATGAAGCTCTGGTCAAGGTGAAAGCACCACCACAGCAATTCCTCCATCTGTCCACTGCAATCGGTGTTTTCTAGTCTGGGGTACAGAGCCCTTGGAACCTCCAGAAAACCATCCAGGAGCCTGAGCGACCCATGTCGGTAAGTCCAGAGTTAGAGCACGAGGCTGGGGCTCAGGACACCCAGCTCAACCCCTGGTCGGCTTGCCCATCTTTGCCCTCCCATTCCTCTAGAAAAGCAGTGCCACCAAATCTGCAAAGCACACAGAGACCTATTTACCATCATTACACCTCCAGGGAAATATGGTCCCGAGACTTTCCAAATTTAAATAATTAAAGAAAATTTGAATCTCCATTCATTTTTGAAAACCATTAAACCCAAAACCAATCCAAAAGCAGTTGCAAATGTATTATTTTGTAACTCACTTTTCCAGTCAATCCCTTCCCCAAACCTATTTGCAGCGCTGGTTAACAGCAGTGCCCATCTGGAGAGGGAGGAGTCCAAGCCGCTGGGCAGAGGCGAGAGCTTTTACTGCCGTAAGTGAGAAAAACCTTCTCAAAAGCAACACAAGCGGGAAAAACCAGGTCCAGCCCTCAAAATTCTGAGGTATTTTTAAGCCAAGTCCAAAAATAAGTATTGTAAGTTAAATGTTACAGGCAAAGTGTTCAGACACTACAAATCATTTTCAATTCAATTTTTAAAAAATCCCTTTGTTCTAAACAATAGACATGATTTGCTCAGTTTTAGATACCCAGCTGAACATGCACTTGGGTCTACCTTTCAAAGTTCGCTGCAACTCAAGACTCTTCACAGTCAGCTAGCCAGCCCTGACAGTTTTTCAGCAGGACAAAGGGAGCGATGTCTCCTCCCCAAGTACAGGAGAGGACAGCACAGACCTCAGCTGAGAGCTCTGCTGGGTCGGTGCCACCTCCAGCCCCGCTGCCACATGTCAACCTCTGCTGCCCACCTGCAGGTACAATTAAAGACAACGGGATCATCTTTTGTGCCTCCAGGGGGGATTGCCTAACCCCAAATCACCCCATGACCCACTCATCCACCATCAATAATGGTTTGCAGCAGGTGCCTGGAGGCATGTTCACAAGCTACAAGAGAAGAAGACCTGGAGATCTCTGCTGTTGCATTCTTCTGCACAGCATGGGGAGACCCCTCATCTTTTCTAGAGGGGGAAAAAGGCAGGTGTAAAACGCCCAAAGCAGCCTAAACTAGCTAACTGCCTCCTTTCCTACAGCATCATTGAATATTAAAAGAAAGCAACAACCCTAGAAATAAAAGCACTCAAGGTAATTTTCAAGAGATGACAGTCATGACAAAATGCAGCTATTACAGGCTTTCATCATCAATTTTCTGTAGTGATTTTAGGTACGTAATAAGGAAAATTGAAAAGCTGTGAAGAGGCGATGGCCAGATATCTGACCTTCCTGATGTTGCTGAATCAAATTCCCTCTTTTGAGCTTTGCTCAACAGTATTTTTCCTGTGAGCACAGCATTTACCCAGTAACAATATCTACAGCAGTTCATTGCTTCATTTTTTTACAAGGAGCTTGCTTTCAGTATTTCCCACAGGAGATGAGGAGGCCTGGGTTTTCCTTCTTTTAACTATCGTCTGCTGAAATTTTGCAGTGTTGAGCATAAGTAGCATCTCTCAAGTTTCACTAGTTTACCTCCATCACACCAATACAGAGACCACAACAGAGAATGAGAAATCACTTTATTATTACAGATTGTAAAATAATTCATCCAAGCGCATCAGAGCTTCAGAAAGGCGGTGGGGGTGTTAGGAACTGGCTTTCATTAGATACTATAAGGCTCTGAAAGGGGCCAGAGCTAGGGGGAAAGGCGGCGGGGAGGGAAACAACAAAAAAAACCCCCAAGGCACTAACAGAAAAGTTCCACTTGAAGCCAGGGTACACAACAAGGAAAGACCTCAGTTACAACCACACCACTGGTTTGGCCCAGGTTCAAGGTCTGGTTTGTGTGTTATCCCTTATCTACATATGAGCACATTTTTCAGACATAATGTAGTGTGGACAAGTTAGGTATGGTCTAGGCTGAGCTTCCTGCAGTTCAGTCTACCACCAAATGTTCTGAGCTCATCTCTTCCCAAGGTCTGCAGACCATCAGAGCAACTGCCAGCTGGAGGCATCACATTGCCAAGCAAACCCAAGAGTAACCCCCAGATGAAGGGTTCACCATGAGCACGGCCAGTCCCTCAAACCAGAGACAGGCACTGTGCTGGGTAGCTGCCAGGGAGAGATCTCTTTGAGTTCCTGACTAGTTTGCTTGTTAATGTAATAAAAATGAAATTATGTGGGGCAAAGAACAACTGTTAAAATCTAGGGAGCAAAGCCAGAGCAGTATTTCTCCCAAAGAGTAACAGGGTTAAACTAGGGAAGAAAAACAAACAGACAAAACCCCACAAACAAAACCCCACACACATTAGTTAGTACCTATTTTAAAAGACACAGTCAGAACCCAACAACATCTCGGATGCACTGCTCATGCCTGCAGAGATGAAATCAGGCTCAGTGCTTCTCCCAGGGAGTGCAGGGATGAAGCATCATCCGAAGAACTCCCATACTGCTGATTTACATGCTCCAGACCATGGTATACAGATAGCACCCAGGTGAGCAGACAATAGGTTATTTCAAGCACGGTATTCTCTATTTAGTGGAAGATAAGCACATAGAAGCATAGTGTATGGGAACTGATGGAGTGATTGTATTAGATATGGTGCATTTACATGGAGTCCTTCCAAGGCAGCTCCCACAGAAGCTGTGAACACTTGGTGCACCGTGCAGCTGCTCCTGACCACGAGGTGTGTGTGTCTCATTCAGCCTGCTGCTGCATGGCTTGGTGGAAAAAGAAGAGACTTTTGCAGCATGTGACCATGGACTTCAGAAAACTGGGTGAGTCCAGCTCATATCTCCAGCTGTCTGACTGTCTTCCGTGTCTGTGGGATGAAGATGCTGGGTGTAGAGTTGTGGGTCAGGACCAAGGTGCTCAGGGGGCTGTGCTCTCAAGCCTGGTCTTGGCAACGGGCTAAACTGAACACCTGTCCTCACAATCCTGCACCAAACAATATTCCTGGGCTGTTTCCAAACTGCAGGAGAGACAGTAAGGGGCTTCTGCATCTTTTCTCCCTGGTAAGGAAGTTTTAATCGCCTCCAAATCTTTCCTGAGCACTGATGCCATCCAAAAGCTTCCAGAGACAAACAAAATGAGAGATGCAAGATTCAGGTCCCTCCCACCTTTGCTACAGCTGCATCCACTGAACTGCGTGAGGTTTTTCTGGACCAAACCAATGGGAATACCCAGACTCCATGGCACGGCAGAGGTGAATACAGCATGGGCTTTTCTGGCTGTGCTTGCAGCCCCGATTGTTCATGCTGGGGTTGCAGCCCTGCCATATGCTCCGAGCTTTAAAACCTGGCACCGGTTTCCTGCCAGCAGCCTCTTCCCTGCTTGTGCCGTATCACTACCAGCAGCATTAAGGGCACATGGTCCCCAGGACATGAACACACTCTGCCAAGAATGAAGCTTCTTTTAAGCTTGCTGAGATTTGAACCTTTTCGACATGTGAAGGAATCAGATCCTCTCTCTGCCAGGGTCACCCCAATAGCTCCTGGGGTTTGTTTGCCCAAGTGCTTGCTGTTCTGCAGCTACAACCCTCAGGAAAGCACCAGGCACCCCCGCACACTGAGCAGCAGGCGCAGCGTTGTCGCAGTCCCAGTTCATACGGGACAAGCATTCCCCACAGAGAACATGAAATACATGATTTTTTTTTTTTTTTTTTTAAATGAGAGGATGGTCTCAGACTGTCTGCTGCAAAAGACTGGTGACATTCTGGGTTGAGCCAGGTAAGACTCTTGGCTCCTTAAGGCACCTATTCTTACAAAAGCAGCTTCAGGCTTTAGTTGCACAAAGTCTTTTGTCTATGAACTGCTCGGGGGACTTTAAAAGTCCCTCCCTCAAACTCTCTGGAGAAGGCTGAATTTTACAAGAATATAAAATAAATCATCACAATAATACAGAAACTCCCCAGAACTCTTCAGAAGCAGGAAACTCTAAACAGCAACATCCTGTATTTCAGTAAATAATTAAAATGCAAAACAGAAACACTAGTGAAACAGATGTTAGATGCAGATTCCTGTAATATGAATTTGGTTAAAGCTCCCAGTTGTTACCCGCACATCCAGCCTGCTAAATCTGATGTTTTGGATGGTGTGCTTCTGATGTTTTGTCCCACCAGTAATACTTCTACAGGAAAATGAAGTCTTCTGCAAAATACCATGCCGGCTGCATTTTTCAGCAAATAGCAACTTCGTGGCAGGACAGCTACTGCTAAGCCCGAAGACAGAGAGAAACCTTCCCTCAAAAATAAGAGCACTTGCCAAAACCTTTCTCTGTGTCACAAAAGAGCTGCAAGACAGGGCAGATGAAGGACAAAGAATTAAGAGCACATTATAGTCCTGGAAGACAGAACAAATGAACTGTTTATCAGAAACACTGCTGGTGTGTAAGGGAATGCTACCCTTAGTGCTCACAGAATCTTTGCTTTTGCAGCTATGCCTGGTGCTAAGAAATTACAGGGTTGGCTCCCTATAATTTTATCAATACATTGCCACGCTTAATGTGATTTATGATTTTTGCTTGTGATTATCTTAAAGCAGTAACTTCTGGAGCGCCGTGAATAAAGAGTGTCCCATTCCATCAAAAACAGGAACGACGTTTCTAACCTGTATATTTTAAGAGGAAAGTTCGCAAATATGAACAAAAAACTTGGAAGACAGCGCAAAGGATTTTCGTTGTTTAACATTACGATTTTTTTATCCTATATTTGACAACTTAGAGCCAGCTGAACTACAATTTCACAGCTGTCACAGCCCCCTCAGAGACCCCATTGACAGCAAGCACAGCAATCCCACCGCTTTGCCCCACCAGGTCTGGGTCTTACTTCTGAGTTTAGAGGCAGACGCTGCCGGCAATGCACAGCTGGGCAGCTGCTGCTTGCAGCATCCAGCTCACCGACACACTGCAAGCTTCTTTCCATGCATTTTTTCAGCACACATTGACTTAGGTGCATGCCCACGTTAATAAACCAGACAGGCATTGAGCCTCCTAGGGCAAGGTTTTATAAGCAGAATTATTTTTATGTTGCAAAGAGCCTACTGAAGCCCTGATCACTTACTGCAGGTTTTCCCCCTTCTCACCCTTGGACGTGGCTGTTCTCTTTATAGCTCCATGCACTAACCAAATTCCCCTTGCTTACGTGCATCAGTACTTGTCACATCAGGCCACCTGTGGCATTCAAACACCTGATTGGAGATGACAGCAGCAAAATCCTGTGGGGAGATGGTCTGCTACACAGTAATAAGTGATTACAAACAGGCACCAAAACTGCCCAAATAAGCCCTAGGAACAGATATATAGGTGTTTTCACGAAGCCACCTAAGCAGATGGAAGAATATTATCTATATATTGTCAGAAGACCTAGCCAAACAGACTTCGGATATCTGTTATAGTGAAACATTTTCCTTCTGATTATTTCAGTTTTGATCATAGACTACAAAATTTTAAACTAAGCAGAAGGCAAAATTTGAATGGCAGGGTAACCCCTGGCTCTCACCACAATGCCCATGTTCCCATGAAGGTTTTCACATAAGTGCAAAACTAGCTTAGAGCCACGTGCCAAACTAAAGGCCAAGTTTCCTTGATTTATTCTTCATTCACGATCCTCCTTCCTCCTCCATGCGTTGTGACACATACGGACATTTTTTTTTTATAAGCGTTCAATACCCTTTTGGCCACTTGTCAGATAGTTTTATTTTTTCCCCAAAAATCAAAGCTGAGCCCTTCTGCTCTGTTTCAAGCCAGAAATCTTGTGTTTGTTGAGAGGAGCCATTGCAAGTTAGCTTGCAGGAGAAGGTACTAAACAAATCAGCAGGGGGTTATAACTTATAACATGTACCATGAACACCCTAAACATCTCTGAACAGATGAGCAATTGAGAACTTGCTTCTTTAATTTCTTCAGTATTTTTGGAAGTTGAGCAAGATCCTATTAATTAGGTATTCTCTCCTCGTAGTAAAAAGGACCACATGAAAGACTTCATATATTCGCCTTACAGTCTTTTGAGATCTGAGAAAAAAAACAGACTTTAATCCTTTAAGCAGCACTAAAAGGACCTCCAAGCAGACAAATATTTTCTTGTAATGCTCTTGAGGGGCTTATACCATTTTGAAGAGGAAAAGAGCGAAGTTCTGTCTTTGGCAATGACGGTGAAAGGGTTGAGACATCCTTGGCACGATGACATCTCTCTGACATAGAGCAAAGAGGTCCAGTGGCGACAAAGTGGAGGAGGGCAGTGGGGAAGAGCAGATTCTGCAGGGGCTCTATCAGCAAGGTAGCAACTGAAAACGGTTTAACATGCTGCTCTTGAGCCGTGTTTTGCGAAGTTCCTATCTTCTAATCCCATCTTCTGATGAGACTGCAGTGTGAGAACAGGAGAGCAACCGAAGAACAGACCACAAAGACGACGTAAATACCCTTCCATCCTCACCAGGAGCAGTACGCGTCCTTAGCGAGGTGCTGGGGGGAGCCAAGAGGTCCCGTGCTGGCAGCAGAGCTGCTCTGCAAAGTCCTCCTGCCCATCAGGCCACCCTGCACACTGTCCCCTTGCACATCTGGCTCCAGCTGGGGACCCTCTCCTGTGGGATTTCTACCACGGGTGACAGCACAGCCATGAAGGTGGCCACCACCTCACACGAGAGCTCACTAAGGCCCCTTTAGAAAAAAAAAAAAGCACCTCCCTGGCTCCCCTCTGCTTTTCTTTCCTGCATGGAGTGAATTCTGCTCCTTCAGAAGCCACTGGCTGCTCTGAGCACACCACGAGCTGCTCAGAACAGTTTCTGGCCCCTCTCTGAGTCTTTGGAAAGTACCTGCTGTATCACTGGCTGTTTCTGCAAATAGATCTATACCAAGTCATGTGGCTTTCCTTTCTTGGCCTCAGGTCTTTCTGCCAGCACAGCAAGCTTGGGCTCTCACCTCAAAGGTGAAGCCAGATGAGATCTGTCCACCCTGTCATAGCAGTTCAGTTATTCTTTAGCAAAGCACAGTACGAGGAAAGAGTAAAAAAAAAAAAAAACCATACAGTTGCCCAAAGGCAAGGATTCTGCAGAACCTGCATGTGGGATGAAACACTCCTGCAAGACATTACCCTAGTACAGGTTAAGCAGAGCTCTGTCACAACGTCACCCAGCTAATACTCAAGTGACAGGAGAGCTGCTTATGCCAGCACTGACTCACGACCACAAAGGGGCACAGGACACTGCTGCCTGTGAGCAGGAGGGGTGGCCAGCATGTTTTGCCTCAATGTGCCCTCTTTCAACCCCAAAGGGAGGAAACCTGCTGTTTCATTACTGCCTATTAGTAACAACGAGCACTGGGTACAGTAAGTTTTTCACCTCTGTGCTGCATTGCAAGCATCAACGTCAGTGAGACTCCTCGTAATTGCAGTCCATTCACCAGCCCTGTTTGATACCGATGCAAGATCCCTTTGAGCCCACGAATTCCAACTGGCTGGAACTAGACCCTGCTCACCAAAATCCCTCCAGATACAGCACCCAACAGATGATGCTGCCATGGCCCATGCCCTCCCCTCCCTTCAGTGCCCTGATTTCTGACAGAGCTTCCCTCATCCTCCTCTAAAAATGTATTTTTTTTCTACATACCCTTTTTTTTTTTTTCCCTTAATTTTTCTTTTTGGCAACTCCCCCCCCCCCAAACCCAAGTACCATGTCTGTGAAAAAAGGTTTCCAGCACAGATGCTGCAGAGACCAGAGGATTTCAGGTTTGTTCCTTGAGACTCTGTTATTAGTGAGATTTGGCAGGCTGGGCCATATCATATTGAGAATACAAAGCCAGAAATGAAAGAGGAAAGAACAGCTTGTGTGAGAAGCCTTTCATTCAAAAGGGAGGAGTAAGCCACAGCGAACACCTTCAACACATTAGTGATGTGAAATCCTGAGGCCACCAATTAGCCTGGGTGCAGGGTGAGGGGTGAGCACAGCAGGCAAGGACCACAGTTCAGTGCACCAGCAGGTGCATTCCCAACAGCCCCAAAAGAAGAGAGCTCCTGGGTAAAACACAGCCTAATGACCATTATTTCCAAAAACACAAGTAACTTATCTGTAAACATCACTCCCCCAACCAGGCATTAGCTGAAAAAGAAGTGGCTTTGGAGAGGGAGACTAATTACATAGCTCTCAACAGCTGGACTTTGATCATAATTGCAGTGCCTTCTTCATCTTACATTAGCAGCTTTCAACTGCTGCTAGGTGGGCACTTCTTGGAAGGTGGAAATCCCATCCGTTGCAGATAGTTAGCTGATTTTATGACTCAGAGCTAACCTGGGGTTTCTGCAGCACAGGGTGATCTCCCACGGTAGCATCCAAACAAGTAATTCATAGAGGTCAACAACTTGGTGCTTCAACACAATGCTTCCATCCTTACAGCAGCACCAGTGCTCAGCCAGAGCACTGAGCTTGCTTTTCTGTTTTCAAGCATTTCATGCATTTCATGCAAATCCCTTTATAAGGGAAGCAGAAGTAGAAAAACATTGAGGTTTTTGTTCAACTCCACTATTACTGAATTTTAGCCTTACAGCAACAAGTGGGGCTTGTGGAGGAGGATGCTGCTGTCCTGTGTCCCAGCAGAGTTGTCTGTACTTTTGTGTGATGCAGGGAGTGCTTTTGTTTTAATGCCCATATTTACGAAGAGATGAATAGCCTAAACGAGAGAGCTGGGCTGTTGAGACAGAGGCTGGAGTGACCTGAACAGCAGCACGCAGCACTGGGAGTCTGGGCACTCGGCTATTTCTTCTCATTTGTAGCAATGAATTACTGTGTTGTTTAGATATACCATAGCAGCAGCACGTAGTTTGACTGCTGTGGAGTGACAGGCAGTAAGTATACAAGTATTACGGTGGCACATTAGCTAATGCTCCTAAGTGTGATGTGTGTTCACCTCTTGACAGAGATGTTTTAGCTGGCTCCCACGCTGTCTGCCTGCTGGACACCCCCAAAGAAGAGAGATTAACAGATGAAGCAACGGCAGAAGGTAAATGGAAGCCACAAATCTTAGAGCTAACTGGGATTTATAACTGCTTCGCCCTCCACACAGACCCACAGGGAAATCTGTGTGACTCCCCACACCCATTTTAACAGGGTTTCAAACAATTCTCGCTGTTGTTCTTTTGCCAGCATGCTTCAGCTCAACATGATCGGTTTGCTGCTTAGATTATTACTAGATGTAATTTTAAAGTTGCAAATAAGCACGTCGGTATTAGCTAAATAAAGCACTTTGACCACATCAAAGCAAAAGTGTTTCAAACTGTGTAAAATAAATGCAATTATGAAACTATTCAATTTTGTTAAATCAGTCAGATGAATATCACCCAGCACATAATGAATATCCAACCAACAGATCTTAAAGTTGAAAACTATATATGTCTTCAGATTGAGAAAAGTATCACTGGGACCAGCTTTCAGGTGATTTTGACCTGTGGCAGCACACAGCCACTAATAATGGGCAAATGCCACTCTCAGCTCGTGTAAACAGACATGCGCAACAGTCAAGATGTGTTATTACTCTAAGGTACATCTTGACCAGGTTTTATGACTGAGGAGTGTCACAAACTTTGTCTGTCTCGAGCTGTCCTGAGGCTTCCCACACCACGATGGTCACTTAAAAAGTCATCACGCTGCTAAGGCATGTGGAGAGGAGCAGCACTTCCAGTGAAAGGTCTGACTTGATGGACGATGCAGATTTGAATGTGAAAAAGGCCTATTTAAAAAGATCTACAGAATACAGCCAAGGGAACATTTTCCTCTTCAGTTCCTGCTACCTCTGTTCTTCTTGTTGTTGTTTTGTTTTTTCTTCCTGAGACACAGCACCAATTTTATGAACCTGTTCTTTGACATAGGATGGTAGGATGGGATGTGACTGGCAGGTGTTCACAGGGGCTGGGAAGCTGTTGCAGAGCTCAGGTACGCTTCCCAGTGCGTCTTTAGGGTTTCAAAACTTTTTTTTTTTTTTTAAATTTTCTATTTGGGAATTTGCCTGGCTGTGCCTTCCAGCCACTGAAATGTCCTTGTTTGCTAAAGACCCCACTGCTGCCAGCCCGAATCTACCTTCCCGAGTGGGCACTGGTCTTGTATTGCTCTTCTCCCGGACACACGCACATCTCCGTCGGGGTCAGCGGTGCTGGGTAGGTTTGCAGGAGATCAGAGCGTGGCTGCATGTGCCCAGCCAGCCCTGGGGCTCGTGTTGTGGAAGGTCTCACTGGGGAAACCAATACCCCGGGCTTCGTTCCACATTCCTCTGCCACAGCAGTGCGGCCAAGGACCGTGCACTATTTCCCAGCTCCCCTCCTCTCCTTCCCCTCTGCTGGCCCCAAACGCAGCCCCTCCTTGCTGCCAGGTCTCCACACTCCTCCCCAGGACTGTCACACAGCGGTGGCACCGAGCACCCAGCAGATTAAGGAGAGAAAAGCACCCCACAAACATTGCGACATGTCATAATAGTTGGGGGGAGGGGGGGGGAGGGAGAAAAAAAAGAGATTGCGAAGCTGCCTGTAATGTCGTGGGCTTGGTGATGGTGGCCAAGCCCTTTCTTGAACAGAGAGCTATGTATGCAAGACAAGCAGCCTTCCCCAGCACCCTGCCGCGGATGCAGGGTTAACAGTTAACCCTTCTGGGAATCGAGTTCTTTCATGAGATGCCAGCCAGGGCTTCTCCAAAGCACAGCCAGCAGCTAGCCTTAAAGCAGCTTGACAAGTGCGCTCAGAGGATTTCACCTCTCCAAACTTTACGACTGGAAAAATACCGTCTACATGTCATTTATATGCTTAAATATAGTATCTTCTATTGGGAGAAACAAACAAACTGACAATGTGATACTGTGATACCTCGTGCGGACATGCTCTTTTATCTGTTGGAAAGTTATAAAACTCAGTGTAACAACAAAGCTAAAATAAGAGTGGTTGTCAGGCTCTGATGTTGGCTGTTAAACAGAATGAAAGAATATTCTTGGAAAAGGTTGTCTCTTAGAAGGCAATCTTTTTCTTCTTTGAATCTTTTACATGATTTATTTATGCTTTAAATTCCAAAATCTCAGAGCTTAGTAGTTAAGCTCGTTCTTTCCAGGAGCATTTTCATTTAAAGGAACAAATAAACACACTATAGAAAGCTAAAGCAATTCCTGCACTACTCAAAGCACAGAGTAACCTTCTGCTCCAAAACACAGGGAAAAGATACTATCAGATTTCATGTTATTTATCATATTTTTTTTTTTCTCTAATGCCAAAGAGGAAAAGGGAGATATCTGAAACGGATGCCTATAATTAACTAGTAACCTGTTAGAAAGCCAAAAATAATAATAAGCTCCACTGAGCATGAAGAGAGCGGCGCATTTTTTCCGCGTGCAGCCCAGCTGCCGCCGGACGATAGCAGAAAAGTTAACAATTACACAAGACACTCAGATCAAACCTGTGATAGGAGAGAGTTACGTCACGCTCAGAGACTCACCGCTGGATGCAGGGATCAGGGTAGTACTGCAAGGTGGTGAAAGGTGCCGGTTCAAAATTCATTTCCTTCGAGCCCCTCTTTGGGTACAAACGGAAATAAAATAAATAAATAGATATAAAGCCAGCAGGCTAAAAGCTATAAGGTCAAGTGGTACATGAGGTACAACTTTAGAGATTTATTTTACACTTGCGAATGGGTGGGATCTCCCAGGGACTTGGCCAATGGGATTCATCAAGTGACCTGAGCATCACCACCAGTCCCTCCTCACCAGCTGGGCATCTTCTGCACAGATATTTTCCCCTCCTCT
Organism: Caloenas nicobarica; assembly: GCF_036013445.1. Classification (NCBI taxonomy): domain Eukaryota; kingdom Metazoa; phylum Chordata; class Aves; order Columbiformes; family Columbidae; genus Caloenas; species Caloenas nicobarica. The sequence continues at coordinate 22,764,186 of NC_088252.1, forward strand.
CAACATCCTTAATAAACTTTCGTGTACGCCGGCCACACTTGTTGTTGGAAGCTCATCTGGGGCATCTCTGAACTTCTGATCTCGCTGGTCATTGGTTGTCTTCCTGCCTGACTTCACAGTTTAATTTTGGCAGCTCTTGCGATTTTGCAAACTGCTGTGGCCACAGATCGTCCTAATCTCCAGATGGCCGGAGTTTCCTCTGCTGGGTGCAGTGCCCGTGCTGAATTTCATCATACTTTAAGAGCTTTGCTTGTCAACTCTGTGGCTAGTACCTGTGTAAAGTTGCCCAGGGAAATTTTCAGTCTCTCTCACACCACAGTTCAAACAATCTGTTGTGGTCACAGTTTCAAAAGCTGAATGACAAAATATGGGGAAATTCCTCAATTAAAATTAACTCTGAACTTTCGCTCCTCTGCCTCCCCTTCCTGCTCTCCTGCCCCCAAGAAAACTATCAGATATAATTGTTAGTTTCCCTCTATATCTTTTGACCTTTTCTTCAAAAATAATTGAGATGATATAGAAATCTTCCGTTGGTTTTGTGTTCTGTAAATAATATATACATTTTCTACATGAAAAACAACAATATTTTCAAATATCTATAGGAGAAAAAAGTAAGAGAAGAGAATTTTTTTTTTTTTAGGCCACTAAAGACTAAAGAAACAAGAGTGAAGTCCATCAAAACAAACTCCTGAAGATGAAAAGCAGATTTGGTTTTCCTGAAGTGAAATAAAAACCTGGAAGAAAGGCTTTAATTTAATTCCACTGCTTCCCCCCCCTCTTTTTTTTTGACTCACAGAGAAAAATCATTCAGGAAAGCAACCTGTTTGTCGCCCTGTTTTCCCCCCCTCCATGGCTCATCCAAATAGTACAGGCTGTAAACCTATCCTGGTTTTGTGGTTTTGGAGAATGAGTGAAATATGAATCAGGAGCTAAATTAAAATGGATTCCAGCAGGAAAAAAATAGCGTCCACGTATCTATGTACCAGCGGGATTGCGTCTTCAAACAGACATATATGTTTGTGTGTATGGAGAGATGAGAAGGGGCTGCCCTATAGCTCACCTACGGTGTGTCTCTTGTGCTGATGTCAGCACAAACACCAACCTCCCAGGCAAAAGTCAGGAGCCCTCCGAGACAGCAGCAATTGCCTCTTACTTTCCCCCCGCCTCTGCATTTTCCTTGTAGGAAATTTTGGTTCGAAGAATGTCATCTGGAAACATTTTCTTTGCTGCCTGTGCCAGGGTGGCAGGGGAGCTATTTCAGACTTGACATTCTCCACCCACACTCACTCTGACAGTTCCTAACATCTGTGAATTGTGAATCCTGTAAGCTCGCAGGGTTGATCCCTGGCCAAGTCCAAGCAGCTTTTGTTACGATAAGTGGCATTTGTCAAGGAAGAGAGGCTGGAAATGAAGGATGTGTTTATTAACTGAAGTTGAGGGCTCCCCTGCTGCTGGACACTGCTTCCTCTGCTCGGCCTGTGGAAGAGCAGCAATACAAAACACCTTTCTTCTTTTAAGCTGAGACCTGGAGTAAACATCAAAAATTCATAGACTCTCTGACTGGGGAAGAAGTGTGGAAATACCCAAATCCGGCTCTGCTGGGGAGGAGAGAGAGGGAATCACACCAGGACTTGTGTACATACAAGGCAGCCCAGGGAGCATGGCTGCAGAGCGGCTGCATCCCCTTCTGCTGCTGAGGACAGGGCTGTGCTTACCCTTGTGCAACCGCCTCTCCAGAGGCAGCAAACACCTCCAGGGAATGGGCAAGGAGGGCCAGGGGCCAGCACAGACTTGTGGTCCGCGCCGCTAGGCTGGCTCTGGTCTAGGCTTTGAACATGCATCCTTGATCCAAGACACAGTGGGCAAGTCCTCTCCCTGCACAAACCATTTGAGCAAGAGTTTGGGTTCATGTTCCCTTGGTCCAGGTCTCGGTTTCAATCTGCACCCATGGGTGTATGGATAACCAGCCTGGCTGGGGAGGTGCATGCAGACACCGGGCTGGACTGCGGGTACGTCGCTGAGACCTCATGTTTGCTCCCAGAGACAGACCTGAAGCTTGTTGGATATCTTCTACCATGCCTATAGTGGGACTATCTGTTACCTCTGCAGACCCGGCTTCATGAAAGAGTGGCCATGCATTATGTGCCTTACCAACAGCCTGGAAGAGTTTGTCTTTCCTTATAGCTTTCAGCCTAAATGGAATAAACCTCAGGCAAAAGAAATGCCATGTGGAAAAAGCTGTTCTCGTGAAATCCTGCTCCATCTACTTCTCCATAGGAGCTGGAGAAGAGTGTTTCCCAGAATGACCTGGGTGCCAGAGCCAACACACTGGAGCAGAAAGCTGAACAATTCCCACCTTGAGACTTAGACCTGCTCTCCCGGTTTTGGCCAGTCTCCTCACCTGGCACATACACATATAATGCTGTGTGCCCAGATCACACATCCCAAGTGCTTTGTGAAGTACAAAAGAAGGCAGCTTCTGGAACTGATGCTGCTGGGCTGCCTCTGCCTCCAAGGATGAATCTGACCCCTGGTTTTACACTACCTTATAACTCTGCACAGGAAAGCACCCCTTGGTACCTCAGACACATTAAGCACAAGTCTGCTAGAGCTCAAACTACTGAGCCTGTGATTCCTGCTTTTAGTGCCAAACACGTCTAGCAGCACCGCAGTTAAGAAGAGGCACTTAGTCTCCAGCTCAGAATTCACACCAAAAGAATAACTTCTCCTGAAAAAAACATAATTAATTTTAAAAAGAAGCACCACATAATTGTAATGAGAAGTAGTTGGCTGGAGCAAGGCTGTCTTCTCACAAGGCACTGATGGGAGGAATGGTGTCTAGCAAAGACATTTCCATAGAAACTTCACAACGGGCCACCAACTGCCCAAGATCCTTACCAGCCTTCATTCCTGGGGCTGGACAAATGCAAATGGCTCACGGTTTGGCTTGTTTTGACAGTGCACGCATCACCTGACTGCTTTTCCCAGAGAGCTGGACATTTTCAATCTCTCACAGAGATCTGGACATGTTCTGAAGTAGCCCAGATAGTCTATCTTTTGCTTTACCCGTCTAGAAAATGGAGACATGGAAACCCACTGCTGACAGTGCACAAAAACCACCTGCAAAAGCCAGCAAGTCTCCTGGTTTCCCTCCCCTGGCCCCAGCTTCCTTCCTCTCCCCTACCCACAGCCAGCATTTAGCTGTGGGTTGATTCACCATTAATTTAGAGAAAGATATCAACCATTGCAGTTAGACTGCATCAAGCTCCTCTCAGCTGCAAGGCGCTCCTTTGCATAGCGCAGTCCGCAGTGGAAACACAAGCCGCAGGGTGTGTGCGTGTGTGTATTGCCAGTACCCCATGCATAGCTGGGAGGCTCTCAAGGCTCAGTGGTATTTGGCCAACCTCATTTGCATTAAAAGAAAATCTACTGGGAGATGGGGCTCAAAGCACTGAAGAGCTGAAAATTTCAGAGAGGGTCCGAGTGGGTACATGAGGACTAGTAAATTAATCACTGCAGCCTGGGAGTGCAGGGAAGGGGGAGCGTCTTGCAGCAGCAGACCTCAAAGGCAGACAATTCAAGAGGAAACAGGGTGTTGTGACATTCTCAGTGTTCACTACCCTTCCTAGGAGGTTTCCTTGCTGGCAGCGAGGGTGATGCTGCTCTAGCAGCAGCAGGCACGTGTCCTGCAGCAGCGGGGCGGAAGCCGGGGTGTCAGGGATCCGTCTGGCGAGCGGATTTACAGCCGAGCCTCTAGTGCTTGCGGTGAGCAGGCGGCACGGGGATATGCGGAGGAAGCATGTGTGTAGGTGGGCAAGAATGCAGGGCATCACTCGCCGCTGCTGCATTCACGTCTGGGAGAGAAAAACAGCCAGAGAAACAGCTGTGCACTACTCTCCTGTTACCCCTCGGTGCACCCTTTCGATGGCTTCCATTTAAGCTGTCATTGAAACGACCACGAGATTACGTTTTAGCAGAGGCAAACATTTATATCCTCGGGAGGAGACTGCTGGGGATTTATAATGGTCGCGCCACCCAAACTCGGTGCCAGGATGCCTGTGTGCTAGTCCCAGTCCTGAAACAGACACAACAGTTTCCTGACATCTCTGCAGCTCCAGTCCTCTTCGACGGGTCTGAGGAACCTCTGGACAGCTCGGAGCTAAGGAGGACAGGGAAAGGGAGATGCTAGATTTGCTCTGAGCCATCTTTGCAACAGGATTTGCCTGGAATCAGCCCCACCCTTCACACCAGGGGATGAAACGTTTCATCCGCAGCTTGGGGTTTCCAGGGGAGTGGTTGTGGTCGTTTTGGTTTTTTTGTTTTTTTTTTTTTTTAAAGTTAAAATGAATTTCTTTTAAGAGCAAGAAGTCTGTGGGATATTTGGGGATTTTTTTTTTGTTAGAAAAAGTTTAAGAAAGGGAAATAATTCCCCCCCCCAAGCAATAAAATGTCTTTAGCTTGGCTATCCGAGGGAACAGGAATACATGTCAGTGTCCCTTTTGAGCACATTTTCCAATTTAAACTAAACATTACAGGTGTTTAAAGGTCTCAAAGATATGAAGGTTTTAGGAGATTTGTGAAGAGAAGCAAGCAGAGGAGAGACAACTTTTCAGTAACTCCAGTGAAGGGAAGGTGGCAACAGGAGTGTTACCTTCACAGGCTTTGGAGGATCTACCCGAATGCCATGATGGTGGGAAAAGCTTTCATAACAATTCATGTTTTACTTCCAGCCAACAGAGATCTCTGGTCCCACTGCTCCAGAACTTCCCGTTTCTGGGTTTTGGCTTATACAAGCCTTTCCCCCGCCTCCTTACTGAGAGATGCAGGACAGGGGAGAACAGCAAACTTAAAAAATAAATTAATAAATGAAAATACTACAATTCTGCATGCAATCCTCCCCATTCCCCCAGCACCTTTTGTCCCTAGTGCAAATATAAACCAGTAAAAAAAGTGTATCCAGCCCCTAAACCCTCCGAGCTGGCACTGCCCTGCATGGGGAGCCCAGAGCTGCTGGTGGGGACATGAAGGGCTCACTAGGCAGCAGCTCCAGGACAGGACTGTGCAAGATGCAGCTGCAACACCTGTGGTCCAGGGCATGCTTGGTCACTGATGGCCAAGTCTGGGCCCAGAACTGGTGACAACTCAGTGAGCAAGCAGTCCTGCACAACCTTAGGCACATCCAAAAAGAAGCTGACAGAAGTGTCTTAATATACCGCTCCCCAGATCTTCCTCCTCCTGCTAAATCTGAACATATCAGTGCTAACAACTGCGGACTTTAAAATACACACCAGCTTCAAGCTACTGTCTGCGCGTGATACCGAGTGCACCCAGAACTCCGCGCTGTCTTCATATTGGCCATCAGCTGTTATGTACAGCTAGAAGATAAAGAAGTAGATGGCACTGTCATAGCTGAGCAGGGCAGTGTGAACCACCTTCAGAGCTGCCGGGTTGCTTTTGGTGTCTCTTCTGTCACATCCGTAGCGTGAGAGCATCATCCGTTCACAGTAAAGGACAGTATAGTTTGGTGTGTTCCTTTGCAGGGCGTAGCAAATGGTTTAATGAGGCACAAACCATTTCTAAGACAAGATCCTCGGGACAAATGCTCAAGCAGGGACTCAGATGACAGGGACTACAAGACCGACTAGCACACAGTGGAAAAGCTGAAGTCTTCCACGTTCTCCCCGCTCACCATCACCTACTTTGTAGTCTTTGTCTGTCGGGACATGCTCTAGTCCTCTGCTTGAGTAATCCCGAAGCTATTAATACCTCCAAGTGACCCACAACAGCTACAACAGGAACTTCCAATTGCTTCTCTTTCTTCTCTAACCCCACAGCTTCCAGCAAAGCACTTTTTACTCCTCTCCAGTTGTCCCACACGTTTACGGAGACTTCCAGCTCCCATGGTAGTTAGTGGCTTCCCTTGTTCACTCACTCCGTGTTTTCCTGTCTCCCAGGGCAGAGACTGGTGCTAGAGGCAAACCCAGAGCTCCCATTTCGGCAGACTAACTGGGCCGGTGCTCTGGGCCTCCCACAAATGCCAGGTCTGTATCTTTCCTTGGGAAGAGCCTGACTTCACTTCTAATGCACCAGTCTGTACATCTCACTGATCCCCCACCAAGATTCTCATGGATGTGGTTTCCTACATCACAGTTTGATGGTAAAACCTCAGTACAGCTATGGATGTCCCATCTTCTGGAGACATTCCCACCACCGAGGGCCACATTGCATTTTTTTCTTTCCAGAAGTAGAGGCAGTGGGAAGGTTTACCCCTTATTTTCAACTAGCCAAAAGGAGATGGTATGAAAACAGGCTTGAAGTTGAACATGCGTTTTGGAAGCCACAGTCTCAATTTTCTCACCAGTTGAGAAGGAGCCAAATAAAACTAACTATAAGGGTAATGCCACCAGTGAAGAGCAGATATCAACACTGGAGGGGTTCTCTTAGCTCTTACTAAATACCAGGGCTCTTCTCACCATAAAGAGGTAGCAGAAGGAATCAGGTTTCAGTCCAACACCAGGACACCAACACCCCAAACTGGAATTTTGCTCCATCTCCCTGGCATGCAACAGAAAAGAAAAACCCAAAGCCATATGGTATCCATGCACATATGAGAAAAGGCACAAGGAGCAGTGGCTGTTGTGATAAACCAGAAAACAAAGCCAAAAGGAGGTTCCCTCCTGCAGTCAGCTCCCCAGCAGTGGTCTGGTCCCAAGAGAGACTGCCCTTTCCTCAAGAGCTGCAGGACAACATGCAACTCCCACGGGAAACTCCTGCTGCTCAAAGTGGGGAGGCAGCGACAGACCTGCCGAGCAGAGGGAATTTCCCTCCCTGACGTCAGTGCAGCTGTGCCACCATCTCTGGCCGTTCCCAAGACACAGCGGGGCCACAGCCTGGGCTAAAGCTGGGCTGGACACCCCAGGACAGGTGGCAACACCCCGCCATGGGGTCTGGATTGCATATCAAAGGGGTGCCAGGAGCTGTGTAGGTGGAAGGCTTGGCCTCCCCATACAGCTGCCACACGACATTTCTGACATTCTGGCGAGAACTGTGCCCCAAATACACACAGCATCACAGCACCCTGTGGGGTCAAGCCCAGGTTGGGGGCAGAAATCCCAGTGACCACATCCCTATGGGTGGAGGGCTGCTCTGGCTCTGCTGTGCAGTGCGTGGGTGGCAGAGGACAGCAAGACCAGGAGCTCCCTGTAGTTTCCCTTCAGTTTTCTACCACAGGCTCACAACTCATCTTCTCACCTCAGACCCATCCCAGAATTTTCTCACGCTCTGCTCCCATCTCCCAGGCTTTCACATCCAAAGCTGCAGAGCTTGGTGCATGGGCATCAAGGATATCGAATTCTGAAGCGCTGGTGAAAGCCAGCAGCACCAGGCAAGTAGCAAATAAAAGGTTTGCTCTACGTGAAGCAAGGTGAAAGCTTTCAGCAAGTTGTCTGCGTGGAGAGATTCACTCAAAAAGTCACTAGCAAGGATAGCGTTTATTGTCAGCATCAATGGAGGACACAGAAATGCAGCAGACTCAAAATTGCTGCATCACTCGTCTTTCACTCCCTCTAACTTCTTGTGAGTCAGAGCTGCGCTGAACCGTAGCAACATCTTGTTGCTGCCGTCATTCTCTGCTGTTTTCTACCTCCTGCACGATCTGCACAAGCAGAAACCTCTCTCCTTTCGGCAGCTTCAGAAAATAAATCCTCCGTGCAGAAGCATCTGTCTCAAAAGAATTTCTCATTTCCAGACAGGATACAACAAAAATTCACTGCTTGGCTGGCAGGGCTCTAGTTCCCAGCATTAAGGCTATGTCTGTCTTGCAATTCAAGGTGCAAGCACAGCTCCTGCAGGCATATCTGAACTAATGGGATTAAAGCCAGTTCAAGAACCACTAGCAATTAAACCAAAAATCCCTAAAGCATTAATCACTAGCTATGGAAGCCCTGGCTGCAAACCTGCACATCCTCTGCCGAAGCCTGCACTTCCACACCTCCCCAGCCAGCAGTACCCAGTTCCTCCACATTACCATTAACATGGGTGTGTTCACACAGGTAATAATTGCACTCCTGACTGTGCTGGAGATGCAGCCCAAGAACATTTGCTTTTAGGGGCACAGGGGTCTTTTTACTGGCCTACAGCTTGAAAAACAGTAAGGACTACCTCTGCTAGTCAATCCATCCTCCTCAGGATGGAGCGCAAAATCTACTTAATCAGTGGCGGTAAAGTACGTGGGCATAAAGTAAGGGTTTGGTACTACTTAAGTAACATGTAAAAGTTAATAAGACCTTTTTCCCCCTCTTTCAGAGCAAAGTTCAAGAAAGCTGAAGAGCCAGTGTTTAACATCTTTATAGAGGAGATAATGACTTAAGAAGAGTCTCCTCCATTACTCCCATCCTTGCACTTTGATGTTAATAGCCCATATATGCATCCTTGAAAAAAAAAAAAGCCAACCAAAAAAAAACCAAACCAAAACCTCATATGCGATATGATCAAAACTTCACACCTCACTTTTTCCAAAGTAAAACAATTTCTTCTGTGACTCAGCCGAAGCACATTAAACATTTCACTCTTGAAGCAGACAAAAGATTAACACTCTGTCCCAAGCTCTTAACCTTCGGCTTTTCAAACCAGGGTAATTTCCTTGTCGCCACAGGACAAAAGAAGCCAGCATTGCTGTTCGCTGGGAAGTGGGACCTGCCAGAAGTGACACACCATCTGGGTAGTACCAGCTAGACAAGAGGTACCTAACGCTCAGGTGAGCCCACATTTTTAGAAACCCACCCCCTCCTTTTGGGGGATCAAACCTCCCCCAAGCGGCGAAGCTGGTATAAGGTGCAGCACACAGGGGGGCAGATTGACAACCAACAGTTGATTTCCAAGAATCAACTTCTTAAAAGCCTCAGTGATATGTTTCGAGGCAGCACACATCTGCCTTGCAGGAAAGCGAGTTATTGTGATTGCACGTAACAGTGCCATCTGGTGAGCCCTGCCACCGCGGGCAGCCATCCAAACCTCCAGCACGCCTGGGACCTGCTTCGAGGTGCTCAACGGACACTTATTCGCAAAGTCTCCCTGCTGAGTGCTGCTGCTGTTGTCTCATGGGGCCACAGGTCAGAAATACTCAATCTGGGATAAGGGATAAGAGTGCAGTGTTTCCCACCCCCATCCCTGCTCTGCCTATTGGCTTTGCTGAAAAGTCCTGCAAGCGTTACTTTTGGTGACACTGAACTGGGTCCCTCCATTCCTCATCCTTTAACCACCTAGCAAAAGGCTGAGACAGCCAAATCCTGCCCTTCACGACATCTCTGCACCCCCTGACTTTCCATACCCTTTTCCAGGGGTTGTTCCAGATTCACTTAGAGACCATGGTCTCTGTGGGTGTGAAAGCAGAGGTCACCTTGTCTTGCAGGGGTGCATTAGCCTTGGAGAAGAAGGATATTTCAGCCCCTAGGCCCACATTTGAGACAAATGCAGAGCTGGGAAGCATTCCTGTCTTTTTTTTTTTTTTTTTTGTCTTGTTTAAGTCACACTTCTTAAGGGTAGGGCTCCAAAACACGGTACAAGTTGCTCAAACAGCATCAGTTCAGAAAACCTTAACACCGCCTGTTTCCTGCTCAAGGGTTCCCAGGCAGCATCCACAGTCTGCATTAACTCTGCTAAAAGCAGCAGCTTTTGCAAGTCCTGTGGAGCCCATCTACCACAAACACAACTCCTGCACCCAGCTGAAAACAGCACCAGAGGGACAACCAAAATGCATGGGATGCTGTCACACATTACCCACTGAGCTGTTATGTGCCTGCCTATAATCCACAATAAACATCAGGTAACTGTTCCCTTCACGCTCACTATGTAAGAAGTGGTACGCAAGTCCTCCTGGGACAGGTCCTGGAAAAGCAGGGGCCACCCAAGGCTGACCTCGGCTTTGAGAAAAACCTCAGCTCCTTCCAGCCTGCTCAGAGGGAAGGAGGGGACACCTCCAAAATCTCTTAGGCAGCTGTAGATCTGACTAGTGCATCACTAACCTACTGAAGAATGTCCCAATATCCCAAGTAGATACAGGTAAATATTTTCAGTAAGTCATCTGAGAAGATGGGGAAGGGAACACTAATACAGTTTGCTCATAAAAGCATTCTCTCTTGCGTCTTGTCAGTCTCAAGGAATGATCCAAAACTGTGCTTGTACTTCTTATGGCAGAGCTGGCCTCTCATACCCTCAGCAGGCTGTATTACAGCCATCCCTCTGCCCTAAATAAATAAGTTAAAAAAAGCCGCACACACAACAGCCCAACACAAACGAACAAAGCAACCCCACACAACCAAAACATAAAACCCCCACATTTCCACAGTCTGCAAAGCTCGAAGTTATACTACTCTTCACATTTCTTTCCCTGATGCTAGCTCCTAGCCTTGTCTCCCAAGAAAAGAGAAGATTATTCACTTGCTTCCAGTTCTAATATTGTGAGGTCTCTAACAATCTACACTTGAAAGTGGTGTTAAATATGCATTAAATGATTATTACTGACAACATCATGTATAATAGCCTTATAAATAAAAAGTTTTCCTCTCTAAGAGCACCTAATTAATGCCTCTTTCCAAATAATTTATCCTAAAGCATTAGCAATCAATTACTAGGCAGACAGATTTTAAGAAAGTCTCTTCTAAAACAGCTCGCAACATGCAGATTCCATGCTGTTAAAACAATTCACATGCCTTTTTCACATACGATTTCAAGCTACTAAGGTGAGACCACACAATATAACTTAATACATAGCAATCAAAAATTTCCACACAATTCTTTAATATAGAGCCATGTCCCTATGTAATAAGTGATGCAACATAATTTCCCTGAAGACCCAATTCCTGCAATTGAAGCTTACGCCCAGCAAAGAAAGAATTAAAATTCTTTGGTTGCTGCTGAATCACTAGCTGCATTGGGTTATTTTACTGTACACTAGACTTTAATTATAACTAAGCTCTAGCCATCTGTTCTACTCCCTAATTATAGATGCAACAAATATTTCACAATTCCTACTGTTAAAGCGATCTAAGAGAGCTCAGCCTATGGTCTGCAAGGTTGGCTTCATCAGGACCCTTTGCACTCGTATTTAAAGTGCTGGAGTAGAGGAAAGAACACTGCACACGAAGCCTGCTGTTGTTATTAGTCCCAGGAAGCCTTTGGTACATCAGCTTTCACACCTCTTGGAAGGACCACAAACTACCCTCTCCCAGGGCAGAGGACTAAACTAGTGCAACCTGCTGGTGGCCTCTCTAACCCATATGTTGCTGGTGGCATAAGAGCTTGAGAGAGGGATGAACAATTCAGATCAGCAGTTACAGCTTTTGGAAAGGACTCTGGCAGATAAATTCTGGGCTTTTTTTCTGTGAAGGATAAATGTGCTTCCACCCTTAGCTGTCCACCTGGCTTCTCTTACTGTGGTTGTTATCATGCCGTACACATTGTACTTGGATGAGTCCCTGCGAGTACTTCAGCTGTATCACTTCATGGACCAGTGTTTCATCAACACCAAGAGGGGTGGGACTGTCTTTAGACATCACATGGTGAACAGCAGCTGAAGACAAAGCCCTCATCCTGTCCCCTTCATCCCTGCTGCAGCAATAATCATCTCAGCATGATGGCCAGTGAGAGAAAAGGGTTGGATGAAGGTGTGAGGGCACCCTAACCAGCCAGAGGTGTCACGCGGCACAGCTTGCTTAGCCTGAGCACTGTTAGCAGCTCTCTGCAGAGCCAGGCCTGGCTGCCCTCACCCATCAGCTGGTCGGCAGCCCAAGAAGAGAAACCTGCTGCAGACTGGAGCCCCTCAGTGACCTTCCCATCAGCTCTGCCCACTGTCATTAGACGCAGCTGCCTGACTGTGCCCCCACCTCCTCCCTCCCCTGTCCCCAGCACTGCCCAGTCCACAGCTTCCAGCCCACTTGCAGCTATAGGGTGTGCTTGTGCCTACACAAACCACCTGGGCGACTGCCCAGTGTTTTGTAATGACGCACACGACCGCTGACCTGGGCAATCCCTTGACCGACAATAAATAGTCAGATGCCCAGTGAGCTCTAGAGCTGTTATTCATCACAAAAATATTTTGTTTCACAGCAGCTGTCTGCAACTGTGTTTGTGCCCACCTGTGGAGAGGAAGGTACCTCCTTCTCAGATACATGCCATGAGCTACTTTTTGTTTGTGTTTATCTGGGGAAAGCATGAACAAAGTGGACAGAAGAAAATTTTGAATTCACAGAGCTGAAGTTTGAATGCCTATATTTGGTAATGTACCGGGAAAAATAGGGCTTTGTAGACAAAAGAGAAAGCTAAGAATAGGTAGAGCAACCCAGAAGCACAGGCAGTTTTCATGGTGGGATTTCACACAGCTATATTTTGAAGTATCTCACCTCCTGCATCCACAGTAAGTTTTCAGATGAAATCCAGTGGTTTCTCACCACAGCCTTATGTAAGACCCTCTTTACATTTCAGTCCATTTAGGTATATGCCCAGACTTTCACTCTGAATGTAATTTTAAAGTGAATTAAAAAAAGTAGTCAACCAATGCTCTTCTGCTGTGCTTTGACAAGGACCCAAAACCACCACGTTTCTTGTGGTTTACTTCTAAAAATCATTATGACAGCGTTGAGTGGAATCACGAGGCAGGTTTGCTGAGTGGTTTGGTTCTGAGAATATAATAGAGTCCAGAGTCAAAGCATTTATCTCTGGCATCAGGGCAAGGGATTACAGTGTTTCTGTGGGTACTTATAACCATGTGCTTGCATGTCCTAGCCTCTGGGTGATTACATATCACACAAGGTGACAACACACACACTGAGAATAACTCTGCAGGATACACCATGCATGGAAGAAGCGACTCTCCATTATTTCCTTGAAGTTAGTCAAAGAGCTAAAGCCAGAAAGACCTGCTCTGGCATTCTAGTTCAACTTTAACCCGTAAGAAAAGCAATATCAGAATAATATCAGCTGCTCAAGGAAGAAGCAGACGAAAGTCTAGCGTTTTTCAAAGACCTTGTGAAGCTTTCCAGAGCCATAGGTCAAGTTTCTTTTGCCCTCAGGCAAGCCACAGTGTTACTTATCTCTGCAAAGGTCCTGGAAACTGGTGGCTTCCCTTTCCACCAGTTTAGACTTTGATGTAGCACTCAGTAACCATCTGAGAAGTGACCAGACCAAACTCCCACAGGGGCAGCCCATGGATAAGAGTGCAGCCTGAAGTTCAAAACCTAAATATTAAGGAGAGGTTAAAATGGTGCAAAAGCATTATTAGCAGGACACATGGGATCCAGATCTGGGCTGAAACTCTGTCCTTATTCAAGTCACAACTGAACTCTCTCTAACCTAAAGTTTTTGCCACTGGGATAGTCTTTTCAGTTTAATTATCAGGCTACAACTCTATCTTTCCCCTTTTGGTACTTTCCCACTTTTCATACCCTGGGGACTACTCAGCAAGCAAGCAGCCTGCGGAACAGGTATTCAGAAATCCCTCTCAGCACAGGAGTCAGCGTTCTGAGCAACTCACCCTGTGCTAAGAGGCTGACACAGATGCTGTCAGCAATCGCCTGCAAGGAAGCTAGATTAGGGGATCTGCTTAAAGAGATTGAATAATTCAATGTGGCACTTTTCAACAGTTAAGTTAAAAGGGAAACAATCTCTTCATTTGAATGATTCCCCACCTCCTTACATAAAAGGATAAAAACCTGCTTACTTTTCTTCCCATCAGTGATCAGTTTTATTCAACATGATTTCTGTTTCCGATCTCCCTTTTTGCCACTCAGCCAGTTTCTCTATCCACCCAGAACCAGCCAGATCAATACTGTAAGCACAGAAAAAGCAGGAAAGCAGCACAGAGAAAGACTGCAGTCCAAATGGGAGCCCTTTGCTTTGAGTCAGCGCATCAGATGTGTGGATTTACTCAGATGTAGCACAAATTCTGAACCAAAAGCCAGGATTTTCCCCACCCACCACTCTATATTCACCGAATGTCGCCAAGCAATAAATTCAACACGTCGCGCTGGGAGATTAAGTTATGCTTCTTGCAGAGCAAGGACAGCTGCACAGCACCGAGGATGCGCTAACGATGTAGAATTTTATTGATTTTGGCTGATCTAAATGCTGTTGACCTCAAAATGTGTGATGCTAGATGAAGATTAACGGTGAGGAATCTGGATGGGATCGATTACTGGTTTCTTTGGACACATTTGGCCTGTCTGTGGGATAAGTATGTCGAGTTGCTCTGCCCTGCTCTTCTGAGCAGACACATTGCGAGCTCTGCCCTAACCAGAAAAGATCCAGCTCAGGACCAGAAGCCGTGCAGTTATGTGAGCCTGGCTGAAAGCCCAGACCAATGTGCCCAGCACCAACACAGCCACAGCCGCACAGCGCAGGCTAGTGCTGGCTTTTGTCCAGACTGGACAGGGGGACACATCTGTCTGCAAACACTGCATTGCCATCCTCTCCATCCACCAAAGTCTAATCCTGCAAGATGCTGTGGTCAGGGTGTGCATCATGCCTCATGACACATCCAGCATCATTTCAGGTCAGACCATCCATAAATTGTAGGACAACCTCTTGCGTTTCACAGTCTCTAAGAACTGTGCAAAGCAGGCTGGGGAAGGAATTCAGCAGATTTGGCTTGTCCTTAGATGATGCAGCTGACCTAAAGCAAGTGATTTGCATGTGACTGGGTAGTTAGTAAACAAGTCATCCTGCCTGCAAGGGCAGAAAGCATCACAAATATGCAAGTTACAGTAACTTTCCAGAAAAAGAGAGGGAGGAATAAGTGGAGACCTGCTCTGAGATGAGTAACTGGATGGAGTCATCTGCCCTAACCATGGTGCACCTGCTCTCAGGCTCTCTTGCTCCAGCCCTCAGCACCCTCACCTTGCCTTCCCCGCACTGCCACATCAAGGTGAGCACGTTGCACCTTTCCACGCCTGAGGCAGCTCAAGAATTCCCAGTGGTGCAGGAGCGCGAGCAGGTGAAGAGGCAAAGCTGGGACAGGGAGCTGGGAAGGGTAGGAGAAAGGGCAAAGAGCCCTGCGGCTGCTGCTTCTGTTGCCACACAGAAAGGATCAAAGGGAACAACAGCCCCTTTCTGAAAACATCCCCTGCCCAGCAAGAGCCTTATGGGCCAAGGTTTCCCCCAGCAGGCACACAACTGGTGCAGCCACCAGCACGGCTTTCCAGGGCTCCAGTCATGATGAAATAGAGAAAAAATCTTGCCAGGGCTGCCTTGAAATTTTGGCAGCCAGCTAACATAGGTAACTGCCTGTGGTTAGAGAGAGCCCTAGAGGTAAGAACACCAGAATATCTCTCGCTGGGAGTTTCTGAAGAAAATCAAAGGGGTTTGGACCATCTCAAAAGTGTAAAAAAAGATGTGTAAGAGTTGGAAAAAATTAATGACTCTGTCAGGGTATAGGAAAGCAGCCCCGAAGCAATGAAAGATAAAAAAGCATGATCATAGCAGAGATTGCATCCAGCACAGACAGACCCCATCAGAGAGCACAGGCTACAGTTTCAGAGTTCAGACTGTATGTTTCAGCACCTCTAAAGCTGAATATGTAGGTGTAGAAACTGGGGCTGGCAGAAATGGATCAGCAATGCATTCTTTGTGCAACAGATCTGAAACATGCATCATTCTGAAACAGCCTTCTGAAAGAGTTTTTTTCTGTCACCCTAGGAAGACATTAAAATGAGAGAATGGACTTCCAAAGACATGGATGTGAAGGAAAAAAAAAAAAAAAAGGTCAACCTACAGGTGTGGTAGTGAAGTACCATGACAGGGACACATTATCATTGCCCTAGCTTCTATCTATTCTATATATTCTGTATCTATAAATTATTTATTTTCGTTCCAACAAGGTTGGGACACAGAAGCAGCTTCAATTCTAATTCTTTTGGATTAGTGGGCCAAGCTGAGGTAGGGCAAGTGCTGTCGCGTTGGAAGTTTTAGTACATGTGCTATATCAACGACTTAAACTGATCATACAACCATCCTTTTGTATTGACCCACGATCTTCAAAGAATGAGCTTTTGCAATAGGCTGCACCACAGAAAGCACATGCACATGGATGAAAAACTTTGTAAATGTCACATGTTTTCCTTACAAACTCATACATACACACCCACAGGTATACACAATGTACCTAAGTGTGCAGTTGAGGGAGCAGAAAGAACCCACAAAATATGCAAAACAAGGAAAGTCCTGGGGAGGCGGAAAAAAAAAAAAAAATCACAGAGAAAGTTTTCTCAGTTTTGTGCTAACTCAGATGCCAGGAGCCATGAAGCTCTCTGTATTGAACTTCACCAAGGAAAAGGATTCATCAAGAATATCCTAAGAAATGCTGGGCTCAAACACCAAGTTCACTTTCTAATGGAAATGACCTGCTAGATATTGAACATTGTGGGTTAATTGCTGGTGCCAATGAGGAAAAAGTCACACAAAACTAATTCAAAAACATCGCAACTCAAAATATTAATCCATGGTTTGTAAATGAATGTCACTTCAAATAATGAGATGCTGACTTGTGTTTGCAAACATTGGAGCCCCTGAGGCTTTTATGGGAGTGAGGAACAAAACAGTCAAGCTGTTCTGGTCCAGCAGAGCAGCACACACAGGGTACCACACACACAAGCAACAAAAGAACAGACAAAAATCTCCTTTTGCCAGAGACAGGCAGCTAAACATTGCGGTGGCACTGCACTGCTGTGGCAGAACAAGGTGAGGATAAGCAACATGAAATCTAACTTGCCTACACCGGAGAAGCAACTGGAGCTGGTACTGTGAAATGCTGTCACCTGCCACTCTGTGGCAGCTCCCACTCAGCCGCTCTGTTCCTGAGCAGAAGTGGCTTTAGCTCAGAGCAGTTCAAAGACAATTCACCATCTCTGGGCAGCCCATTGTCTGTTTTGTACCCGTGACCACATCGCAGGATGATTCTGGTCTGGTCAGTGACCTCTAATAGACAAAACTCTGGTACCTGGACAAAGTCTGCCTAAAGCAAGATAATTATACCCAGCATCGTTAGCAACAAAACAATTAATTCATCATTGCAAAGTGTTTATACGAATAAGATGGCGATAAGAAACAGAACAAATCCTTTGCAAATGTAGCAGAGCATAGGGTGTCTGCGTACCTCTCAATTACCTATTCAAAAGGAATAAAGCGTCTTTCATACTGTGATTCCAAAAAATAATTAGTCTCAGTTCTCATTAAATAATGATCCAGTTCAGCTCTAATTACATTAGACTGCCTTTGACAATCAGCTGCACTCTAGCCATTGAAGGTAACTAGCTCCTTTTCCCTGCATCTCTCCCGGGCATCAGCAGCGGCAGGGATGCTGGCAGCGTCCTGCAGCCTTGGCCCTGCCACCCAGCATGGAGCACGACCAGGATGCCCACAGGCCCTGGGAGCAGCTGGCATGCAGGGAACCTCCTGGGCTTCAGGTCTTCTGTCGCAAGAACTAATGCCTCAGGGATAACTAACTTCTCTGCAGCAAGACTACATGCATTCAGCGTTGTAATTCAGTGTGATCTGCTTTTTGTCACTGCCGTGCTCAGCCCCAGGTGTTCCACATACCCCTGAAAATTCCCGTTCTCTGACTGCCAGAGTAAACTCAACCTGGCTCAGGCATCTGTCCTCTTTAAGGCTTCCTAAGGGCAAGAAAAAGACCCACGCTCTCTGGGCTTTGGCTAGAGGGTGAAGAATGTGGAGGTATTGCCCAGTCAGATTCAGCTCCCTTAAAAAAAAAAAAAAAGAGAGGGGAAGAAGTTTATTACATCAGCCTGTCATCACTTATGGTGCTCTGCAGGGTCTCAACCCTTCAACATGGGTTCCCTTCTACATGACTGCTCAAGAATGGTGGGATCTCAATCAGAGCAATATCATTCCTGCTGAGCTGGTGCCTTGCAAGTCTCATTATCTTGCAGCTGAAACAGGTAAATTCACCTACTTCTTCTGTTCTTCCACCTGACCCTGAACAGAAGCCGAAGGGACCAAGCACACCCTTGGCTTAAGGGAGCGGGTTACAGCACACCAGGCTCACCAGGTCCCTGGCTGCAGCACTTCACCACACTTCAATGTTTTCCATCTTTGGAAGACCACAAGCCAGAGCCGCTTACGTTGCACTTAGTAGCCCAGTCACTTATCTTTCAATAGTTATCCAATTTTAAACTGGAAAAAGCTTTTTGTACCCACAGCTTCCTCTGGCAATGAGTTACATGGTGTAATTGCTAAGCGAGGCAAGAAGAGCAACTCAGATAAGAGAAAGAGAATGTGCACATCTGCAGGTTTCAGACACTGTCTCCTTTGGGTTGCTCTGCACTTGGCAGCCAGCAGTCTAGTTTTATATTCCAGCTCCTGAGAGTAAGCAAGAATAAAGACTCCAGATAACCTTCTCCATGACACTCACTAGTTAGTTGACTCCAAACATACTTCCCCCTCTCCCTCACTTTTTTGAGGCTGGAGTCCTCACCTGCTTAGCTGTTTCTTTTATGGGAACTGCTTTATATCTTTGCTCATCCATTGATCCTTTTGGAGTTTGACTGCAATACCAGGGACCCAAACTCTTCCCCCAAAAAAACCGCTGGGAAAGACAAGGCGCAAGAAAGTCAGGGTGGGGAACCGCCACACCAAAATAGCTTTTTCTCCTGCAACTTTTTACAAATCCCAAGAGAAGGAAAAGATATAGTGGCAGGGTGGTTATAACTGTTTATAGATCAGCAGTGTCAAACCACAGACATATATTTCAGAAAGTTTGCATAATAACCAGTGTGTCAACGTGCTACCAATAAAACATGATTGAATAGTAAGCTTGTAAAATGAATTCAAACTGTCCAGCAAATAACCACATCAGCTTTCACAGACAGTATCACTATTAAGTCCAATTTGAAATGTCACCTTTGCAAAAAAGCACATGCCCATCTCCCTGGCACACTTGCACCTTTATTTCTCCAGGGCGCCTATTAGGTGCCAGCCAATGTCCTAGTTAATTCAGTAAATGCCTGCTCTAGAAGAAAGGCAAATGACCTGCTGCCTCCCCCACCATTCATTTCCCAGGCAAGTACTGCAGCTTGAAACCCCACGCTCAAATCTGTGGAAACTTGTAATGTTCCAACAAGTTAAAATTACCCTGAACTCCCTGCAATCTGAGAGCTCCCAAAGTGCCCCCACATTAAGGAGATTACACAAAAATGTGAAATGCTCGAGTCATTTGAAATTGCCATGTGATCAGCACAGAGTAAAGGGACATTACTGGACTGCTTTGGATGGCTCTGTAAAGCCTTGTAGCTTGGGATTCAAACAGTACTAGGAGATGTACCCACCTCTCTTAAGAGGTATAACATGGAGATGGAAAATTACAAAGAATAGCTGTAGTAGGGAGTGACTCCTTGGCTCAGCTAAGGTCTGTATGCCAACTACATCCAGGTGATGTGGCTCTTCTCACTTGATAAGACCTTCTGGGAATCAGTGAATGGAAACCATTCTGTACAACATATATGTGTGATGGGACTAGTTAGAAATGCAAGAACATGTGGAACAGGACAGGAAATGTAAGCTGCTAGAGACAGACAGACCTCCAAGAACTGAGCCATTTTCTCAGGCACAAGCAAACAGAAGTACATGTTCCCACCTGCATCCATACAGCACATGTACAGAAATCTCCAGAGAGCTGTTAAGATGTCTTTTTGGCAGGGTCAGGTTCACTGTAACCATGCCTGAATGTTGTGGTCCCATCTCTCCTTACAAAGATTTCAGCAGAAGAATCACAGAATCACAGAATCACAGAATGTTAGGGATTGGAAGGGACCGAAAGATCATCTAGTCCAATCCCCCTGCCAGAAGGTGTTGTCTTTGCAAGAAAGCTTTTAATATTTTGATGGTGTGCTTTTCATCGTCTCCCTCTACAACAACCATACTCTCTTCGCTTTTGGAACTGGCCATTTTCCACCACTGCTGACAGATGCTCATAAAAATACTCAATTCCTACACATTTTAGGCCTCTCAGTAGCCAGGTAGATAGAAAACACAAGTGCCCTGTGCTCTTTGAAGGGAGGGCTACAAGAAGTGGCCTTGCTTTTACCAAACTTATGAGAATCTTAATGAGAACATTTGTAAAACTAAGACATGTAGGAGAAGTACCAATTGGAGACTCTTTCATTAGACAGCATAGAATTCATTCCTCCATGAGGGTATCTGTGGATTTCTAATGCTTATTATTGCATTGCAGCCTCAGTATAATGCAGTAGGGGAAAGGAAGTCCTGAAAACAAAACAAAACAAAAACTCCTGCATTAACCACCAGGTAGAGCCCTAGGAAATCTGACTTCACTGTCTGCCCATCACAGAACCCACTTGCCTGTTGTTAAAATTGAAAAATTTCATGATCTCTCCCAGCAGGGAAGGAAGAGGAGCTGAACATTGTACTGTGCTCCAGCAAATGGCCACAAAGATGTACCCCAGGGCCCCCCACTCCATCACTGAAAAAAGTAATCAGTGGGTTGTAGGATTAGTTGCTTTGGAGATGTAAATTTGGATGAGCTACAGTATGGGTGTGTTATTTTGATGCCAAGTATCTTTTTAAGTTAGTATCATTTCTTAGTGTTACATTAAGGGATACAGAGGCAGGGGAAGGAGGAGAATGAATTCCCCTGCTGAAGTAGAAACAGTTTCTCAAGCTGCAAAAATGAAAATGTGTTCAGCGAGCAGATCCCAAATTCGGAGTGATGTGCGGGAAGATTGCTGCACAATGAAGGCTTCTATTTGAGTGAGGTGGGAGATGCACAGTGGACTTTTGTCTTGGCTCATGAGTCAGAGAAAGGCCATGTTGCCAAGTGAACCAGCACACAGCAGAAGCCTTTTCTCTAAGAGCAGCTCCTGCATACAAAGTCTTTTCAAAGCCAGTGAAACAGGTACCCAGAACTCACATTTATGCAGTGATGACAAGTTGCAAGAGAAGGATTTCACTTCTTACATTGTACATATGAAGATTTCAAGGGCTTTTGACTTTGTCTAATCAAAAGCCATTTTCACCACAACACTCAAAGACTTTGTACAAAATCAAGATAGTTTCTTTGCCAAATTTTCTCTGGGTAAACTATTGCTGCTCACATGCCAAGCTGCGTAAAAAGGAAGAGTAACAAGTTTTAACATTTTTCTCTGCTATTAGTCAGAGAGGAGGGTTAAACCACTGAGGCTTAAGTTTTCCACAAATATTCAGTCTAATCGAAAAGAAAAAAAATGCATAGGAAATTTTGCCAGAGTACCTGAAAACAGAGACAGAGGATAGAAAAATCTAAGACAACTCAAGCTAAATTAGGGTCCTCTT
This sequence comes from Caloenas nicobarica, assembly GCF_036013445.1. Classification (NCBI taxonomy): domain Eukaryota; kingdom Metazoa; phylum Chordata; class Aves; order Columbiformes; family Columbidae; genus Caloenas; species Caloenas nicobarica. The sequence goes on from NC_088252.1 coordinate 22,785,519, forward strand.
CTCTCCTATGGTACATTATGTCTCCATGATTGAGGTGTGGATTTTACAGAAGTTCAGTTTGAGCTGCAGAGTCTTCAGAGTTCCCACACAGTAGAAACAAAAGGAAGAATCTCTCATGCTACTTGTGAACATTTCTGCAAGTTGGTGCCTCACCCAGTTCTTAACAGGAAGCTTCCCATTAACAATAAGAGAATGATGACAAATGAATGCTTAAACACTCTCCAAACCCATTCACTTCTAATTGTTTTATGACATAAACCAGGCTAGTCAGACAAGTGTTTCAGGCAACTTGTAATCCATATGTTCAAAATGAACCAAAATGGTTCTGTGGTGTATCTTGTCCCTGTACTGGATGCTGCATAAACTTATTTGCAGACAATCCTTAAATGATGCTCTGTCTGACTGTTACAAACAGCGTAGACACGCTCTGCAAGAACTCAGGAACACATCTGCATCCCACAGCCCCCCTTTTCACGTAGTTTGTATCAGGTATGGATAGAAAGGGGGGTGGAAAGTAATTCACCTTCTGTCTTGTAGAGATGAAGGCAAAGTCACATCTGATATGCTGTGACTAGCCCCCAAGAGCAACCCTACACGGAGGAGCTTGTAGGAATTTCCCACTGACCACCTGCTCTTGAAACTGCAGGGGGAAATCCCACACGCTCTGGGATGAAGGGAGCTGAGTTAAAAAGGGTCCTTAACAATTACAGCTGCAGGTTATTTTTAATTGAATTCAGATGATGAATGTGAAATAGATTATTTCAAGTGAGATAAGCAAGGAGACTCTTACTCTTATCAAGAAGGTAGAGAGCACAACTCTCCCCAGCCAGCCTAGAGAGGAACTTTTTAATCACTGAGAGAGAAATTATGAGTTCAAACTACCAAGGTCTTCAGTGCTCAAAATAGCCCTTGGGTGAGTCAGCAAGAGATGCTGGTTCTCACCTCTGGACAGACCTAGAGGACACTGAGAAGCATCATCCTTCAAGGACTGACCACAGTGTTGGTGCACAGCTCTCCCTGTCACATCTACACCATGGCTGTCCTCAGCCCCGGAGAAGGAAGAGGGGAGGTTGTCCTCACACCTCCTGTGCTGCAGTTCAGAGCTGGCTACGGACTCCCTACACAACTTCAGATGCATTGCTGAAACTCTTTGCACAACAGTTTCCCCACAAGAAAAACAAGAACAAGATTTCCTTTCTCCCTCTTTTCATCTTGTCCATCTAGAGGATAAGTCCTTTTATATGTAAAAGATGCTGTGAAGTGACAAGGCATCTAGAGTTTTTGATAGTGCAGGGGTATAGGTAACTAAACCATGGCTTGGGTCCTGCAGTACTGCCAGCTGCTTTTCACCTAGCACTGTGCATTCAGATGAGTAATTGGATGCTGAAACAGGAGTTTTGTAGGCACAATGGATGCCCCTTGGTATTGACAGAGGTTAGGAATAGGTTTGTTAAGTTCGGGGTATTTTCCACAGAAGCTGACAAAAACATTTATTAAACTGGTGACACTATATGTCAGGCTGAATAACAACAGAAAAACATGAGCCTGTGCACAAACTATTAAGATGGACATCTCCCCCACACCACAACGTCTGGATTCTGAGGTCATTTTATCCATGCACATGGTAGAAGTGTAAAAAAGACAAAAAGTCTTTTCTAGGCTATTGTTACATGGAAATACAAGTAATTTCACTCCGGCAGAACTTGATCCAGACTCATTTCTAATGCAATGAAAATAGCACACATGCAGCTCCTTCCTTTCCATCAACCCCAGACGTTTGTGGGACATTATTTCCATTAGAAAAAATGAACTGTAAACACATATGTGCAAAAGAAAGGGATGAGCAGAGCTGGAACGAAAAAAAAAAATCATGAAATAATGCCTAAAAGCTTACACAGTGTTTCACAAGATAGTTGCAGAACAAATAGAAAGCAGAGCAGGGTCAGATAAACATGACAGCCTGCATTACATTCTCGTGACCATCTCAAGAGCATTTTAAGGCAAAGGGAAATGGAGCAGATAGATTTCTACTGAGCCATTTCCTAGTATCTCAAAGATGATTAAAAATAAAAATTAAAGTAGGAGCACTACTAAGTAGGTACTGGTCTTGCATATACTGTGCACATTATTCAGTGGCAATCCCTGCATGTTTGGAGCAAGGCATAGCTCAGCACAAGACGGAACCAATCTCTTTCTTAAATGCACTCCACAGCTGCCACATGGAAAAAAACACCCCAGTTATGACTCAGGTGGGATTTGGACTGGCAAGCCCCTGCACACACCTTCACTACAGCCTGCCCTACCATTCTCTCTGTGTAAAGTGACCCAAGTTAGCTGGATAAGCTTCACAAAGTCATGCTAAGAGGAGGAAAGGAAACCCAGCAGTCACCTGCCACAATTGAAAAGCAAAGTACATTTCAGGAAGCCACCATCCAAAGAACTGAAGGAGTCACATCCTGAAATAGTGCATGCCATGGAGTGTCCCCCCACTCCAGCCCAGCCTGGAGCATCATTGCCCTCCATGCTGGCATAGCCCTGGGCTCCAAGCAGCTGATCACTGTGAGCTTCCCAGGACCCTTTCAGAAGCAGCAGGCACTGCACTGCACTTCTACCTGGAGTGTAGGCTGATTTGTTAACTAGCTATTGAAGTAAGTAATCCTCAGTTGAGTCAACAGTTAGGCAGTTGCTTATATCGCCTTACAAGGAAAAAAATATTGACATTCTTATACTGTCAACAGATCTAGAAGTAGGCAAATACAGACAGAGATAGAGTATTCAGATAACCTGCCAACCCCTGCCAATTGCAAGCAGAAAAGTATAAACAGAAGGCTCTCTGCTTTATGAAGGTTTGCAACAGGGCAGCAGCTACATGGTGAGCCCTGGAAGCCTCTTCTGAGCTGAGTTTAAAGCCAGAGCATTATTTTCCCATCTCAAGGACTTTTCTGTTCAGAAAAGCTGTTGATGTTATGGGCTTGAGCAACTAGAAAGTGGTGCCTCTGTCCCTTTTGGCAGAGGCAGCAGGAGTTTAGAGTCAATAGCAGTTGCCAGATAACCCAACAGAACTAAAACAGTCTGGATTTCAAGCCACTTTGAACCAAAATCCCTTTCTTGATGTTGTCTTGCACATTGTGGTTTACTGACAAAATGGACATAGATATTCTCAGTCTAGAGCCCACCCCAGATTTCAGGAATATAGTACATATCCCTCCTCTTCATCACTCACCATTTTCACCCAAGGGAAACAAACAGCAGATGTTGAGCCAGCAAACGCTTCAAATTACCCCACCTGAAGTATCTTTTCTCTTCTATGCCTTTTCCTATTGATCTGTCGCCCATAGGAATTCCTTCCACATATATCCCATAGGTCCTCCTTCAACTACCTCCCAAAAGGGTCCTTTCCTTGAGCACAGCTGGGCCCATCTGCTCAGCTTTAAATATAGCTGGACCATCATCTGCTCCCCATGCCACGTGGCCTGGGAGAGACTGATGCTTTAACAAGTTATTCCAGTGGAAGTACTTCTCAGAAGGTCTTTCCCTAGAAGGCCAAATGTCCTTTTACAAAATCAGGCTAATATTTCTTCCTCCTAGAGCAGCTGGTAACCCTTTCATCAACGAGTTATGGCTAATACAACTGAAAATAGTAGAACTCTTCTGTTGTGCAAAGACCTATTTTTTACAGAGGTACAATTGCCAAGATTGCCTTCAGGGCAAAAAGAAACCCGTCCATCTCTACACTCAGCCCCTTGTTCTATTTTTTCTGAGTCAACTCAGAGGAAGACTATTCAGTCCCTTTCCTCATAAAAACCACACAGACTCGCCAACAATGACAAGTGGCTGCTTAGGCTAACCACATGCATTCACACAGCCCCTACTTTCCAGCACACTCTTGGCAAAGCCAAAGTGACATATTGGTTTGTGGTCCTGTGAGGAGTAAATCTCTAATGGAAGCCTGAAGCCCACACCAGTCTGGGATTAGCGCACTTGGAGTAAATACTGGCTGATGTTCAAATAAATAACCTCAAGAGAGGGCAGAGGTGCAGACATGCAGGAGAAAGATTTTAAGATATCAGCCATACTTTTCACAACATCTATGAAGGTTCAGCTCTGAGGACAGGCATGTTCCAGGTTTAGGTTTATGAGGTGGAAGAAGACAAAATTTAGGCTCAGCCCATCAGGAAATGGGCAAAGGTTCAGTCTGAGCTGCAATTTCTTCTACCTGAACCAGTTTGCCCAACCCTGGAGATGCTACTCAAGATATTAGCTTTGCTGAGGTTCCCACCTGACATCTTTCAAGGAGGGCAGAAGGGCTCAGAGAACTTCAACTCCACCTTGACTTATAAACCTGCCAAACATGTTTCTTGGCAAGGTAGCAGAGTCATTACCCCAAAGGCATGGCGGTTTTGCTTTGTCTTTTACCAGGTTCTAGCCCTGTGGTGCTAGTAGTTGTCACTAGGAGACAATCCTAAACCAGAAAAGCAGAATAAAAAAGAAAAAAAAAGATTAAGACCACAACTACACACAAAAAGGACATATTGTTGAGCAGACAAAAGCCAAGATGGATGAAAAAAAAAATGACTCACTTATTTTCAAAAGTTTTTTGCTTCTTCCAAAGTAAAAACAAATGGTGGAATAAGTCATTTCCATTGTGTTTAGCTGCTCTCTGTGGTTTTTACCAGTAGCCACAATTGTCTGTGTTGACTTAAGTATTATTTATAAGGTATAAGGAATGAGTTGTGGAAAAGTCAACCAGGGATTTGATGAACTGCAAGAAAGAGCCTGGAAGTTTTTCTGGTCTTCACTGTGCCTGCCACTCACCACCACTGGCCTCTTTCTGTCTTTTTCCCTTTTCTGTCCATCCTTGATAAGAGAGTTTTGCCATTTCTTCCTCATCTCAGCAGGAACACATCCAACACCAGCAGTGACACACACTCTTTCAGCAACAAAAAGGAAAATGCTGGCACCTCATTTGAGAAAACATTGGAAATGGAAAAGGAAAGAAGATTAATCGATTCTCTAGGAGGAGACCTAAAACTATTCAGGCTGCTATGAAGCTGTCATCCCCCCAAAACGCAGTAGATACAGAGATGTGTCAGTGCAACAGGTGCAGAGATGCCCAAGCAGGCTCTGCACATGGCAGCCTTGGACTGCCAGGATTGATGAGGGTAGCACAGGTATTTTGGTGCTGATGGCACAGGAACCAGCTTGAGTCTGGAGATGACCTGGCCGTGTTTCCAGGAACCGGTGTGCAAATCCAGTCATTTTGTTTCTGGACAGGAGTAACATGCCGAAATAGCAATTTTCTAGCCTGCACTTATTTACTGGTTCATACCTCCAGTTCACAGATTCCCGTTTTATGCTCTACCATGACAAAACCACTTGGTTCCCCTCTCTCTTTCTCCTTCTCTTGCCTGTATTGGCTAAAATGTAATACGAACTGAAATTTCTAAGCAAACAAAAAATTTTCATTTTAAACCAACTTTTGAGAACTGCTTCAGAATACTTAATACCTGAGGATACAGAAAAATGTTTCATTTAAATCAAATATATTACTGAAGTTGTACTCAATATTACGAGGTCAATGTACTGTGGTGACAGAAAAAACCAACCTCGTTATTTGCTGAATATCTTGACAGTATTTCTCCCTCTTAGGAAAAATGCAAACACATCTTAGAGTTTCCCAACAAACAGAAATGTTCTTTCCTCTCCAGTTCTGCTCTTTTAGCCACCTCAATATGTTGACTGCATACTGAGGCCTGGAGTTGACTATTTACTGAGAAAGTGGACACCTTTCGTTAAAGGTACTTCTCATTAAAATAGCGACAAGGCAGTCTGGGATGAGAATGGAGGAATCCAGTCAATGGCCTGTATTAACAGATACTTTGAACCTGACTATTAGCACATCACAGTCTTGCAGACTTTGTGTTCGTACTTTTCTGGTTTTGATTAGCACGAGATGCCCCAGCTACTTCCCTTGACTCACCTCCTAACATATTGATTTTTGTCTCAAATCGGGGCAGAAGTCAAATACAGGCAATATGAGTCATGTGCCTCTCACTTCAATCCACCCTCTTCTTCTCGGAAAAGGAATTGTCATTTGCTTTGACATTTTTTTTCTCTCAAGTTAACTTATATAGGAATTGCAACCTGCTCGCTGAGTTGTTTTGACATAAATAGGTCTATTACGGCAGCAAACTCACTGCAGGATGCAGCAGGGTGGTGACAAGAAGACCATTCCTGCAGCAGGGCCCCGCAGTCCTCATGCATTCAAATCAGATTTATTTTATACACAACACAGCGGAATTACTCGCAATAGGGCCTATTTGGACAGGGCCTAATCAGAATAGGGCCCCAATCTGTGAAAAGCTTTTGACCTGTGCAGCCTTGTCTGCTGTAGAAAGCTGGACTCCAGAAGTCTTAAGTCAAGGCTAAAGGCACCGCAAACTACAATAACCTCAGTGATCCTTAGTATGTGTAAGAACTGTAGCTAATCCCATCTATTGTCAATTAAAACAAATAAGAGAAAAAGAGGTTCAGCTCCAAAGCCAAGAATATCTGAGCTAGTTAAACACAGCAATTTCGTTTTCTTCGCATATTGTTGTGTCCATACTGATCTCCTCCTAAGCTGTCTTGGCAAGACTTCTCCAAGCCCAATTTTAAGTATGAGCTTCACTGTTCTCTTTCTAAAGCAAGATATCCTGCCCCAGGCTACCCGCTTCTTTGATTTGTACTGGTCCCTCATCAGAATCTAGTGAACTGTCAGCGAATTCCCTGGCTCCCTCAAGCCAACCCTTGGTATTATAAATCTTGGACTTTTTGAAATTACCTATGAAATCTTCATTGGCTCAGCCATTCTTAAGCCATGATTAATAATCAAAATAATAAAATGTAAAAAGAAAAGTTAATTACACCCATGCTGGTAACTAAAGTGAATAGATCTCTTGCACACAAAACAAATCCCTGTACATTGACTTCCTCTGAGTCACGCCCCAATACACCCACGCCTCGCCTCGCTAAGGTATTTCTCATGTCATCGTAGCCTAAAGCAAACACCTACACTCTCTTGAAGCCTTTAGAAGAGAGAACCCAATCTTGCAGCATTGGAATCAAACATGCAAATGCCACCATCTTCCCCAGGATGTCCTGCAATTAGCAGATGATAACATGGAGCTGGTGGCTTGGCCTAAGGTTATTTTTCTTGGGGGAAAGGGTGTGTGATGGCCTCTCGTGTAGCAATAATATCCAGACATTGGGCCAGGTGAAACATAGAAGGATCCAGCTCCTCTGGCCTCATTCAGCGCAGACCCTCTGAGGAAAATAGTTTGGATAGAGTGAAACGTGGCTCTTATACAATGTGCCTAATTTCAGACTAGGGCTTGCAGAGATGCTTGGACAAATGTTCATGGCTCTGCATTCAACAAGCGGGGAAAGAGAGACAGATACTGAGAAATGGAAGAGAAGATGGATGCAGTGATGAGAGGAACAAGGGAGAAGGAAAAAAAGAACAAAAAAATACGAAGACTGAAGTGTTGGAAATGCTTTCAAGAAAACACAGACTCTTGCTCCTCTCTGATCTGACTTGTTGAGCTTACCTTTGTGAGCACATCCCCATCTGATAGCTCCAGTTTGCGGCTACAAAGCAACCTTGGGCTAACAGTTCTGCAGGGTTCCACTGCACGGGCAGGGAGTTTTACAGATGAATGTTCTTTGCACAGTGGCCTTCCACAAAGCATCGTTGCATCAGCTGTAGCTCCTTAGGAGTGGTGTTTCCCAACAGACATAGAAAATTTAATAAATATTCCACTCTTGGGTTAAGAAGAAGGGAAGGTCACATTTCGGTCATGCAGTGCCCTTAGCTTGCTGCGAACCAGCCGAGTTTCAAAGCCTCAGTAAATCTCAGCTGCCGCAGGGTGACCTCGGGTGCCTCTGGGCTGCAGCTGGTTCTCCCCACCGCTGTGTCACGCAGCCTCAGGTCCCTGGTGAGCTTCCTGCCGGCTGTGGTTGTCCTGCCAATGCTGCAACATGGCTGGACATCAGTTCCCGAAGCTGACAGCAGAAGCCATGGCCTTGCCTGCCACCTTTACACTGTTATCATCCAGCACATCCTGTGCCTGCCCCATGCTGGCTGCAGCTTCACCAAGAAGATCTATACATCCCAATAGCAAGTCTCCACACTGGCCATATCTTCCAAATACCTTCTGGAGACAGAGCTGAGGACGCTGTGACTATACTGTGTCTGGGGCCACCAGGCATGTTGAAGACGACTTTACTGGGTCAAGTGCCCACCACCACCTTTGAGTGGCTGCAAATCCCTTGGCCAGGGCTGGAGCTGACCCTCAGTTCTGACTTATACATGTGCTGTAGGTTGGATGGTGTTTGTCCTGAGCTATTTTGGGCAGCTCTATCATTATCTATTCAGGGCAAGACTCCTGTAACATCCAAGCCTGAAGCAACACCTTTCACACCAGCAGCATTAGCAGTGTAACCAACCAGGGGCATTAGCTATAAAAAAACCACACCGAGTGATAGGTCTTTAGGGCCAATGTATTATCTGCAAGGCTTTCCAGCCTCCGAAGTTAGAACCAAAAGTTAAAACTGCGGTCAACAGAGCGAGAGAAGCAGCATTTTCTTGCCCTGCACTGCCTTCTCACTGCTGTGACAAGCAAAGCAAAGGCTGGGGACACTGAACTGGATTTTCAGCAATAGTGCCCTTGAGACAGATGAGAAGTTGGGAGGATCCTCACTCCCCTCCAAGCTCACACAGACATCTACTTTATCCATGAATTTACAATGGCTGAAAATCCCAGGAGACCGAGAGAGGTGATGCAGGGAGCATTTACACCCATGCCAATAACTGTACCTGCCCATGCCACCTTTCCTAATGGTGTAGAAAGGGAACAAAATTAGCAGCATGCAGCACACTAATGTGTTTCAAAATCTTTGCTGGAATACCAACACCCAGCCAAACAAACAGAGCAGAGCATGCTGCAACGAATATCTGTCCTATCTACAAATAAGAGCTCTCCCAATTTCAGTATTAGTAATCTGCAGTGAAGAATTCAGCCTATGGAGCTGCCAGGTCTGTGCTAGGCAGACACATATCAGGGCTTCTATGCAGCAGCCAAACAGACAGAGATCCATGAAAAGGTGATAGCGATGGCACAGTTGGATAGTCCCGAAATACCAGTTTCCCCATAAATACGCAAATCAATTAAAGGTTACGAAATGCAGTAATTTTCTATGGGTGTAGCTACATGCTCCGGAATTTAATGAGCAAGTAAATGCAGTTGGGAGAGAGAAAGCAAAAAACACACTTTCGGCTTCTACTGTTTTGTTCCTCAAAACCTACAAAACTTCACAATCCTTAGGTCACAGCTGGTGACCCTTCCAGTTCATGTTATTCTTCCTGCCATTCTCTTGGGCCTGATGACTCTTGGGAGGAGGGAGAAGTAGAATTGCTATCAGGCACAGAAAGACACTTGTGGGATTATAGTCCAATCAATTTTACAGATGGCATAGGGAAAAGCAACGAGCTAGAAAAAATGTCACAAAGGAAAGACCTGCCAGGAACATTAGGATTGGAAATGAACTAAGTCAAATATTGCCCCATATTCTGTCCTTTGAAAAATGTTTTAGCACCTTTCCTTTTCCAAAACCAGAAAAGGCACCTAAAGCATCTAGAGAGGCTTTATATCTGCTGCAGGAGGACATCCCTATCCCTATAAAAAGGACAGGCATTATTGTATGCTTCTCTCTCTCAAAAAGCAGAACAGTTTCCCAGATAAAATTCAGATCAGCCCTTCATAACATCCCAACTTTGACTTTTAGTTTATGACCTGATCTCCCCGGTATCCTACCTTTAAAAGGAAACAATTATTTGGTGCTTTAGGGGCAAGTGTTCACACACATCTACAGGCCTTTCAGCTTGTTTGCCTTGCTTCCTTTACAAGGTGAAAATTTCTGCGAATTCAGAACCATGACTGAGAACTTTGCCCTCATTTCATTCTCTGCTTTACTTTTTTGGGGGGTCATCCTTTTCAGCAGCCCATTTTTTATGAAGAGGTGATCTTGTGAGTCATTCTGCTGGCTTCCTAGGGCCGGGGGAACAATGAGGACTAGCCCATGCCCAGGCAATAAAAGGCTTTCTGAATCATTCTGCAACAATTTCTTGGCATTGCACTTGGGAGATGAGATACACCTCCAGATTTCTACACTCCCCAAAATAGAAGATACAGCCACTTGGGCAAATTAGTAATAGAAAAAGTAGGAATAGCCTTGCTGTGCCTTTAGAGCTGGCCATAGAATTTCCTTTTCTTAGTTTTTGGTGCACAGCCCCATATTTGGTTGCGTTTTACTGTTTGTACAGCCACTGTGGGACCGATCTGTCATGCAACGTGCCTTAGTCCTAAATGCTTCGGCCATGGTCGAGTGCTTGGTTCCAGATTCAAGAACTGATGCTCTCAGGTATGACCTGATCTGGCATTCCTTCCAGGAGAGGGCAGCAGCCCTCGCTCAGCACAAGGCCCAGAACTGCTAAAACCACTGCTTTCCAGCTGCCAGGAATTTGGATAGTCTAAGAGATTTCTGCTGTGCCGGGGTGCAGACAGAAGCACATTGCTTTCATTGAATAGCGAATATGGAAAGAAACACTTTGCTTCTGATTAAAATGTTTTGGTTAACCATCAAGAGATTGCTTGAAAGAATACAAAAGTTCAAACTCTACAGTATAAACTAAAGTGAGAAGAAGATTGTTAGAAGAAATGTTCTTTTAGCCATACCCCCAACTTTAAACTCCTTATTTATAACTACTCCAAGCCTATTAATTTTACAGAATTAAAAATAAACAAACAAATTCAGTAGAACTGAGTATCACAGACCAAAGAATCTACAATTTTTCATTAAAAATCTGGAACAAACATTTTCCCTGGCTTCTCAATCACTGAAAAAACTCACAAAATCTGATTTCCAGCACTACTATATCTGAACATGGTGTTTAGCTAACAGGTGCATCAATAGGATCCGCATGACAATGTTCATGTCCTGGAATAATTTCTATTTCACTTCATTTACAGAAAGGAGATCATGAGTACGATTGTTAACACAAGACCAGTTCTCACTAACATTGTGCTCTCCCAAACCAGATGTCAGCTTTGTACATTGGACTCCTGAGGTGAATTTACTGCTGCACAACCCTCCTGTTCTCCATGAATGGGGTAAGGGGAATTCATTTAACTTCTAATAAAGAACCACTCCATAATCCTCATTTTAAATTTGCATTACACAGAAACCTTTAAAAAGAAGGTGTCGTTAGGCCAGAGGAGCTGGCTCTGCAACATGCTTCTTAGGTAATAATATCTTTCACATTCTGTAACTTCTGAAATATAGGTATGACATAAACCCTATGGAGGCTCATATCACCGAGATACTGTTAACTCAAGCCCTGCAGCCCTTCTCATTGGGTGCAGAGGGAAAACACTGCAGCCAATCACCCTCCCATAGTAAGCAAAGATGCTTGGATACTGTGCTCTGGAGTCACGTCCTGCCTTCAGTGGTAACCCTAGAAAGACTATCTTTTCAGTTTAGCCATTAGATAATTTACAAAAATATCCCACGCTGTGATCCCAGCACAAAGGGCACTCAAGAGCACAGGTGGAGCTCTGTCTCGGCTCGCGAGGATGCTGAGTTAAAACCAAAGTGCAGGCTGATGCCGTCAAGGGCAGTACAACAGCACTTGGCTTTCTGGACAAGGGTCCTGGTGTTTGGAGAACATTTATTGTCACTCTGGTAGACCTGTGCTCAGCTCCCTACTTTGAGACAGGCTTCTTTTCAAACCAGGGGCACCTACATTGGTTTTGTGCTAAAGTGAAAAGTTTTGAGAAAAAATACATTCAAGACAGATTTTCAGCTACTGTGGTGACACAGCCACACAAGGATGCCAGGAAATTAGATGATCTCCTTCCCATACTCCTCCCACACTGGCCGGGATGCGAGGCTCTGGTGTGTGATGAAGTTGCTATTGCCTAATGAGCTGTTGCACATCATCTGACATGGCATGAGTGATTATGTCCTGGTCTTTGCCTACAGCAAATGAAGCTTGGCTCTCTTTCTTCACACGTTAAATGTAATTTGCTGCAAAGTAGGTATCCGTGTGTGCACTGTTATCATACAGCAATGGGTATTGTTGAGATGCTGTAATGAGAACGGTGCTTCCTGGCACAAAGAAAGGCAGGCTTGACCTCACAGAGCACATAAGCACCCACTGGCTGACATACAAGCCAGCCAATTGAAGTCAATAAAACTGCTTTCATGGCCACATGCTTTGCTTGAGCTGAGTCCCTTTGTCAAGAGCATGAACATGAAAGGTTCTAGCAGCTGCATTTCACTGGACCAGGTAAGCTTTACAAGATATACCACCTGGTGATCAATTCACCGTGAGGCACAAGCCGTATGTATAGTGTGGTTTGCAAGTAACTTTCCAAACTGGAGGTAGCATAGCTTATTCTTACGTTCCTCTTTTCCTTCTTTTCTCTTCTTCCTATTTGTATTAGGTAAAGATATGAAGTGGCTGAAAGTTATTTCTTGCTTTCCTGGGGAACTGCATTTGACATAGTAAGCAAGAAATCAATCTACTGGATGAAAATTCTGTAAAATGGTGTGGTTTGTAAAACAGGATGAATTTGGGCAAAAAAAATAGGAGTCACTGTTATGGGAAAAATGAAACTTGAAAAGAGCAAAGATCACTTGTACACCTTGGGGGAGGAAAGGTCCAACAAATCCTAAAAGTAATCAGCTATAGATCGCCTGACAACTGTTGAATATTGAAAATCTTTTTTAAGTTAGGCACCTCTGGCTCTCTGAAACTCAATCACAGGGTTGAGTGCCTAATGGCTGAAGCTCAGCAGTGGAAGCCAGGCTTATGGGTTGTTGTCAGTCTCAGCTGAGCTGACCCTCTGTGATTTTGACCAAAGAAATGCAATTCTGCAAAGCATAAGCAAGACTACACAGAAAACAGGATGCATGAAACAGGAGAGAAGATCGAGCTGCAGTTCCCCAGAGGCATTAAACTCAAAAACTCTTAGCTTTTTGTTTGTAAAATACTCTAGCTACAGAGAACAACACAGACTAAACAGTATTTCAGAATTGGGTTGTCTTCCAAACTCCACCTCACCTCTCCTGAGGGTCTGACTGGCAAACCCCTGGTACTGCAGAACAAGAACGTCTGAAGGCTGGTGCCTCTAGGTGCTCCTATGAAGCCTTAGATGCTTAAATACCTTCATCTGTGGTCTTGAATAAATACTAAATTTCACAGAACAATTTTGCTTCAAGTGCATTCACTTCATGTACAATGGAGAATATTTTTCCTTAACAAAAAAAAAAAAAAAGGGGGGGGGGTGTTTCTTTTCATTTGGGACGGTCCTTGAAGAAAGACAAGGAAAGTCACAAACACTCTTCAGTGAGGCACATTCACCATGAAAGCGTTTGCGTGGGCATCATGAAAATGTTGTGGGTTTCAGCTAGCTGAGGAGCAGAAGCTGTTGTGGTCTTCAGGCAGGTGACCGATGAGACACTCCTCGCAGCACCTGATGACTAGTGTGTAGTCAGAAGAGTCGTTGTGGTGAAGAGTGGCTGAATAACCAGCAGGGTGGGTGCATGGCCAACAAACTCAGGGTGAATAATTTCATGCAAACAAATTTCTAAAACTGTCTGTTTGCACAACATGAATTCATACCTAAGGAAAAAATTTCGTGATAAATTTTGTCTGTTGAGGTGAGAAGTGTTGGCTGCACTGGGTTTCAGAGACAAAAGGAGATGTTTTGTATGAGTCACTTTTCTATTCCAGGGTCCCCTTTTACTCACCGTTCTGAAGGCTGTTGGGATGGAAATGGCCATGGTCTGCTGGGTGAGAACCATGTACACTGCCTGCAGCAGGTCCTGAGCATACTGACTGCCATGGGGGACTACCTGCAGGGCAAACACACTTTAAATAGTCTAAGCAAGACATGGAGGATTCCTCCCAACTACACTCAGACAGCTGTGAGCGTCATGGAAGTTTTGGACCTCCATCCAAAGACCACAGCTCACTCCCATTTCAGAAAGGGCCAAATCAAAAAACACATACACAATGCAAACTTGGGAGCCAGATTTAAGTGATTAGCTTAAAGTTATCAAAACCTGGACGACACTAGGCAGTAAATAAGTAGAGGGAAAAGAGTAACTGCTTATGAACTCAACTAAGTAATGAGAGAAGCAATAGATGGCTGCAAGCAGCCAGTGTGTAGAAGACGCAGAGAGCAAAGACCTCTACACGAAGAATTTGAAGTCTTCATGCCAGGTTCAATGCTTTTAAAGCAAAATGTGTAAGCGGGGAGAAGGATCTCCTCCTTCCCCTCTTTTTTCCTCTCTATCAGATTAAAAAAGAGCACATGCACGTGTGAGAGACTTCCTCAGTTTCCCCTTCAGAAGAGCAGGTCGGTAGCAGTAGCTTTGAAATCTGTGCTTTAGGCAACTGCTGCTCTGATTTCCAGCAATGCCTGTTCTCTGTCTGACTGTGGCACTGTAGAAGATTATACTTTTTTTTTTCCCTTCTTGTCATATACTTCGTGAACTCCTGAGAGACAGATGTTACTCCTTTCCTGTGACGGAGACTAGCTGCGAATTTCTTAAAAATTGCCTGCCAAGCAGTTATTAGCTTAATTTGTGCCTCAGTTTGAAAATAATTCACCATCACCTTAGAAAAAAAATAACCTTCTTCTTGTCCAAAATAAAGAAAAATATATTCTTTGGAAAAACAAACAAACAAACAAACAAACACCAAAAAACTCCGCAAAAAAACAACCAAAAAAACATTTACAGAAACACAAGAAAGGTCATGGAAAACTCCTCCTCTGATATGTGTCGAAGGAGATACAAATGGAAGTTATCACTTGGTCAAAAGCACAAGCAGCCAGGAGTTAAAGTACATAGTGTCTCCTGTGTGAGTGTGTGGACACATTTCCATTTGTCAGCCATAGCAGCAGGTTGCCTTCCAGAAAAACTGGCTGCTACGTGAGAGGAAGGGAGATCCATGGACTCTATATAAACACATCTAAATCTGCAGAGCAAGGGTAGTGGCATTAGGGACATCAGGGCTGGCTCTCTGCCATGGTGAAGGCTCCCAGCATTACAAACCACAGTACTTTTGACCCAGCAACCTGGAAGCCTAGCAGATGAGCCCTCCTTGCATCTTCATAGATGCACAGAGAACGACGAGCTGCAAATTCTCACGCAGGGAGAACTTTTTAATCCTACTGCCCACCGGCAGGAAAACACATTGCCACGGAGAGGCAGCTGGAAGAGCTAAGCAGCAGGAGACAAGGATGCCAGGCTTGCCTCTGTGCCAAGTGCATCGGTGCACTTCCCTGCTGATCAGTTTCCTAAACCTTTTACTAGGCTTGTAAAAAAAAACCCAAACAAACAATCCCACAAACAAGAAAGAATTGTGAGGGTGGCAGGCCTTGAATGGGCAGAAAGCCTGTTAACACCCCGAGGGACTGTAAGTGCCTTCATTAGCTTTTTTGCCAAAGCTGCCTCTGCAAATGATCATCCAGGGAGCAGAGGGAATGACAGCACAGTGTGAAAGATGAGAGGGAAAGAGAAGAGGGTACGTGGAGGTGTCTGGGCAACGCTGCCATCCACCAGCCAAGGCAAGCTGCTGCCGGACCCCTGAGTGTACAGGGAAAGGGACTCGGGTAGCCCATTTGATTTGCTTTCACCACGTTCTCTGCACAGGCTGCCATGGTCCTGTATTGCCACGGCCCCTCATCTGCAAAGAGCTTATCCAGCACCGATGCCTGCAAGATGCAGCAGTTGCCCTCTGTGCTCCTCAGGGTGACTGATTTAGGACACTTACCATGTCAAGTAGATACAAAAGAGCCTCTGAGCCTGAGTGGCAGGGCCTGAGAACATAGGAGCTGGCATGTCCAAGAGGAGAAAATTCTTTCACCCTACAGAGTTCCTGACCTGTGCAAAGAGCTGGCCAGTTCCCATAGGACTCCAACGCTCCCAATCTGCCCTCAAAACTTGGGTCCAGTCCTGACACTGCTGATGTATAGGTAAGGTCAGTGCAGAAAATGGCACCTATCTGTCCCTTACACCCAAAGGTGTCAGGGTGAGGCTCACAGCCAGCCTGGGCAGGTTTAGAGTTCACCAGACACTTATTTATGCAGAAAGCCCATTTTGATGTGCTTTGCAATCCCACATCATATATGAGGGCCACCTTTGTCACACAAGCACATATGTAAACCCTTCAAGCTGACCTGAATTTACCCCATTTCATTCATATAAAAGCACTGGGTTCCTCGTTTTCATGCTTTAAGTAGTGATGGACACATAGCACTGGTCTGTTCAACCATTTCTGACTTCTGGGCAGAGTCTAGTTGGAGGCCTGTATCTAGTGGAGTGCCTCAAGGGTCAGTTCTGGGACCAGTATTATTCAATATATTCATCAATGACTTGGATGAGGGAATGGAGCACACTATCAGCAAGTTTGCTGATGACACCAAGCTGGGAGGAGTGGCTGACACGCCAGAGGGCTGTGCTGCCACCCAGCGAGATCTGGACAGGCTGGAGAGTTGGGTGGGGAAAAATTTAATGAAATATAACAAGGGCAAGTGTAGAGTCTTGCATCTGGGTAGGAACAACCCCAGGTTCCAGTATAAGTTGGGGAATGACCTATTAGAGAGCAGTGTAGGGGAAAGGGACCTGGGGGTCCTGGTGGACAGCAGGATGACCATGAGCCAGCACTGTGCCCTTGTGGCCAAGAAGGCCAATGGGACCTGGGGTGTATTAGAAGAGGGGTGGTTAGTAGGTCGAGAGAGGTTCTCCTGCCCCTCTACTCTGCCCTGGTGAGACCTCATCTGGGATATTGTGTCCAGTTCTGGGCCCCTCAGTTCAAGAAGGACAGGGAACTGCTGGAGAGAGTCCAGCGCAGGGCAACGAAGATGCTGAAGGGAGTGGAGCATCTCCCTTACGAGGAAAGGCTGAGGGAGCTGGGTCTCTTTAGCTTGGAGGAGAGGAGACTGAGGGGTGACCTCATCAATGTTTATAAATATGTAAAGCGTGTGTCAGGAGGATGGAGCCAGGCTCTTCTCGGTGACAACCAATGGTAAGACAAGGGATAATGGGTGCAAACCCGAACACAGGAGGTTCCACTTAAATTTGAGAAGAATCTTCTTCTCAGTGAGGGCGACAGAACACTGGAACAGGCTGCCCAGGGGGTTGTGGAGTCTCCTTCTCTGGAGACATTCAAAACCTGCCTGGACACCTTCCTGTGTAACCTCATCTGGGTGTTCCTGCTCCAGCGAGGGGATTGGACTAGATGATCTTTTGAGGTCTCTTCCAATCCCTAACATTCTGTGATTCTGCTTTGGAAAAGAAATCAGAAACTTGGCAAGGCACTAGAGCACCTTGCTGGGGTCAGAACAGAGTGGGATTTTTCCATAAGATTTTCTGGTTTTCAGAATATCAGCATTCTTCACCAAATGTAACACACAATTATAATCTAACTTTTATGAAACTTTCCTTGGGTTGGGCAAGTTTCTGATATCCAGAGCTGAATTTCTGATAACTAAAGGAGGGAGAAGATTAAGAAAAAAGCAAACAAGCTCCTGCTGCGCAATGGTACTGTCTTCGTGTGTAAAGCTGGAAAACCAGGGCTGGGGTCATCTCAAGGACAGACCAGTCAGGTCACTAAAAGCTTACATGAGTGAAAGAGGTGACCACGCATATTAATGGAATTTGCAGCTATTAAGTATCAAGAAAGTACTGGGATGGTCTGGGAAAGCACCTTGGGCAAGCACCACTACTTGTCCTGTTTTCAGGCTTATTCCAAGCCATAAATGGGTAGAGCCAGAGATAGAATTTGGACTACACAAATCCTTAGCCAGTATAGACATTTCTTAGCAGCTCTGTGGGCTCCTTCCGGAGTTCTCCTCTTGGAACTGCTTCACTTCCATATAAGTGTCTAAATGCTGGACGTTATAGTCCACTGGTCAGGGCTGGCAGATGGTATGGAAAGCTTACACACAAGTTCCCTGAGTCTCTCTTGGGTTTCAGCATGCAAAAGCCTCAGCTGTCATTGCGGTGAGAGACCAAATGACACAATCTTGAGATCTCCCCCAAAATTCAATTCCCCTCCAGCAGCTACAATTCTGTGAAATGGTAAATTTGCAAGAGGCGCTACAATATTATAAGCTGCTGAAATCACCCAGGACACTGGTAAATTGCTCAAAGGTTCCAAGCACTGCTTGCTTGTAACCATGGCACTGTAAATTCCGTTTGCTAAATACTGGCCCTGAAAGGGAAGGCAAAGGTGAGAAGCTCACAGAAGACAGGCCACAGTGCATGTTGCTAAGCCACTGAGCAATAACATGTTGTGTGTCTCACGGGTGTGATGGCGTCAGTCAGAACAGGCATGTGACTCAGCCCTACCAACGTTGAATCGACCCTGGTAAAGCACACAGCTCGATTTAATTTCTACCTCTGCTCACGTGCAGGGGATACCAGAAGAAGAAAACAAAACTCAGCAAGGAGACCCTTCCAATTTAATTCTGTTCATAGTACCATCAAAATACCAAACTGCCAAGCAGGCTAATTTTGCAAACACTGGATACTTCCTTGATGCAAGATATCTAGCCTGGCCTTTTTGAGTTCGCCCATCACTACTCAGTCAGTAGGAGTTCAATTAAGTTCCCAAGCATCAGGAACTACCACTCTTAGCCATCCCAAGCTTTGGAGATGAGGGTGGGGCTGGACAGGAAAGCCAGGAGTGAACTGGGCCTTGGGAGCCAAGTTTCCATTGACCTCCCACTGAGAAGCAAAGAGCTTTGATGCCACTTAATAAAATGCAGCACAGAGATCTCAGTGCTCATGAAATAACCAGCTGGCAGTGGCCTGGCCAGACTATGGAACCTGAGCCCAACAGTGCATCTTCTCTTTTATGTTTTCTTAGAAACTTTTTAGCAAGCCTGGGTCAGCCCTAGACTAAACAGGTTACGTAGAGGCTGGTTTTGCATGCCTAATATGCTTTGCCTTTAGTAGCACTCGCCATTGCTCTGAAAGCAGAGATGCACGGTTCCGCATTTTCTCCAGCTGGTTCAGCCTACCTAAGACTCTGTACTGCTCCATAAAGACTGTCTTTTGGCTAAAAAAACCCAAAACCCCTTATGTCCCCACTGGGACCACACGCCTTTGAAAATGTTACCTGTCTGTCCTACGGCCTTAACGTCAGCCAAGGAAAGAGGGGGAAGGAAAGCAAGCAGCCGCTGCATGTTGCAGAGTCGGTGCAGTCAGCAGCCGCTCTGTCAAATCATTCCTGTTCTCCCTGGCATGTTGGGTTTAAGGGCAGGATAAGGCTCTCTCCTTTCACCTTTCCTGGCCACACAAAACTATGCAGGTGTTTCTTGCAAGTATGAGTGTTGAAGAGCCCCAAGTTCTTCTACAGACACTAAACTGAATGTGGTTAGTTCAGGTCATAATTTACCAATACCAGCTGGCTCCCGGGATGAGCAGAAACATGCTGGGGTCAGGAGGTGTAAAGTAACCATATTAAATTATTTTTCATTGGCTGCCTGTACTCGTGCCTGTGAAGGCAGTTTGCACATAACTCATGAAAGGAGCTGTGGTGAGGGCAGGTGAAGGAGAGGATGAGGTTCATGCTCCCCATGATTGCAGTGTGGCTAGTCTAGCAGGCACCATGGCAAGTACTTTATGAAGAGCAACCGCTGCACTGATGCTCAGAACGGGGCAGAAAACTCACATCAGGAATCCCACTTCTGCTAGGAGGTTCCTGCCCTTACAGCTGGCAACCTCTCAAAAGAGACGAGGTCAAGGATAAGTGAGTGGATTGGGATGGAATAAAAGCAATGTCTATTGCTCCCTTCCCCCAGCTCCTTGCAGCACATGAAAATGTGACGTGAAAAAGTCTGAATTCGCTCTCTCTAATTCTCTTGATTCCTACCCAAACCAGCCCTGCTCTTCTTTAGCACTGCAGCATAACCTCCAGAAAACTAGTTAAGTGAGTTTTTTTTTTCAGAAAGTCTGCTCTCACAGCATTTTAAACTCAATTTAGAGCACCAACACAACCGGCTCCTCTTCTTGCACTCAAAATTATTATCCAGCAAGCTTTCTACCCCACATCTGTGACAGTTTCAGGGATAGGTCAGCACCGAACCTCTGGTTTGGAAACCGGCTTTTTTCATGACATATGGCTCAGACTCAAAGAACTGCATATAGGATCAAAGTGAAGTTTGGCCCCATTATGTCAGTGGCAGTATTCTCATGCTGCATAAAGCTTCCCTGAGCCCTGAGCCTTCAAATGTATGTCTCTGCTTCAGAAGAGAAGTGGCCTTTACCATCAATAAGTGATGCCCGCAGTTCTCTGTAGCTTAGAGATAATGCAGGTACTGAGCAGAGTCTGGACACTTTGAAGTCACTATGGGCTGGAAATGCTTTTTCAGAAGATGCTGTACCGAAGTTTAGATATAGGAAAAGACCACCATGGATGTTAAAAAGATAGCATATAGCTCTTCTCAGTATTTGAGAGAGAGACCATTGGGTCCTTTACCACCAGCACCAGCAGCACTATCTGTGCCCACTGCTTGGTTACCTTCTTGCACAGCTCCACCTGGCGAATTGGGTGTTTGCAGAGGGAAAGATAGTGCAAAAGGAAAGCCCACAGTCTTCCCTCCTAATGTATTCTCAGGACCCAGTTCAACCGTAATGCTTGTTACTTTGGACTTCAGAGAGAGAAGTCTACTTGGCACGAATTCTGCATATTTTTCAGTCTCTGGATCCTCTCCGCCCTCCATCAGGTTGCATTCAACATCTGGATCTGTGCACTCTTTGGAGCAAGGACTCATTGCTCACATACATATGACAACTAGCAGATATCAGCCCTATAGTACTGCAATATCATTAACAGAATACAGCAGTGATTTTACATAAAGAACCATTACAAACCTGCTTAGTTTTCCAGTGAGAGATTCACCAAATTAGCACTGCAGGTTCCACTCCAAATATACCACCTATCGTTTGCTAACCACACTAAGCTCTTTTAAAAAACAGTTCCTATATGACGAAAAGCCCTAATTAAGCACACAGGAGCAGATGCAAGTTCTCTATATTACCTTGTTGAAGGCACACTCAGTTAATCCTTGCGGAAAGTCCCCTCCAGTCCCCTGAAGTCATTGTAACATACACACAAGTGTGCGTGCATGGGTATAAATAAAAAAATGCATCATGGGCCTTGGTCACCAAATCTGGCCTTATTTGTAAGTGCTTCACTTGCCACAGCCTTTTCTAGCCTTGTCGCGATGGGGAGGAGGAAGATGTCACCTGTTGGTGTCCTTGACAGATGTAAGTGTGGGCATGTGAGGGGAGGCATTTTAGAAATAGGGAAGGAGGGTAAACTGCTCTCAGCAGCAACAAAGGGTCCAGCAGAGCCCCTTGACGAGAGATCCAACTCTGAACCAAAATGAACGCTACTTGGCATGAAAGGGAATTAGGGGCTGGAAAAAAGGCAGAGCCGTGCATCTCTGCTCTCAGAACAACAGAGAGTGGTACTAAAGGCAAAGCATATTAGGCATGCAAAACCAGCCTCTACGTAACCTGCTCAGAAAGTTTCTAAGAAAACATAAAAGAGAAGTATGTTTTTTGGACCACATTCACGACAAA
Organism: Caloenas nicobarica; assembly: GCF_036013445.1. Classification (NCBI taxonomy): domain Eukaryota; kingdom Metazoa; phylum Chordata; class Aves; order Columbiformes; family Columbidae; genus Caloenas; species Caloenas nicobarica. The sequence goes on from NC_088252.1 coordinate 22,807,227, forward strand.
GCTGTCACACAATCACCTCTGTCCCCCATGGCATGTGTTTCTCATAAGCTGCAAGATCTGAGCCAATTTCTGGTGAAATTTCAAGATTTTATGGCAGCTTTTTGTTTTGTTCATAATTGTTTGTGCTTTCCAAGAAAAAACCAAACCAAACAAAACTGTTTGGGTTTAGTGATTTTCCCTGAAAATCTGAAACAGGAGAATTTGTTTCCTTGTTATTAGCTTCCTTATGTACCTGAAATTTCTGAGAGGAAGAAGATTTTCATAGCATTTTACACATGCTGCTCTCCTCCTTCACCCATTTCATCATCTTATGTTCTGAGGCTTGCATACGTGTGTAAACTTCACTATACACAGCAGTGAGCATGGTCAGACCATCCTGGGTTCTGGGCAGTGCCGTAATGCAGCCACTAATAGGACTATGCATAATTCAGCATCTGGTGTATCCTCTGTTCAAGATGTTACAGAAAAGGAAAGGCTCCATGAGCTAATATATTAGTTATTTATCTTTGGCTTCAGCTTCTTTAACCAGAAGCAATTGTATCCTTGAAGCATGGTGAAAGAGTACTGATTTACAGTGTGTCTTTATGCACTCACATACAAGCACACGTCTGCATGTGGACTAGAACCTCAAATAGAATTGCAGTGAGGATGCACACCAACCCCGTTCTCCCGTGTGTTAGCAGTGCCAGAAGGCCACAGTGAAAGAAAAGCATTCTCCACTTAGCTGAGCACTGGGGAACCTGTATTTCAAGTCATTTCTGTTTGCAGAACTCCAGGTGGGAGGCAGAGCAGCCCTCCCAGCAGGGACACCAGCTGCAGAGCTCCCCAGAGCCCCGCTCACGCAGAGGACGGCTCGCAGCACAGCCAGCCCCAAGAGGAGGAAACATCTGCAGCAAGGCATGTGCTAGTTCCCCAAAGGCCTGACCTGGAAAACATCAGAGACAGCAGCTCTGCCCACCCTCAATGGGCTGAAGGTCAGGGAAACAGGAGTTTGGGAAGACGTTGCTTAGGTATCAGGGAGCAGGGATGGGTCCTTCAATCTCCGCCACCCAGGGCCATGAAAAGTGCCTGATACCTCATTGTTATTTCAGCAGCATTTGGGCAGCCTGGGATGTTCCAGCTTAGAGCAAATTTGGGCAGGAGATTGCAAGTGTTCCCAACACGAGGGATGCCCCATCTTCTACACAACCACACAGTTGCCATACCAGAACTGGGTAGAACTAGAAAATTATACCATATATTAATGTGGCATGTGAGAGTGTTACGGTTTAGCTTTTGTTCTTATTTAATGAGAGGGTGGAGAGGAGGGGGTTAAGGGAGGGGTGAGATCATGATAGATGAAGAGAACTTGCTTGGCTAACTCTCCATAGCCTGTAGCTACTGCAATATTTATGAAAGGGAAGGTGCAGCTTGGCAAGTTAACCTGCCTGAAATTGGAAGGTTTCAGATGAAAGGGAAACCCTGCAAAGTATAACTGAGCTGTGCTTAAGAGGAGTGCGATGGCAGCAAAGGCAAAGCTATCTTCTCACTAAGAGTTTCCACTTCTGAATGATTCGCTTTGCCCTACCCCCAAAAAAACCCACAAAAGAAAGCAACTTGGCCAGGCCTGCCCATCCCAGAGCACAGGAACCAAAGTGCCTACAAACATCAAAATCCTTCTCTTCCATTCAGCAGAAGTCCTCTGGCATGTGTTAACACTGCACAATTGCACTGCCTGTGAAGGTGGAAGGGCCTTATCCTGATGTTGTCTTATTTCTACTGCATTTTGCTGAATTTTGAGGTTATTTGCATAGACAGGGCGGGGCCCTTGGGTGTCCATTAGAGATCTGCTTTTCAAGAGGAAACCTTGAAGATGCTATCATTAATGGCATTTCCTGCTTTCCTGCTTCCTGTCTTATTGACTTAAAAAAAAAAATCTGTCAATATTACCAAGATTTCTTTTTTACTAAACACTGCATCAGTATAGGGCTTAGACCTTTTTAGAAGGAAAAAATACCATTTAGATGAAAAAAGTATGAATGTCAAGATCCTGCAAAATATTCCCTTGGTTTCTTTTTAGAATAAAACATGAAAACAACTCTGCAAAATTTCAGAAAAACTATTTGATATAATACAGATAAGTTTTAATTAAGATCTTGCCTGCGGACAGACCTGCAGCCCTGGCATCTCGGTTCTTATCTACCAGCACTCTGTGTGTGCAGGGATGGGTTGCTTTATTTGCTTAACTGTTTCCTCCAGAGAGGTGGCTCCAAAGCGAGGTGGCTCCAAATCAAGGTGACAAGCTGCTGTTGGAATTGGAGGAGAGCTTATTTTTCAATTTAGATGGAAAATCTAGATGTTTCTCACTCTCTCTGCTCACCAAAAAAAGAAGGGTTTCAACCAAACTGGATGAGTGGCTGTGCTTTCTATTGCTTTCATTTTTTTTAATTACAATTTCCCTAATTTTTGATCTCAACCTATCAGTAAAAACAAAAGAGCAGTCTGAAAGCTTCAGACAACAATGGTGCAATTTTTCCAGCAGTTTTTCCTTATTGTCCCTCCCTTCCCACGCCAGCCCTGGCGCACGGGGGCCAGGGAGAGGAGCGCTTGGCACTGTAGAGGTTCTCACACCCCTCTCTGTCTAGACCAGGGCTACGTCTGATTTTCTATCACCCCAAGGCTACAATTTCCAGCAAAAAAAAAAATTAAATTCAAAACCATCTGCCCATCTCGGCTCCTTCTGAAAAGTCAAAACGCGTCAGAGGTCAAATTCTCACGTCTGGCATCAGAAACCCTCCTGTCCATTTTGCACCTTTAACGTCATTGTTGCTCAACCCATGATATTAAATGCTCACACAACAGATTTGAGGCAGGGATGGACCTTCGCATGAACTAGGAATTTCACAGGGGCACCGAGAAAAGAGTGGATGTAGCATGGGGCAACAGTGCTGGGAGCTGGGGAGGATTTAACTGATTTACATTTACTCCTCGCTTGACTTGTGCTGCTGTTCTCTGACCTTTCACTCCGGAGACCTTCGGCTCAAGCTGGCTTGCTGCCGACCGGGCCAGGGTTTCATTTGCAGCATTAATCACAGCCAGCCCTCCCCGACATCTCGGTGGCAAGCCAGGGTCAGCGCTGGCGTGCTGGGAGGGGAGCAGGAACAAGGCTAGTCAGTCAATCTGCTGCCTGGTGTCACGAGTGATTTATGACCCGCTTCAAACACAGGCATTGATCTGTCCTGCTTTCCCCAGTGTGCTTGTCAGTGTGCAATAAAGCCAATGGGAATTCCTGGGTGTTGAGTCAAAGAACTTAAGTATGCTCAGGTTTGCTTATTTAGAAAAACACACCTGAAGTCTCCCCATTTGGGAAGCAGCTCAAGATTTACAGTCCTGTAGAAATTTGCAAGGGTAAGAACAAGAAATACAACCCCAACCAGCCCTTCAGGCAGCCAGCCAATTAATCTTTCCTTTGCTGTCTGCCGCTTGTTCACCTTTCTGCCTTCAGCAGTTTTGGAAGATCTAAGCCAGGCAGCAGCGGTGACTTCCTCCCGCCTGGCCCGCAGTGAACCCCCGAGAGCCGTCCCAGAGGTGAACCCAGCAACTCCCTGGGCTGCATCTCCCATCAGGGCTGCTCTGGAAATCACCTGCCGCTCCGCACGGGCTGCCCTCGAGGCCAGGACAAGCGCCCTGTGCTCCCCAGAGAGGTGAGGGTCTGCGCAGCCACCTGCAGATGACAAGCAAACGTCCGCACAGCTCGGGGACAGCTTGGACTCGGAGCACCACCAATCCCGTCAGCTCTGGGACTTGAGAACCTTTCTAAGAATGGTTCTCTCATCAGCTGGGGTTGCTGCAAGGAGGGAGGAGGTACAGCAGCGAGCTAGGTGAGACAAAACACGTCTGTGCCACTGGCACTGCAGGACAGCGCGGAGCACTGATTTCTCTCGCACTGCTCCCAGAAGGTTGCCTGAAGCCACAGCCCACATGTGGGTTTCCATCCATGCAACACAAATTGAAGGAGAACATGGGCTGAAGGGCAGGTGAGGTACTTTGCCCATAGCACAACATAGATGACATCACCAGCCACAAGGTGCTTAATATTGTTCTGCCCTTGCAGGGTCTGGCATTAATTGCAGCATCAGTGACTTCTCACTTCTACTACCCAACAAGAAGAAAACATTGCTCTACTGCTTCGCATTAAAAATACTGAAAGGGTAACACATTTGTCCAATACAATGAAGGAAGGCATCTTGTTTTCTTGCTTTGTACTTGATTAAAAAACCCCACCCAAAACAAATAAGAAAAAATCCCCAACAAAACAAACTCATATTTTCTCATACCACATTTTAAATGAAAACATTTGCATGTCAGATCAGAAATGTCATGCAAAGATGTCAGCAAGCTCCCAAAATTCCACTAGTCAAGGGTAGTTTTGCTAAATGTAGTATTTTCAATATGTTCTTCTTTTTCTAATCAGAAAACATTGACATTTGAAACTAGTTAGAAAGAAGTTGATAAGACCCAGCAGTATTTATTCTGACAAAATATTCGCTTTCTCTGCAAAGAAAATTCCCATTAATGATTACTAGGCAGTAGAATAAATGGGACTGCAGAGCGGAGCTGTTCCACCCATCTTATTAAAACTGCTAGCCTAGGAGAACGACATGCTCCATTTCAGAGCACTCATGAATGCTCAGCTTCTCTGGAAAGGCAGGGGTGAACCATTTACATCAGGTATCTCAAAAATCACAGAATTCCCAGTCAGTGGTCACTGAGATGATGTTGGCTTCCGTTCAATGGATTTTAAATTTCAGCTACTGTACGTGTCGTAACAATCAAACTGCATGAAAAGAGACACAGAGAGCAGCAAGTTCCTGAGAAATATTAGCGCCAAGTCTTGTTGAGTAATGAAGGAAAATGCTCACCAATGGGACTTTCCACAAGTCTTATCAGTTATCAAAAACCCCCCAAGAGACACACATTCTCCATTCTTGCTTTTTTTCTGGGATGAACTTCCCAGCACCCTGGGGAGGAGGGAGAGGAGCAGAAGGAATACAAAAATCCTTCTTGAAAAAAGCAGTCATATAAATGCCATTAAAATGTTGATATTTAAAACACCTACTCACATTTGGACAGCCTGGGAAGGTCAGCCCACAGTGGTGCTGGATTCCCCAGCCCAGTGCATAGAACAGCTTCTGGTTTTGCCCGGCCGAGCACGATTTTCAATAAAGTCAATTCGCATTATTGTATCTTCCCATCCTGCCACACAAAGGGACTGGGAGAGGTGATCTCACAGGAAAAGAGGCCATTTTGTGGCCCAGATAATAATTACTAGGGCAGAAAGAGGGATTTCTTGCCTTCTGTACTTCAGTGTTTACTTGCCCTCCTCAGTCCCATCAGAGGTGCCACTTCAAGGAGGGCAGAGACACTGAATACCCCAGCACTGAGAGTGCCAGCATCTTTCATGTAGATCAACACCACTAACTCCTTCTCCTTTCTGGGACAGCTTTTGTGGCTTTTCTTGTCCAGAAGGCAAGTCTCAGGGTAATAAAACCAGCCAGCTTGTCCCTGCCAGCAACACAGAGGCTGCCTCATCTCTATAGCAGAGGGAAGCTTTGCCCCGACAGACTGCCTGGCTAAATCCCACTGTAGGAACCAGCTGGAGTCTGCACGTAAACAGCACACACATCCGAAAGCAGCTGGGCGTCTTCTGTAAACGTTGGCATTCACAGTCAAGCACTCGGAGCCCTGCTCCTGGAAAAAAATGTCTGTGGTGCAGTCCTTGCAGCAGAGAGGTCTCAGCTTTATAATCAAGTGCAAGAGCGGTTTCCCTGAAAATCCAGGGACCAGCACAGAATAAAGTGGCTGCATGGGAAAAGGCTTTGCTGGTACAATTTGGCCCTTGACTTCAGTGTTAACATCCTCCTAACCAAACAGGAATCAATCAAGAAATATATAGCAGCCCCTCAGTGGGAAAAGACAACAGATTTATGGGGATCTGGGGACATTGGTTTATACTGGCTGAAAATCTAGCCCTAAATATCTTACAAAATTTGGTAGAAAGCTGTGCAGATCACTGCCAAGAGGGATGCTTCATCCTAGAGTTTTAGGGAAGACAGAGGCAAACTCGAACCTGTGACTTCTCCAAAATCACTCAGTAGGTACCCAGCAAGAGAAGTGCTGCCTTTGAAACAGCTCATACTGTGCCAAACACTCTCATGCTCTCCCAGATAAAGGGAAAGGAGTTGTTCCTCCACCTCCCAGATCAAGACTTGAATAAGGCAATTAATTTAAAGAAGGCAATTTGATTAGACTCAAATTTGCCTGAGGTAAAAAAACATCCATTAACAAACGTCACCTAGTGGGAAGGTGCTCAGTTTCCCCTGGTCTTTCTGGCTACAACAGTTGGGAGCATGTAATTGGGTGGATTCTTCAGAGCTAAAGGTGACAAGTTGGGGTTCACCATGAGACACTGCAAACTTGCTCTTTTTCAGACTTCACATAGGAAACAATCCAAGATGCTCGGCTCTTCACAACACTGACAGCAAGAAGGGGTGGGAGGGCAAATAACACATAGATATCTGCCTGTGTACCCCCCAGCTCTGACACTGCCCCAGGGCAGGAGCTGCAACAGCAAAAAAACAAACAGTGGTAAATTTGCCTCCAACATGCAGCAGCATAAAGCCATCAGTAGAAGGTGGGAGATACTACTATGGTGGGAAATGCTCCCATGATGAGGCCATAGCTAGCTTGTCTCACTGGCTCAGACACCCATAAATCCCACATCCCTACACTAAGCGATGACCTTACAGCCACAACTTCATTTTACCAGTTTGAATGTGGTTTGTTAAACCTATTTAAACACCAGATGACAACCCTTCCTGGAGGACCACACAGGCAGTTATGGAAAGACTCAGTGCGGATACAGAGCCATCGCTGCTCTGGTGCTATGTTTGTACTCAGTCTAGGATGCTGGAAAGTGCTCTGTGCATAAACGTTCTCAGTGACTGCACGCATATCCACCCACACATCTGGGCACATTCACTGCTCTGCAGTATTTTCTAGGAAGAGTCTGATGATGAGCAGCCCACATTGTCACGGCCTGAGGTACATGGCCACCAAATACATGCATATCCATTTAATTTGGCAGCAGAAGCAGCGATGACTCTTGCGACACTCAATACAGCCAGAGTCACTAAGGGGAGAACCAGCTATCCCAATCACACGGATGCCTTTGAGAGCATTTGTCAGTATTGTCATAAGACAGTATCTGCTGGTTCATGTACCAGCAGATTCATTTAGCACTAAATGTTTAACATTTTTACTAACTCCAGTTGTTTGAGCCAACCTTGCAGAGGAAACCTACATATATATCACTACCCACTGCCTTATTTGGCTTCAGCTCATGGCAAGACCCTCGGAAAACCCTGGAATATCTGCTTATTGGGCAAATATTAACAATAGCCTTTGTGCCCTGACTATGTGGTAACGGAGTGTTTAAGGCATTGACAATACTGAGTTCCTTGAAGTTGCTAATGGGTTAAAGCTGGGACATCTGCTGAAACACTAGCCTCAGCTGTTCCTCAAATGACATCTTCTTGGGTCAAATTTATCTCTTCTTGCCAGTCCATCTGCTCGCAGCCTGTCAATGGTAAACACTTGAGAGCCACAGAGCAAGCGAGGCAGCAGACAGCGGTGAAGGACAGCATCTTGGAGTCTAACTAGATAGTGATATGGGAGCAAAAATAGCCGCCATGCTCTCTCCCTCCCAGTCATCTTCCTCCCGCTGTGCTCCAGGGTCAGGGTCAGGCCAGGGAAGTGGTGTGCCACCCTGAATACAGAGCCCAGACCAGGCCACCGGACAGATAATGAGAGTCTTGTTTGTTCCCTAAGGCAACGAAGAAAAGGCCACCACGCACAACCCAACATACTACTGTACTTGCTCATGTTTCAGATGCCCCAGGGGAGCAGTTCACACCCACGCTACCAGCTGGTGAACGGTCATTTCTTTCAGCAAGTCACTCCAGAGCCTCCTGGTCTTTGCTTGCAACCCCTGGGCAGTCCTGCTCACTTAGCACCAGCCCAGAGCAATGCAGCAGGAGGTAAAGGGGACCTGGAAGCTACCATGGAAGGCACAAGACAAACGTGCTTCTCACTTCCCGAGGAGTTTGTACCTTTGAGGACCATTGCCTCCTTGCCCATGTTTCTAGGAAGGACACCTTTCTTCCAGAAAGCAATGAGCCTCACTGCAGACATGACTATAACCCCGCACAGGCACACACGTACTCCACTCCAAAGCACAAGCTCAAGAGCCTCAGATCACCTGGCAGCTTGTGAAAGCAACCAGGTGGGAAATGTACATGGCTTCCCCCGCTGCTCCTGGGACATGGTGTATCTAAAGGGGCGAATGGTATAAACCCATCCAAGAGTTGAAAAATTGCAAGGATTCCTGGAGTCCAACTAGTGTGCAGGGAGTCACCTCACAATTAGGGTAATCTAGGAAAATAAGATTAAGCTGTCCTCGATGTCAGCTGACCAGCAACAACCTCTGAAGATGCGTTAACCTGATGGGTTGCGATCTGGTAAACAGACTTTTTGGTTTAAAATGGGCAGACGCAGCACAAAGGCAACAGTTTGTCTCATGAGTTACGAAGGCATATTCATGGTTAAACAAGTGCTCTGTGCTGTTGTGTCTTGCTGCCACAGTGGTGATGCCCTGCAACTAGTGAGGATCAGTTTCAAGTTGGTCCTTTTCTACGCAATGAGAAATTTCTACCTTGAGTCACTCGGATTCTTTCACAACAGTGTCATAACACTGCACTGGCTACTGCACAGCACCTGCTCGTGTCCCGATGCTCCCCAAAACATGGTGAGGAAACATCATCATGACTCCCATGAAGCAATGAGGCTTCTTAGCATGCTACAAATACCTTTGAAAAGAAAAAGCTCTTTCACCCTGCCAGTGCTATGCAATTACTCTAATGAGCCACACGACTATAAGAAAAGCATTTACCTTCTCCTTCACAAGCTTCTCCGTATCCCCAATTAACTACATTAACAGCATAACTAACCCCCTGTCCCTGGTGCGTGTTGGCAACTGGCAGAGCCCACATTTCAAGACATGCTTGATGCATTACTGCACAGTGGATCAGGAGGCAGACATTCTTATATGCGTCAGACACCACATTTCTCCATCCTTGAAACTGATCCTGCCGGAGTGTGCTCTCTGCAGAGCCAGGACTTTAACCCGAGAGCGCAGCTGCATTTTTAAGTATCATGTTAATACAGTGTTGTGGTGGGGATTTTCTTCAAGGGAGGATGGCTCTACTCTGACCTTTGGCTCCAGAGGCACGTTTTAAAATTAAAACCTTGCTTCTTGTGTGACCCAGCACTCATTTCTCTCCATTCATACAATAGTGTGATTTTAAGAATAGGTCACATTCTTGTCTGCTAGTGTGCATGACACTCTATATGTGCCAGCAGAGGCCAAGAGAAGAGCAGTGTGTACTCTAGTATTTTTAGCTAAAGAAGTCTTTTATAGATGTGTTAACTCGGAAAATGCAGAAAGACCTTAGTGTTGTCCATATGGACTGGTGGTATCCCAGCTCTGAGCTTGGGTCCAGAGCCACAGCTCAAGAAACTACGTTAAGCCAACAGCAGAGCCAAGCCAAAAGGCTCCTTTGGAGGAGGGAGGATGGTGGCCTGGAAGAGCAGGAGCAGCACTGGGAACCTTGCTCTGCTGCTGCCACATGCTCCTGCTTCACCATGGCAAGTCCTCTCCTTGCCATGAGCTTCTGATCCTGCTCTGCCCCATCCATCGGGCAGCAGGCAGCCTGGAGGCACTGTGTGTCCATGGGGTCCACAGAGATCTGACCTGCCTTCTGTGCATCCCCCAGCACAGCCAGTCTGACTTCAAGAAATGAGACTTCCTTATGCTTTTAATTGTGCTACCCTCTAGTGGTCAATCCCATCCCCTTGAAGCTCCTGGCAGAGGAGAGGCATTGGGCTGCAAACCTTCAAGCCCAGAAATCAGCTTGGTGCTGTGCAAGAATGACTTGCACATTTGAAAGGAGGCAGAGACCTGGCAAGGTCAAGTGCTAGCTCAGGCAGAGTGCACTCCACCACTCCGGCTCTGCTTTGACCTTAGGAAGGGGAAGATCGCCCTGCTCAGGCTGAGAAGTCTTGGCAAGAGCAGGGTGAAGCCAGCTCAGTAGCAGGTGCTTGTGACACAGAAAACACCACCAAATTTGGGCTTTTGGTGGGCGCTCCAAAAGAACATGCTTCCTTCCTCCTCCCTGCTTGCTTCCCTCACTGTCTCACACCAGGCACTTCGGCAGCTTAGATGCAGAGCAGAACCACTCAACAAGTCAATAAAAATGGGTTAGAATTCAAGGAACATCCTTGCAATTACCAAGGTAATTGCTACATTTCAGAACCAAACATTACTTAATGGCACTCAATTATCTTGTGGCAGCGCCTGCAATGGCAGTGACTAATTGCTTAACTAAAGACTTTCTTCTTGCCACCCTGTGTCAACATGCACACATGCAATTAGGCCATTGGTGCAGGGAGTAGATACCTTTCGTGAAAAGAGGGGTCAAGTAGCAGCCACAGCCATGTCTCAAAGCTCACAGGACAGGTGTGTCTTACCTCAGACATTATAAAGATGCGAAGCAGAAATGGAAAAGCCCAGAAAGGAAGAAGGACGAAGGGGTTTGCTTCCTGTGTCTGAACAGGGAGCTCAAATGACTACATAGTGTGACTAGTGCCACTCTTGCAAGTCTATACACCCCCCAGGCTCAGCTGCAAGCCAGTAGCCCTTTCATAGTCTGTCAGTCTGGAGAGTTCATGGATACTAGCCATTACCCTTGTGAAAACATCAGGTCTTGGTTTCTACCCCTCACTGCTCATGTTTGTTCCTCTGACCAGACAGAGCTCACCACAGAGCCAGCCCCGGACCCTGTCTCCTGAACACTGGGTACCCTGGATACAAAGGCTGTGCCTCTTCAGCTCTGCTCATCCTTTCCAGAGTCACGTTTTTCAGGCAGGAGTTCCCAAGGCCGCTTTGTTGTGCAATCACCAGCTCAAGCCTCTCCCATTGAAACCCCTCTGATACACTTAATGCCATTTTTTCCTACAGCTGATCATAGTTCCCGCAGCACTAGTAAGCAAACTAGGGCTGACAGCCTAGCTCAGAGACCTCCTTGGGGGCCTTCAGCTTTATGGAAAACTCTGTGTTCTCATAATGTTTTGTAGGTTTGACAGTTTCAAATCATAGCGATAGTTTACTCTTGTCCTTCAAGTTACTGAATGGCACTGTAAAGATTTGAGACAAAGGCTTCAAGATTCTGCAGTTAATACTCTTCAAATATCCTTTTTCCTCTTTACTACATTAACAGTTCTTATAGACTAAAGAACGTATTTTCCTCTCCAGAATGCCATGATAGTTTGTCCTCTGGATTTTCTCCCCATCAATAAAGTCCCATGCTTGCTTTTTGGACTTATATTCCAGTTACAAGCCTAGGAAGGGGACAGGATCCAGTGGAGTACTAGGTTTTGTGGACTCAGACTGGTCACTTAGAAAAATCATAACTCAGCAAAGAAACAGTTAACATTCCCTAAAGTTGAGGGCAGTTTTATAGCAGACACTTCAGTTTGCTAGCAATGCACCCTTCTCTTTTCACAGGCATGTACATGGGCTAATTGTTTCACAGTAGTAACCTCACCTGCAATTAGCCACTGTTTTAAGTCTTTGATCTTTATAACTCTCCAGAGGACAGCAAGATTCCCACATAAAAGCCTTTTATTATTTTATTCCACATGTGGGAGTGACCCTATGCTCCTGTATTTATTAAAAAGAAAAGTCCTTACCTGATCTCAGAGATTCTCATGTTGTTGAGTGAGGCTGTAGCAAGGGAGAAATCCCACTTTGGGGGATGGCTCTCCCAGGTGCTAATGATAAGTGATTATAGCCCCAGCCTGATGGCCTTCACCTGCTCCCTGGGGGGCTGCTGCTCTGCCAGCATCCTGAACATCAAGCCCATCCTGGAGATGGACTTTTTGGGGATGTGCCTTACTGATTAATTTCCTAGTTGTATTATTATTATTATTATTATTATTATTATTATTATTATTATTATTATTATTATTATTATTTTGAGCTATAGTCCAATTCTCAGTTAAAGACCAGCACACATTTTCCCTTTCCAGAGAGGTTACTGCAGCCAATGGAGCTTGGCTATGCACTGTGGTGGAGAAGACATCTACATCTGCTCCCCTAGCACACGCTGAGGCAAGAGGGTGCACATGGCTCCTGAAGAGCTGCTTGTTGGATCTTACCTGGCTGGTTTTTTAAGGAAAGGGTTGGGGCAGAGCAGGTAGCTCAGAGGCCCAAGCAATCAGTCTGGTCCCAAAGAAAACAAAACATCAGGGCCTTGAGGCTCTTAATTAACTCTATTAGAGTGATAATCATGGCCTGCCCAACCCCAGGGGAATGGAAAAAAACCCTCCAGTGCAAAATGAGCATAAAGGTACTTGGCTGAAATATGACTATTTTTCCCCACTGTCAGTGGTTAGAAGGAAGTGTAGGATGGGGGAAGAGGGAGAAGAAAGATCCTCAGCTCCACGACCTCTGGTTTAGCACCAACGCGTAGGAAGTAACCTAGAAATCAAAGAGATTTCTGTGAAGTGCTTTTGCTTTTCACAGGACTGCTTTCAAAACATCTGAAAAATTTAGACTCTATATCCTTTACAGTTCATTAATGCACAGTAAAACATGCCCTTAACCACATCCTTTTTGTCCTTTTTTTTTTTAATTAGATTGGGCTTAAAAATAAATCTCTTCTGCATTTCCTTACAAAGGAGCTGATAGGATAGTGCTTTAGGAGAGCCAGCATTGCTTCCATGCCTCTATGCAAGAGCTGGACTCCAGCAATGAGGCTCTGTTCATGTTGCGGGAATGTGCTTCCAGACACTGGTCTGAGACCTGAGAGCGCAGGAGAAGCACCTGGTTCCCACAGCCATCAGAGTCCAGCCGGTCACTGGCACAGAGGCTTCAAACACCTTCCAGAAAATTCCCAGCCAGGCAGTGGAGGTGATTTGGAACTGGGGAAATAAAGCCATGCTGTCCTACACTGCTTCCCGCTGAAGGAATAAGCAGAGGGTTCTGTATATAATGGAATAAACATGGTTCTGCATATCCACGTCCCTTGGGTCTAATAAGACCTCCTGCTATAGGATGCACTTCTGTCCCTTGGGTGCCTCTTTCTCACTCTCTGGATGTGGAGATATCTGACAGCAGCCAGGGTGAAGCTACTTCTCATGAGGAGCACTCCAGGGCTGATGCAAAAGGACACATCTGGCAGGCCCTAAGAGGTGCTAGCTACTCATTGCTCAAACTCTATGGGTTTGGGGTTTCAGAGGTAGTGCTAGTGAAGATGCATAATTAGAGTACTCCAGAAGCTGATTTAAAGTATGAAATCAGCTTAATTTTAGTGCTGCCTTTAGAAGGAAAACTTCATGCCATGTTTCTCAGAGTCTACAGGCAGGACATACTGACCCGTGCCTTTCAGTAGAATTAGCACAGTGTATTCCCCTGCCATTTGCAGTTGTGTATCTCCAGCACACGCTGACAGAGGATGTTCCAGAAGACAGCCTGAAATGCAGTGTTGTCGGGGTGCAGGCCTAGCGGGCTCCCCGGCTCTGCATTTGGTAGCAGCATCTCCTCTCAGCTGTTCCCAACACAGCATTCTTGTGTTCAAGCACATGACATGTGAATGTCAACAAATTAAAAATCTCTCACCCACTATGCGCCCAGCTCAACGCAGGGTCTCAGCCCTGAGGTGTCTCATCTTCTTTGGTTGTAAAATCTACAGCATTAGGTCATTATTGATAAAAATCCTTACATCACGAAGGCTTTTTGAAGTATGGTTTGCCCCAGTGATAAAAAAATAAATCAAATAATCTCAAATACCGTGTACTCAAAATCATCAGTTAAACGTTTCATTTGCTTTCTGTTTTTTGCACCTTCAGGCAACACATACTTCACCCTTTCAAACTTTCCTTTGCTAATCTGGGAACCAGAAATTCACTTTGATCTTAATGAACACTAAGATGGGGGCAGAGAAGTGCAAGTGATTGTCTGGTCCCAGTTTAATGCATAACTGTTTCCCAGCTGAACCACAGGCTCACCACTCTCCCAGCCTGGCCACAACAGCTCAATTCAGCTGTTGGTGCAGCTACTCTGCACCGGGGAAAGCAAGTTATCCTGAGAGCCTGGACCCTCTGCTGTGCTGGAGCTGGAATGCTATGGGGGCAAAAAAAGGAAAGGGCAAGTAAAATGAATTTCCCAATTAAAAACCACTGAAAGGTGACACTGGAACTCACAGTCAGACTTTATTTTCAGCTTTAACCCCAAAATGTCACTTGGATGCCAGCCCTTCTGTGTTGTTGCTGGTGTTGCTGCATCTCACGGAGGACAGACACGTCAGCTGTTTGATCGGCTCTCTCATCTCTCAAGCCGCTTACCTTCACATGTGACTAGGAAAAAAAACATATCAGCCAGAAAGCATGGTCTGTGCTGCCCTGGTACCTGCGGGTAGCATTCAATAACAGGTGCTGCAAGCACAGGGTTGTTGCTGCTCTGACCCTCGTGCCAGAAGCCTGCCAAGCAGCTGCTCTGTCTAAACTGTACCCTGCTTAACAGAGCACAGTGCCTGCCTTTTTTTCTTCTCCTCCTCTGGGAGCTCATATTTCTCACCTCCCACTGAACACTTATTGGAAAGTATATCCTTCACCTCTGGCCTCAGCGTCCCCTTCCCCAGGCTGGGAAGTCACCGATGATGGGGGTGGAGGGTGGCAGCTTGTTCTCAGCTCATCAATCTATCACACGTATTGCAAATCTCTGCAGCGAGCGAGCTGGCTCAAATCATTTATTTGCAAGCACAGAGGATGTTTGCGTTTGGTCGGATATGCTGGCTGAATGATTTCAAGCCGTGGATTTCATTTCATCGCTAATCACAGACATGGGTTGAAATCCTGTTCATGAAGTCGGCAGTTAAACTTCCATTGACCTCCCTGGCAAGGTGGGCACAGGTCACCCTGAAATAAATAATAATCTAAATTAAATCAAAGGGCTCCACAGGAAGGGGATATGCAAGAACACATTGTTCATATCATCCTTAACTTTAGTCCTGGTCTGTGGATTCAAATATGAAAGGGATATTTGCTTTCCTCTGTTACTAGCAGCTGTGAAGCAGAAACACATCATTAAGAAGTCTCACAATCACAGCTAAGATAAATCCCAAAAGATTCTAAACAAGCCCCAAGATGCTCTTATAACATCAATGAGATCTTTCAGCTTAGCTAATAGCTTTGTTATCACTCTGGAAAAGGGATGCCTCTCTTCTGGGCACAGAGAAGTCTCTGCATGCCTCCTGCAGAAAGCCTTCTCATGAGCCTCCTGCTGTCCTGCTGGAAGTGGCACTGCAGGGCTCAGGGCTGGTGGCACAGATTTCTACTTTCAGCATCATTCACTTCCCTTTTCACTCCATGCCAGCACAGGAAATGACTCAGACTCTTTTTCCTTGAAGGGTTCCCCCTCCAAACTCAGGTGCTCAACATGGACCACCTCCCAGGAATCAGGAGAAGCAACAGAGCTGTTTCATTTCTTGCCTTTTTTTTTTTTCTTTTAAATTAGATGCTACTGATTGTGCAGTAGGAGCTATACATGAATGCCCAAACCCCAAAGTTAGACCAGAGAACCAGTTATTAAAGTCTCTCTCTGCACATCTGCTGCACTCAAGCAGACTAGACTGACAGTTGTTCAGTGTCTGGCATGAAATGAGCTGGTGAGCTCTCAGCTCAGCCCTAAAGTATAGCAGCCTCTTTGAACAAAGCCCCTGTAACACACGTAAGGTCACAAAGGAGAGACAGAGGTGGCAAAAAATGGAGGTAAGTGGGTGACAGGAGGAATAGAGAAGACAGCATAGCAAAGAAAGTTAATGACCGGTGCTTGTACTGGTGAAGCAATAAACATCTGCATTTCACAGCTTGTAGCCTGTGCCCTGGAGCTGCTCTGAAGACCCTTATCCACTGCTGTGCCATGTCCTTCCCTGTGCACAATGGGGCCAGGAGGGAGCTTTTAGAGAAAAGCTGCTCAGCATTAACTATCGTGCCCATGCTCAGCAAGGCAGTGTGGGCATCACCTCCCCGTCTTAATGAGGAACGGCCTCAGTGTTGCAACCGCCACAAAAATGCACTTGCCCGCATCTGTCCATGGCACCTCACTGGCCTCCAGAGCCTTATTCCTGAAATTAGGTACTAGGGCAGAATCTTTTGGTTTCCAAAACAGACAATGAGCTGGAGAGTGGCCAGAAGCTGTGCATATACCAAGCAAGGGCAGATAATTTGGAGAGAAGCTTTCTGCCTATAGGGAGAGCAGAATGCACGATAGCAAGTCTGCAGCACTCAGCTGGAGCAAAATCACCAGCAGATCATCAGCTCGATAGCAGGATTTAGTGCAGGGAGGGCCAGGCGGGTCACCATGATGCTGCTGCCAGGTGCTGGGGCTGCTGATGGCTGTGATATCCCAATGAGTGTAGGCTGGGGACCAGGTTAATTATGGAGCTGGGCACTCTCAGGGGCTGGCAGCTGCTGCCTGTATCTGTGCAGCTCTGCAGCACCAGGTGCTGGGGAGGACAGAGCACCAGGCCCTGAGATATGCCAGTTTTTCCCATGCATTGCTCATGTGGGCTGCACCCTGCGCATGGTGCAGCCACTCCTCTCTCTGAAATTGTGTGAGGAAGCACGTTTTGCCCCATCGTGAGCTCCTTCTCTGGGGTGCGCATGAGGAGCTGAACTATGCTCAACCCCAGTGTGGTAACAGCTGAACTTTGCTCACCGAGCTATGGTGGAGCATCAGGGACCCAAACCTGTGGCCAAGCTTCTGGGCAAGCCCAGACCAAAACTCTAAAACAACTAAAGCAGAGGTGGGGATAAAAACCAACCAAACAAAAAAACCACACCACAAACACCCAAACAAAAAAATAAAACAACACCCCAAGCCAAGAAACAGTCACTCTGGTCATCTTCAAGAGCAGCAGGCCCTGGTGGTTCAGGTGGGTCTGGGCTCTGCTGTCTTCAGCTCCATCACTTGCCACAGCAGACAAATGAGCTCAGGTACTTGCTTGTTACTTCAGACCTTGCATACCCAGCACACTCCAGCAGGTACTGTCACACTGCTATCATTATGACACACTAGTATCCTACCCCTTCTTTGTGCAGGTCTAAATAGCACTGGGACAGGCTCCCAAACAGCCGAGCTCAGCCTGTTAATCAAGGATCACATCGCACCGGGGGTGTGGAGAGGCCCTTGACACCAAAATGTTTTGACAATCAAACAAACATCCCCAAGCAACTCTAGGCATCAAGCACAGCTGATGCACGGGTAGCCAAAGCAGCTTTGAACTGTCTAGCTGTGCAGCCACACAACAGAGAGCTCAGCAAATCCTTCCTGAGAAGCTGAGTAAACTCTTGGGTTACTGCTACACGTGAAGCCAGCTGCCCGGTCTGCACATCCAGCGCTGCTTCTGTGGGCTCTGGTGTGTGCAAGCTGAAGCCCTGGTGCAGGCCAGTGCTGTTACCTGCCTGGTTTTAAGGAATCACATCCACCCTAGAGAATAAAGTAAAGCCATCACCCTCTGCATGCCCTTCCACGTGGCCAGCACTGCACCCACCTGGCCTTCCTCATGGCAAAGAGAAACACAGATTGCAGGTACATGCTGCTGAACAGTATCTGCAAGCACAAAGCTCCACAGACTCACCACTGTAACCAGTAAGGGGAGTTCAGGCTCGCTAGCTAACACTACTGCAACTCCTGTTTAAGAGCAGATATTAATAGTTACTGCCCCAGCTTTCCAATCAGGGTCTCTGCTCCATGGATGCAAACTAAACCCAAACACATCATCCACACATTGCTGAGGCTCCCTCCTTCCCTTTGCTCCAGGTGGAGGTGGTGATCGGATATGATGAGGTACTAGCCTGAAAAATCTTTAGATGTTGCAATTTGGTGCTCGAAGGCGGCAGCTGGACTAGATTAGGTTAGACTAGGCTAACCAGAGGGATTTTTGCTGGGTTTCTCCAGCACCATGTTAACCACAAACCACGAAGCAGCAAGAAGACCTCAGAAAGTGTTCACATCTGAAATGCTATCTCACAGAGCAGGTCCAAAAAATAAAAAGTCCCATGAGGTCAAAAGAGAAATGAAAAGTAATTGTCAGGGTCTGAGGTTCTAGAACATGCAGAGTATTGATTTGACTCACCCTTTCATAGTCAAGCTACCAGATTTCCTGTTTGGCCCAGTCTTTGGGTGTTTTTCAGCAACTGGAACTATGAATTAAACTCCTACACTAGAAAACAGTTGGTGGCAATGGAGGTGGGGTAATTTCATGAGCTAACTTTGACACACCAATGTGAGAAGTCTTGTGATCCAATTTTGGTTTAAATGTGGAAGACTAAAGTTCACCTCAGTCCTTATTTTGTCCAAATGGCTTATTCAGCTCAAGAACTTATTTTGCATCCCCATTTCCCCTGCTGCCTGATGGAATATGATGCCATGCACTCTGCTTGTCATAGCTTAGATCCTGCCTTACATTTCTCTAATGCCTTTCATGCTGGAGAGTCTTGGCATGTTTCACAAGCTGCTGTATACATAGCCAGAACAAGAAATGCAGCCGCTTCTGGGATGGAAGACAGCAATAACTTCATGTGCTGCACAAGGAGGAATAAGATTCTGTCCCGGAAGAGATACTTGTGCATAACATGTCATTAACGTCAATCTCTGAACACCCAGCAAGCTGCTAGCTACAAGTTTAGCTGCATCTGAAGGACTGGAAATATTACTGCGGGGATGTGAAGGGATTCCAGGCAATCTATTTCTGCTTAACCTGCTAGGCTGTTGGTAGCTGTTTCCATCACTTAGATACACCATAGGGCAATAATAGATAAATATCAATGTAGAATACAACTTTCTGTGCCTCCTGGGTGGCGTAATGCCTTCTCAAAGGATGACTTTGAGAAAGGATCCAACACCAAGAGGGAAAGGAGTCAAATTGCCAGAAAAAGTCATCTTCTCTCTCCTACATCTCATCACCTGCAGGTCTGTCTTCTTCTCACTGACCCAAAATGTGGGGCTGCAGCTGGCAGAAGAGGCAGCAATGCAAGAAGGAGGTGAGTTCTGCAAGTTGGGAGGGAAAAGGCAGGGCTACAAGGAAGGAGTTGTGGTCTGGGCTGTGATTCTCAACAAGTCGCATTAGCTGCAGAGATTGAGAAGTGCATGGCCGTAAGGGTGTGACACCGGCTCTGCCCTCCCAGTGCCTTCTGCAGCCCTCAGGGCCCTGCACATCCCTCCCCTGGTTGAAGAGGTAGCAGTGTGACAACTCAATTGACTGTCACAGTGCACATTTGGTGCCTAAAGCTAGCGTGTCCCCACTAGAGTGTCCCCATACTTCAATTCAGGCTCCCAATCCTCCTCCTGCATCAGATGCCAGGCTCCAGGCATCCTGCAGCTTACCTGGAGCCATCTTCCACAGCCTGCCCCCTCATCTCCATCCCCTCTCCCAAACACCTAGGTGTCAAAAGCATGTCCTTCTGGAGGGCCAAAGGAGGGGTTCCAGCAAGGTTCTTGTTGAGGTACCTGCTAGTCTGTTGCCTTGCAGCACTTGGGATGGTGCCAGTGAAAAGGCAGGTGATGTTTAGCAGATAGGAGGTTGACCAAGGGCACCTATGACCTGGTCACAATGCTGATACCAGCTCCTTCCTCAACTGGGTTTTAGTTTACTTGTTCTGATTTTTGACAGACCTAAACCCGGCTATTCTTAGAGAAGCAGAGAGGGGGGCGGGGGGGGGGGAAATCCCTTTCTCCATGCCAGCCTTTCTTAATGTTATCCTGGATCTAAAGAAGGGAGAGTGATGCCTCTTTCTCCCACACTCTGAGAAGTGCCCTGAGCACTGCCTGGGGCAGTGGCTGGCAGCTGAAGAAGACCTGGTTTCCAGCCGTGCACCCAGATGCTGTGGGTGCATCCCACCTCAGCCTGAACCACAGCTGCTGGCAGGAGGGAACACCCGAGCTTGCACTGTCTTCAGCTGCACCCAGCTCTGTGTTCAGGAAACCACAGCCCTGGTTTAGTGGTCTATCTGTAACATGGGTGAGTGTCTTTAAGCACACTCACAGTGGGCAGACTACAGCTATTTTTTAAAAGGCATTTGCATTTTGGTGGGGTAGAGAATACAAACTGATTGCCTAAAAAACAGGGTCTAGCATACTGAAAAAAGTAGTCGCTGCTGACACACAGTACCCCTGAGCCAGTTAATCCATCCCTGGCTCTCAATGGCCATGTTGCCACAACAGCCTCCCAAGGCAATTAACTAAAAGTTCTGCATGCAGTGCAGCAGGATGCTGGGTACCACGCAACATCTGGAGTTTGCTAAAATGTTAACTTAGTGTCCTTGAGCATCTGTGCAGAAACAAAAGGCTGCCTAAAGGTAACAGAGCCTCTGAATACCTCCTTACAGGTGAGATGGACAACTCAAACTCAGTGCTCTGCATGCAGAGCAACTCCATATCACAGAGCAGGGGGGACTACCACCACCAACGTTCTGGTCCTGCAGGTCTGTTCTATGAAGCAGTACAAGCACCTGCACAACATGCCCTCACTTGTGGCTGCCGGGCCCAGCACAGGATGGGCAAAATGAAAAGGAGCCACTGCAGTTCTGTATCACCAGTACAGCAGAGAATTCTGACCAAGTCCATTCAGCCAGCCACTGTGCGAGCCTTCCTGAAAACACAGAAATTGTGTTATATCAATCAACATGGGTCAGAAGCAAGCACTAGTCACTGGCTACTTAGAAGCTCTTCCTATTTTTCTCCAACCTTAAATCATAGTTGTACTCATTGCTTTATTGAGGTAAAGGGCAAGATTTGCACTGATGTAGGAATGAGAGGTCCACTGGTCAGCCCATATTCATAGGATGCTGCAGCTGAAAAGGGCTGATGCCTCACCTTCACCAAAGCTGGTGTCAGGATACTGAGCTTGAAATCAGCAGATAAACTGAAGAAAATCAGACTCATTCCTGCCTCTGCCTTTCTTTGCCACCATGCACCATCCCAAATGCTTCCTTCTCCTCAACAGCATCTTCCACTTTGTGAGGCAGTATTTCCTTTCATCTTAAAAAGCAGTGTGTGGGGCAGAGAGACAGCAAAGCTGTTGTCCGATGCCTCACAGCCATGTCTCTGTCTTGCACATTTCTGTGCAGTGCCAAAAAGCACCAGGGTGGGCAGCCCTGGGATAGCCCCTCTCTTCAGTCCTGACTCTTCTCCCTGATCACTTGCAAAGTCAATGCTGGTTCAGACCAGGATATCTGTACCAGCCTCCAACAATGTCATTTCTTCCATCCCATGGACCTGTTGTTTTCAAAGGAGCAAAGGGCCAAGGGATGTATTTGTTGTGGTGTATGTTGGTTACTACCAGGATTGGCAGTTTTAAGGAATTTCCACCTATCGCATGTCCTTCCACGTTGCAGTGCACTGACCCAGACACAACACTGACAGCTGCAGGGTAAATAAATAAAAACAGAGTATTTTGATCTTGGAGGAGGAGGTGGTTTGGAGGGGAAAGGGGAGGGCCAGGGATGTCAGCCAGACAGAACAGGGTGGCCACAGCTGTGATGGGAACAGATGCGGCACAGGGAGCGGGGAATAAAGTTCTGCAAATGTAAGCAATGCTGGAAAGTCTTGGAGAATGGCATGCATATTTGGGACAGGTGGGAAGTGTTTACATTGAAATAAGAAGGACGATGGCCCGAAAGAACGCTGGTCACGTTACCTGTGACCCAAACTGACCGACCACAGCTCCCATGGGCCCAGAACATCTCAGACCACCATTTCTTTGAATACATGTAGGGTCCCACCCGGTGCTATTGGTGTCTGGTCATGTGTGGAGCTCGTAGGAGTTTTCACCCTCTCATAAGCAAGCTGACATTGCTCTAAGCCAGCCTTTATCCCAGCAGGTCTGTGTAGCACCCCTGTGTAAACCTTGGGCAGGTATACGAGGCAATATTGAGACCAGGCTCATCAGAGCCACCAAATCTGCCAGCGTGGTCTCCAGCATAGCTGGCAATGCCCAAGGACACTCATCTGGCTG
Source organism: Caloenas nicobarica (assembly GCF_036013445.1). Lineage (NCBI taxonomy): Eukaryota > Metazoa > Chordata > Aves > Columbiformes > Columbidae > Caloenas > Caloenas nicobarica. The sequence goes on from NC_088252.1 coordinate 22,829,402, forward strand.
ACCCCAAACAGTAGCTCTTCCATGGCTGGGTCCCAAGCTGGGTATGGTGGTTTTAGTTTTTGGGGTTTAAGTCTAGCAGAAGCTACTTGTCACCCGATATATAAATGGTGACACAAATAGAGTTGCACACTTTTTTAATTCTCAGAAGTGGCCCTGCTGCCAGGAGGAGCTCCGCGAGGCTCTTGCGAGGCAGGTAACTCCGCGCTGCCTGACTGAACTGCCATTTTGGTCCAAAGCAGTTGTACCGTGTGCTCTCTCTGCTGATGGTCATTAAAGATAAAAGGTTGTGTGGCTTGTTGCAGGGGATCTTTGCAATGCTTCAGTAAATTGCTTTCATCCTAAAGACTCATCACAACTAATGACGTGAACAAAATCCTCCTTTTCTCCCGGCACATTATATCCTTTCCATGAAACATTAAGGGCTGGATTTTTCAAGAACCCTAGAGGCATCTATGATGCCAATTAAAATTAATGGAGGGTTGGGAACCCATCTCCCTAAGGTGCTGTTGAAACCCTAAGCTAAACGAGTTGAGCTGAGCCCAGCAAAGCCATACAGTGCAGGTCTGGCATAGCTGCAGGAGAATGCCTGCGTCACACCTACATTACCCAAGGGTGGCAAGGAGACTTGTCCAAGGTCATTTCTTGTGGCAGTGGTGCACAGAAGAATAGAGACCAGGGGCTCCACCTCCTAAGCCTCCAGTTTGGCTCCAAGCTTCACTTTTGCTCTGGCTGATTTCTGCCTTGTGTGACCCATGGGAGAAGAAATCCTCCTTAACTGCTGCTATTTCACTGGAGGATGCACCAAGGCAACTTGCAAGAAGGTTTGAGCATTTCTAATCAAGTTGAAGGCAGGCTTACAAACACTAAGTCATGTTGAGAGACGTTCTCTGCATTTATTCACACCCTAGCCCCTAGATAAAAATAGCTTTATATGTTAAGTTTAGGACCACAGAAAGCCCAGAGGATAGCGAGGGATTATCACAAAAGGGCAGCAAGGCAGTCAAAAAGAGCCTGGGGGACATCTTGTACAACTTCCATGAAGGGAATAATTAATGCAAACTGTATACAGACAGCTCTGGGAGTGTCCACTCTAGAGATGTTCAAAGAGTCCTTTGCTGCTTTGGGCTCACTTTAAAATGAGTGTCCTAAAAAAACACTTCAGCTATGCATTTCATTTCAGTTATACAGGGTGTTTAAATGCCAAGGGATCAGGGAAAACTTTGTTATTAAAGGGCTGCAAGACTTTAATAAGGTACACAGTCATTAGAAAGTTGTTGAGTCATGAAAAACGTTCTCAATAATTTGAAATTAATGTTTAGTGCACGCTGTACCATAAAATGCTTAGGTGGTGTGGCCATGGATACTAAAGAAAAACCCTAAGGCCATGACTACACGAGTAAGTTACCGCAAGGTAAGTTAGGGTATAATTTTAAAGCTTACAATACACTTACAATAAGGTAACTTCCCATTTGCCAGGTCTTCTCCCGGGACCAGGGGTGGCAGCTGAGTCCTTGCTGGACATGGCACAGACTTCCCATTGAGCACTGCTGGCTGAGGGCATGCACGTGGCTGGGTACAGCAGAACAGATACAGTGCAATAAATCTGTGCAACAACTGATCTTTTAGTAATTTTGCTCTCCAGCACAGATGCAAGGATGGATGGACTATGTGTAGCAGCCAGTACACCATGGAAATGGACACAATTAGGTAATCGAGAAGCTAAATGGAAAGGGCTAGAACCTAATGTGGGCATTCTGTTTCATGATTAGAATACGTACATTAATAAATGCTTGCAAATAATAAACAGGGCTCTAGCTTCCCTATACCAGTAGCTCTATTGAAGAGGTAGGGAAAAATGATAAACTACCAAACTTTCCCTCTTCTCTCTTTCCTCTATTTTCCAGAAAAACACAACTATTTGAAATCAGACTGCTTCTGGTGATCTGGCCTTTCTTTTCTATCTCTAGATCCTGTCAAGCAAAATTCATTGAGTTCCACTTATGACTTTAATAAGACCAGAATTTCTACATGTAGTTGTTGTATAGTGTGCTCCTGATAAATCATTTAAAACCAGGGCTGTAGGACTCCCACTGGTTCATGAGCACCTTACCCGAAGCAAAACTATAAATATAACTTGCTTATATACCAAAAAACAAGACAGAACTAGAGTATCTTTGCAGAGCCTAGCTTATGCTACATAAATTTTGCAGACTTTGCACACCACTTTGTGCTTTTTAGCTGGAGAAAGTGCAAGAAGGTGAACGGGAATAAAAAGAAAAGGGTTTTTTTTTCCCCACATCAATTATTTTCTCTCCTCATACTCCTACAACCCTTCCACTCCCAACGTGACCTTTCTGACAAAGGGAAGAGGGATGTGTTTTGGAGCTGTCACACCTGATGCCGCAAAGGAGTATGTCGTGGTGGGTGCTGCTCAGCATTCCTCATTCTCCTCAAGGAAGCAGGGGACAGGATGCAGATCCCAGACAGCACACTGCCTGGAATTACACAGAAATTAAGCAGAAATTATGGTTCCTTTGCTAGTAAGAGTAACCCACGTTTCTACTGTTGCCCACCTCTACAATGAAGAAATATTGTTCTGATGGAGCACAAAATAGTGCAACTGCCCACCACTGCTGTGATTGTCTGTAGGCATCTGTCTTCTTCAGGTACTCACTGTATCAGCGTCTCAAGAGTTAAACTACCTGGAAGAAGGGGATTTTAGTAGAAGATCCGGAGTGGCAAACATTATCAACAGCGTTAATCTGTCACATCTTTCTGGGACTGTACATGCCACGTTCCATCACTCTGGCATGTCATGGCCTGCATTGTTACAAGATGTACCGAAGCTGTAGCCAGCTATATTTTGGCATCTCAGTGAACCTTCTGATCCAAGAAAATACGGGAAGGAAAAAAAATCATAATGCCATTAAAAAAAACCCCAAACAAACCTACACAAGCCAACTCACTTCTATAAAAAGCAACCAAAACTAACCCCAAAACTTCTAAGCAAGTACTAAAATAGAATTTTTCAAATGCAACTATAGAACAAATCTGTTTGAATTAAAGGTGAGCTAGATCCTTGAATGCACACCACTAAGGGATGCCATATGGCTCAAAACCTAGAGTTTTTCATGTTTCTCTCATATTCGGATACATACAAAGAAAAAAAAAAAAACCTAAACACTTCTGTTTTCCTTGTTCACATTTCCTGCTTTTGGCAAGAACTTGGCCAGCAGCAAGGCTGGCCTGAATACATCGTGTGTTATCTGTGCTTGGAAATACAGCAGACTGAAGCTGGACCAGTCCTTGGAGTTGACACCAGCTGAGCACCCAGAGCCCACACCCCAGAGCAGACACTGGACTGCAGACACCAGATGAGAGGGAAGGCTCTTGGCTCTATTATTGTTGTTGAGCTCCTGGAAAGGAGCTAGGGAGAGGAAAAATTATTCTGGATAGGATAAAAAAAGTCTCAAAGGAATGGATGATCTCACTTGTCCACACACACACCCAGATGTAGAAATATATATAATTAACTCAAAAATACTGTGTGGTACAAAGGTTTCTTCAGCTTGGGTTCATCATAGTTGGGTTAGTCAAGGTTGGTACCAGCCATAACAAAGAGCACTTCCCACACATCTCCTGCTAAGAGCCCTTCCACCACATCACAGCACTTTAGTCTGCATTTATATCTGTTGATAGGTACCTCTATGCTTTTCACATACAGAAAACTAGACACATGATACAATTATTAAATGTAATAGTCACCAACCGAACATATGGGGTCTATGTATACACATGTTCTTATATAGGCAGTCTGCTGACCCCTTTAAACTGTCAAAATGGTATATAAGGGGCAGGAGACGAATTGACCATCCCATTCAAATATCATAAAGAAGACAACCCAAAAGTAAGGATAAAACCAAAAACTACTGAAGACAGTCTCTCCATCTGCTTTACCTCTGTTGGAACAGAGGGAGAAACATTGTAGTAGCCAGTACTATGGGATTCGGGGATTTCTTAAGCAGCACCTTGACAACTTGGACAAAGTTGCAAAAAGCAGCCCAACTTACAGCCAGAAATTACCGGGTTCTGAGGTGTCACGAAATATCTTCTGTAACCTAGACAGTGCCTCCTAAGGGGCACATCAAAGAAAGCGCTCCTCAAAGCACAGCTTAGACCCTTACCAGCACACAAAGCAGCAAAGTCATTTCCATGCATTGTTGTGATGCCATATTGCATGACAAACAAGTGCTCACTCTATTCTATTCCAAAGAGATTTTTTTTTTTGTCTGGGCTTGTTTGTTTTAAATGAAGCACCTATGCCCCATTTGTTTGGGTTTTGGGTTGTTTTGGTTTTTTGGCGTGTGGTGCTGTTTGCTTTCATTTGTTTGGTGGGGTTTTTTGTTGTTTTTTGTTTTGGTTTGTTGTTGTTGTTTTTGGGGGGGGGGAGGGGGCAGTATTGTGGGGTTTTGTTTTGTTGTAGGAAATAGTACGAAGCATTCCCACATACTTTCCACTCAACCTGCAGATGAAGCTGTGTCCCTGAATACAGCTGGTGGTGCCCATCATTTCCACACTGGAGGTGCACAGGTTTGCCACATGGGCATCCTCAGCTCTAACCAGGACATACATAATCCTCAGAAGCCACAGTCCAAGAGCAAAACCAAACCTTTTCCTTGCAAGAAGCCCCCCACATCGTCTCCTAAAATTTTGCAAGAGTCAGGGTTGTCTTAATAAAACCAAGGAATGAGAGGGAGAGAGAGAGAGAGAGAGGAGCTGTGCTGCTTCTTCTTAGACACCTCCAGAAGCCACTACATTTGTAGCATGAAATGGAAATAGCTCACTACTTCCACTGTCCTGCTAGGGTGGGAGCTGGTATGTTATTTGTCTTACACTGAAGAAGTAGGCCAGTGTTTCTCAACACGAAGGTTTGTCTGGATCCCAGACAAAGAGAGCTCAGGAACACCAGCCTTCAAATAACCTAACCCTTCATCCCAATCCTTCACACATTGAGGAAAACTCACCACCACAGCTGCAGATTTGCATCCAGCTTCCCTGCAGAACAGTTAACTTAATCCCTGAGCAGAGATCCTAATGAAAGAAGCCAAGAATGGTTATTTTTTAGGTAACAAGCATGCCCTAAACTTTACTGGCCTTACATGACTTTTAGCTTCTTGTTCCAAGCTCCCAGCTACTGAAAAGCTTGTCTGTTTTTTAGGACTCCAAGTCATTCCTTTCTCTGTGTCCAAGCTGTTCTTCCAATATCTGTTTAAATTGTGTGCTTGTTTCCATTGAGTGGACTCCGAATGACAGGAAAAACTCTGTAAGAGAGATTGTCTTCCTGCATATAAATCTTACTTCGAAAGGAGATGGTATTTTTGGAATTCAAGGGCTGGGATTTTTTCCCTGCAATATTTTTTGTTCTGCCACTTACAGAAACCCCATGTCTCTAGAATGAAGATACTTGTTCAACTCTAACCTGAAACAAGAGACACAAAGTAAAAATCTCCTTTCCTAAACACAGTTTCTAGATGAAGGAGGTATTTTCTTTTAGTCTGTTCAGGCCTTTCTTTGTCTACATCCAGGTGTGCAGGATTCATGGTAGAGAATGTGTCATCCCCCTAATACAGCACAAATTTGTATTTTTTGTCTCACTCTCAGATGCCGTGTCTGCACTATGCTTCCCGTAACTGTAAATCGGGAGCAATGTTACTCATGATACAGACAACTCAGATACGTTTTGAGGTTCAGCTACACATTCTAAGAGCCTTGACCAAACAATTATTTATTACTGGTTACTCAACAACAACAGCAACAACAAAACCAACAACAACAAATGTAAGCTTGCAGGAATGAGTTAGGAGTGTCAAAGGAAGCAAAGTTATGCCCTAAAGGCTTATGCTTTATACAAGCATGATGGCCAGAAAGTGCACAACATAATGAAGAGAAACTCAGAAAATAGCTTAACATCACAGGCAGTGAACAGGTTTCATATGTGTGCAACCATACTCACTGAAGCCAGCTCCTCAGCCCTGATGACTTCTCGCATCCATCCCCTGGTCTATGCACCATTGCTTGGACAGACTGTCTGGTAGAACCACTGCTGAATGCCTGTGTCTGTCACCAGGGTCTGGAAGTGGCACAGAGCTGGAGAACAGCTCACAGGCCCCTGGCCACACACTTAAAAATCTCCCCCCTGTGACTGATGCCTGATTTTGTGGGCTTTTCTTCATCATGGGACCCAACAACACCCCAGCACAATAGGTTGTTGCAGGGTCTCATGCCTGGGCAAAGGAGTTGCCAAGAGATTTGGGGACTTTGTGTGTAACTGATGGTAGCTCTCAGTAGAGTCTGATATCTAATGAAGACGAAAGACAATCGTGGCTCAGCACTGTGCCCGACTCATTGCACTAACCATTGAGGCACACCTTCAGTGTCCAGTTCATTATAAGGCAAAAAAGGAGATAAAAAAATTCAAGATAGGGCACAAGCTAATAGCTGGCTGTTCCTTTCTCATCTCCAGAGACAGCAGAAGACCTGAAAGGCATGGACAAGGGTAGAACAAATTAGCTTTCTCATCTTAAAATGCTTAGATGGCCACAGTCAACACGAGAACATGGAGAGGGATTCAGCTTGCCTTACAGTGCAGGTATCTCCATCTGACCTAAGCACTCTGTGCTCATGCCATAACTGCTGGAGAAAAATAGGCATATTTTCAAGGGAATTTAGCCAGGCTTGTTTGGGATATCAGGTTAAGGTGACTCAGCCCCTAGACACACCTCTCACTCTCTGCTAGGTGTCTAGACAGTTCAGGTGTAGGTGTTGCCATGTCCACACTCAGTGGGATGAATCCCCCTTGAAAAACCACATGCTATGCCAAGAAGACCATCTGACACCACCTCGGTAAGCAGGGCAGAATACTACAAACAGGGAAAGGAGGTCTAGACCTCCATGAGGATTTAGTGGGGTCACTCCTGGCCAACTTGCAGAGTCATGCGTGGGCTGCATGGAAAAATCAGTGCCCAAAGCCCAGCTCTCCTCTGTTCCTGGGGTGTTTTGGCAACTCTGGTGCTCTCCTCTTGGAGCTCTGCAGAGACAGCAAGGAGTGGCGCAGTGAGGGGGGCAGGCGTTGACAAAGCTCCCAATTAACCTGTCTAATGGATGGGCTTCTCCAGGCAACCCTCAGCATCCAGATGCAAACAGGCATACCACCCTCGCTGCTCCATGGTCTCCAGAGCAACATCCGTGGGCGTGTACACAACAGGACCATCAGGTAGCTGCTTGTGTGCCACTGAAAATTATCACCACCTTTTATTTCTGGCACGAGGTGCAGAGAGATGAATGAGGCTGATAGGAAAAATGACACCACCCTGCTATAATGTGTCTAATTCTCCAGCATCATTCTTGAAAGCTGACTATGTGTCTACACACATATACTCACACACACTTCACTGCCCTTTGTCACAGTACCTCTCAGTTGTACCAGCACCACCTACCTTAAAAGAAGTTAAGAAAGCCTCAAGTCTGTATCTAAAACATTTTGAAGACACCATAATCTCTCATATATTTTTTTGTTGTCATTGGTGATTTTCACTACTCATGGTCCAACCCTAATGGTAGAGCTGGGAAATAATCATCATATTTGTCTTTGGGAGTGGGCTCATGTAGCTTATGACTGAATAGTGGTAAGTGAATGGTCTAAATGCAAACAGATATCTGGAGTCCAGCCCTGCTTCCATTTTCAGTCAATTCCTTGAGAAGATAGGTCTCAATAAGAACTCTGGAGATATCTTGAGTGAGAGAACAAATGAGGTCTGGAAGATCCTGCAGAGAAGTTGCCTGGCCAAATACAACAAGGACTCCAAAGAGAGGATCTAATTAATGATATTTACTGCCTCACACTGTGGGCATTCACATGAAGAACTCCACTTTCTATGAACCAGATACAGTGATTTCACTGAGTGCTCTTGTCTGATGGTCTGTAGGTTGCCAGCTCTCCAGACCTTGGGAAGCACTGTTAAACAGCTTATTTTGCTCTTGCCACATATATCAAAGTTCAAGTGGCTGCACCTCTTTTGGTAAATGAGTGTATGATGATGACCATTAACTTCATCAAAGGACTTTTCAACCACTAGGAAGCTTCCCAGAGGCACGAAGAAAGGGCAGCCCTGGAAGTCAAAGGACAATGAATGTACTGGCAAGTTGGTAGACAGGGATTTGTGCAGAAATATCTGCATGTGCTTGTATGAGGGGAAGAGACAAGATGAACTAATCCCTTTCCTTGAGGCTATGCCTTTACTCTTTCAGACTGGCACGTGTCTCCTTTGTTTTCAATAATAGGGGTAATTTTATCTGAAATGTTCAACTGTAAATCCATCACGCAATTAAGGAAATTCAAACTGCTTGGAACTATGGGAACATTTAAGGATGGATTATGGACAGAGATTCAGAAAAATCACACTCCATGTTTTCTATGGCTTCACTCAAAGACTCAGGCAGCTTACTGCTTTCCCCAGGGACTATCTATCTTCCCACCACAAGATAAGAGACTCACACACTGATTCTAGTGAGAGTCACGAGTATGCTGTGGTGGAACCAAAAAGCCTTCAGAGAGGCGTTTATGGTTTGGGTTTCCTTTAATTTTTTTTTTTACCCTTCTTATCACTAAACAAAAGCTTGTGGTCTTTCCTAGATAATCAATGGTTAAACTCTTATAAAAACATATGCCTGGATAAAGCTAGTCTTATGCAACTTGGATGAAGCTTTTTTTCCCACTGTAATTATTACTAGAGAAATATATCATTATATTTTACAGGGAAGACCAAAATGCAATGCACTTGGTTAAAAATACAGACGAACTACTGTATTTCCAAGTCCTTCAACCTTCTATATTTGAAAACAAAAGAAGAAAGAAACAAGAGTGCTGAAAGAGGAGATTCATTCTTTCCTCATGGGATCACCAGTGACACTCACCTGTCTTGGTTAGTGAAGGAAGGGGTGCCTGGGATCACTTTATAGTCATCTGTGTGGCAGACTCTCCAGTTCGACGCTGCAGTGATGGTGCTGATGGAAGCCTGGGTCCAAGAGCGGACTGGAATACAGGGTCTGACATCCTCTGTGCCTCTCCATATTGGTGACTGCAGGCCCAAGGTATCAGTCCTTGCTTATGGAAGAGTGAGCTTGGAGCTTCTGCTGCTGGGATGGTGCACAGCTGCTCACAGCTGGCCTGAGCTGCCAGGCTAAATGATGGGAAGGCACCGTGTGCTCCCCCTTGGGAAAGGGCTGCCATTTCAATACTTGCTTATAGGAAAGGAAGAAGAAGGTGGATGGAGCACAGCCACAGACATGGGCTTCACCAGCAAAACAGAGGCAGAGATCAGGAGCTAGAGACTGTTCAGATCCTTCTGGGTCAGTATGGTTCTTGATGCACAGGTGAGCTGTTTGACATTAACAACAGAAACAAGAATCATTTGCACCTTTCTTCGCAACAGTTCTTTCCCATTTTTTTTTTAACGATCTTTGGGTAAGGAATGCAATTACTTACACCACAGTCACTTGGGATAATATTTATTACTGATAGCCTTCTTTCAGGACAAGCTCAGGCAAGAAAGATCAAATCTTTGCTTCAGGGCATCCATTGACTTACGACTGCAGAAATGCCAACAACGAAAAAAGTCAAATGTAAAATGGAACATGAGTGTACAGGGCTTGACTCAGAAACCATAAGGTTCGGTGAGGTTTTTTGTTTTGTTTTGGGGTGTACTTGGGTCACATTCTACATAAGTGTAAGGGCTAGCAACACATTTTGGATGTGGGTTTTTTTGTTGTTGTTTTGGTTTGGTTTTTTAAATGAGAATTGAATTTCTTAGATAATAACAGGTTATTTTTTCCAAAAGCATCACATTGTGAAATTCAGGATAAAATTATGAGAACTGGCTACATAGTAACTACTACTCTCACTTCTGCATGCTGTGTTGCCCAAATGTTAAGTTGATTGAAACCTAGACAACTTTCTTCCTCTTGCCACATTTGGATTGTTAAACCAACCAAATATCTTCATATTTTGAGTATCACCCAATCTTACTTGAAACCTTTTGACTGGCCTCGGTTTACTTCTTTGCTGGAATGAATGGGACAAGTACTCCACCCCTCCTTTTAAATAGACTTAAGCTGTATCATTTCAGTTACTTGGAACAGGGTGCAGAGACCATCAGGAAAGGATTAACTGTAACAAAATCTTTGTGAGGTTAAAAACTGGACAAGCTGGCCATTAAATTTCTGCGATGGGCCATTTGCCTGTAGCAAACAAACCTTCCAAAAACCAGCATAATTACATGCGTCTGCCTTAAAGGTGATGCATGAAGGTTTCTGTTGTTACTGGACCATGCCCCAATGGAAATGCCTCCATAAAGCTTTTAAAGAAGCCGCCAACTTGGATGGAGTGGACAAGTGAACTACAGACTAGGATTTAATAAGTGAGAGGCGTGAAAAGCCAGCAATCTGGCCCAGCATTCCACGGATTTCATCTCTGGCACAGGAAGGGTTTGCATGTTTCCCGCCTGTGGCTTCTATTTTAGCCAGTATTCATTGCTGAGATGCTTCGACACAGCTGTGCTGGTTCATTAACTGCCCAGCATGTCACTCAGCCCAAGCAAATGGCTTTGGGGTAGTGTTTTCCAATGACTCGAGGGAAGGGTAGGCCTGTGGGAGGAAAGGAAGGTGTTGGTCTAGGAGGTATTTGAGAATCTTATGAGATACATTAAAATTTAAGACCAGAGAGGAAGACTCAAGCAGGAGCAAAGCAGCTTCCCACAGCAAAAAGGCTGAGACTCAAGCAGAGATTTCAGGAATAATCCTCAGCTGTTGAAACCCTACTAAGACATCATTGACCAACAAACCAAGATCTCCTTTTGCTTTTTAGCTAATACCTCTAGTAGAGAGCTCTCTGCTCCTGACAGGTTTCCTGCAGGCTCAGAAACAGACATTTCATGAGCACTAAGTGGACACCAAGACTGAGGGAAATGGATCCTCAGAATCCCCACCCTCTTTTGCTCATTGCATCCTGCCGTCGGGCGAGAGCCATTCGCAAAATTAGAGCATGCTCAAGCCTTGCCCTTGAATGCTTCAGTTAGGAAGGTGCCCTGCCCTGTTCCAGGAGCTGCGTCAGAGATGTGCTGAGCCATGCAGCTGCTAGTTGGGTGCCGTTTCCAAAGAAACAGGGTCCATATTGTGCCGCAAGTGACTCATGCTCAGATCATCCCACTCAGGAAGAGACAGAAGGAGTGGTCCCACCTCTTCCTTCAGGGAGGGCTCGTGTCACGGGGGAGCAAAGCAGGTGCTGCAAGCGGGGTGGCTCGGGGCTTCCCACTGCCTTTCTCCTTGGATCCCTGTTTTGTGTAGAGGAGAGGGAGACAGGTCATGAGGAACATGCTTTCTGCCAGCTCACACTGTGGCATCCATCAGTGTGACAGCCCTTGGCCATGGGCAGCCTGGGAGGATCGTCCCCGGCACGCAGCCCCAGCATGCTGGCATGCCTCCACTCCTCTCCTCAAGCCTTGCCGTAACCACTGTGCTGCCCCGCCATAAGCCAACCTCCTTGCTTCTGCCTCACCATGTGTGTTAATGCTCACTTCATCCTTCACATGGGCAGTTTCTGGAGGACCACTGTGGGCCCAGGTAGAGTAAGGGATTGTGGGGGAAATTTAGGAAATCCATATGGCACCATGGCAAGCACAAAGTCTCTGTGACTATTACCGTGCTGGTACCAACCTTATCTCAACAACCAGCCATGGGGTTACTCATCCAAAACTTTTCCCAAGGCATCTAAAACCACTTTAGAAAACACTGGTTTTATTTTAAAAATCCGATTCAGGCTCAGGCAGCTCAGCAAGAAGTGAAAAGAGCCCCTAGAACTGTGAGTCCAGTCCCCTAATGTAGCACAGCAACGCTCAGCACAAACCATTGCTACATCTATCATTTCTATGCCCACATCTACATCTCTGTAAGCACAGTTGCTTAAGAAAATAAGGACTCTGTAATGCTACTTTCCAATCCGTCCTGGTCTGCTTGTCACTGGGTTGTTCTAGCCTTTGACCTGTGCCATTACAGTTCATCAGAAATGGGTTCCCCTGGTAGTCACCTCCCATGCACATGCACTCGCACATGCCTGCACCATGCAAGTCGCTTACGCCTGCTCCTCCAGGCAGTCATTGCTGGTCAAATTGCCCATTAGAAACCCAGCTTGGCCCAAAAAGTAGAGAGATTGACAAAAACACATTTTACTGCTCTTCCTGCAAAACTCTTGAACTCCTGAAAGTTGAACACATGAAAGCAATCTGAGGTTTGTGCGTAATACACAAACCACATAAAAGAGGTAATTTAGCATTAGAGACATGTTACCAGAAGCAGGTTGAAACTAATACAGATTTTGCATTCAGGTCATAAACTACACTGCTTATATCATCTTGTGAGGCACCCCTGCTTAGTGTGGATCCAACTACAAGTTGAACACAAAAAAACCCACCCTCCTCCTGCCCTGTGAGAGAGATGCTCACATCTACAGGGCAGTCTACGGTGACAGACAATTCAGGAGAAAGATGGACCAAAACTATTTTCTTCTTTTCTATTCCCATTCCAAACCTACTGAAAGGCCACACTACCAAACTGAATTCAAGCACTTTGGTAATCTGATAATACTCTTTTTTTAGCACTGCCATAATATGCCTTGAAAACCTGATGCCAACAATCCCTTTGGAGCACTAGCAGGGAGATTACACACTCCCTGTGCTGCCTACTGACTGTGCTTCTAGCATGGAGGGATGAGTACAGAGATCAGTCTCCAAGTAGTATCAAGGAACCCGTATGAGATCTCTCTTCTGATCCTGGAGGAAGCCACACACAACCTAACGTTAGCAACTTCTGTCCATGGTTGACTCTTGTAGGTTCAACCATGATACTGCTATTTTTACAGACTCCAAAGCCCAGCCTCTCACTTTAAGCCAGGAAAAAAACCAACAAATTTGACATATTTCAAAAAAGATAGCGATCTGAAAATAGAGTTGTGTTGCACCTTTAAAAAGTATGTTGGCAGAGGACCTGGGTTTACTTTGAAAGCTAGTTTGGTACGAAAGAGCTACACAGCAAAATGCTAAATCCCTTTAGAGAACAGAATGAAATAAAAGCAGATATTTCTTCTCCTAACACCTTGTCAGCAAAATTCTCCTTCCTGGGCAAGATTTTTTTTCTTTTTCAAAATTATTGTGCTAGATTGCCAACGATGCTTTTGTAAGAAAAACCGCCTAAGCAGCATAGCTGCTTTCTCATCCTGCCTCTCCCAACAATTCAACACTCCCTCCTGCAGCCCAAGGAGAAAATTCTTTGCCTTGGGGCCTGCAATGAAACTCATACAAGTTATTGGGAGAAAATGCTGTAATGATGTAGAATCGACTTCCCTCTTTCCTCTGTCCCTGTTTTTTGTTTTGTTTGGTTTGGTTTTTTTTTTTTTTTACTTTTAAGTTCCTGACCTTGATTTCTAACTGCTGTTCCTACTAGAGTCTGATAAATTAGTTTGATTTAAGATATTTCTACCAATGTATTTTAGACTCAACCACACACATTGAGGGGCACTAAAAATATGAAGATCTATCAACTCGTAGAGTTATGCTAAAAAAAATTCCAGTGTGACCAATGGCCTAACTTCCCTTCTATTCCTAGTGATGCACTGGGCAAACATGACAATTTGACTGGTTTTGTGGTCTACATTCAACTTACTCAGACTTTTAAAGAAAAACTTGGATGGAAATGTGAATATTAATCAAAACACACTGCCACTGGGAATGTTTAGGACCTTCTTATAAAGTGGATAATCATCAAAGACTAAAGAAGAGAGCCTATGTCCTATTTTTAACTCTTTATTCACCAGCCAAGAATAGGTGGAAGAATAGCAAAGATATAGCACACTGACCTTAATTAGGATGGTGATTCATCCTTTGCTCTCTGAACACAAACAGAACAGCTTGGAGCTGGAAGGCTTATCAGCAAAGAGAGTGTGGGTGAAGAGGTAAAATTGACCATGTAGGGCCTCTTTTGAGGGAGAATATGGGGTTCCTCAAAGACACACTATCCCAGAAAACAATCACAGTCATTCATCTGTTTTTCTGGAAACCTAGAGAAATACAAGTATGGAATATAATGGCTTTTGAAAACCTGGAAATCCCAAGTTAACACATAACTCTGTTCCTTATAAAAACAAGGCCTTCTTCAATATAATGATAAAATATATCTATCTTACAAAAAAAATCCAGAAAACAGAAACTTTATTTATTCTTCCCCACCTCATTTTTTGTTCCAGGTGAAATGCCCTTCCAGAATAGCTCCAGAAAGGACATTTGTCTTGTAAGATTTAGCAAAATATATTTCAATATTATTTTTTTGCTTTGATTGGATCCTCACAAATTTAATTTCATCAGCAATCTTTTCATTGACTAAGGAGACACAATATTGAAGTACATTGGAGAAGGGACAATTTCTTTCCAGTTTAATCATTTGTGTTGGTTTAGGGTTTTCCATCTGATAAAAATCATAGGATGCCTTAAAAGATATAATTCATGATATTTGTATTGTTGATCCACAAATGTATTAAATGTAATCATGACGCAATATACCTTGAATATCTATAAACTTCCAATAACTAAAATAGTGATAACGATTTACATAGTAAGTGCCTTCAGATGAACTAGGGAACTACATCTCTCTCTACCACATTCATGTAGCACCTTAGGTTGGTAAAGAACACTTCCTTACCATATTGCAAAGCTCCTGGGTTTTGACTTTGAAATAGATTTCAAAACACAAAGGACTTGGAAGATGACATGGATAATTTGGTGTGCAGCCCAATTTTTGCAGCCCAAGAGAAAATGCTCTTACAATGCTGTTGTAGCAACAGCACAGACAGCTGACAGTGGGTTAGAGCAGCTAGCACAAGCGCAGAAACTGCAAACACCAAGTTCACAGGTGAAACCCTCCGAAACTTTGACATAGTATATGCCCTGAACAGTTTCCCCATCAGTCTGGGGTCCTGGTTTGGACTAATTTCTATGAAGAAAAGATGAAGCTATTACAGCTGACCAATACTTACATACATTAAGGATGAAAATCACATGAAAAAATGTGCTCAGAGAGTGAAATACAACACTGGCCAGAGAATCAGCAAAGAGAGCTCACCACGGCTGTTGTATGGATCCTTCCCAAAACAGACACAGGTGTGACCTCTGTGATGAAAAGGCTGCTTGCTGCCTCAAAAAGCAGTGTATTCCCTCCTTAATCATTCATAGAAATTACACTGTATTGGGGATTTAAAGAGAAAAAAAATGAACAAGGACTATCCTTTAGAGTTCCCTCGGTGGTGAGATTTCAAAAGCCCAGGTTTGCACAGGCAGTTGAGTAAGCACGCTAGTCCTGATTCCCAAAAAAGGCCAAGAGCCCTGTCTTCATGGAGTGTCTGGTGCAGGACCGCAACCAGCACAGCCAAGTGCTGAGCCTTTGTTATGGGTGGAGAAAAGGAAATAATAATATCCAAAATATCAAAAAATAATGTCCAATAAAAAGAGGGAAAACTAGGAGTACAAGGTCAACTTCAAACATAGCAGAGTCTGGGGCTTATGAAGTAGCTTTTGGAGAAAGCATATTGACATAAAATAAAATCCTTGAAATAAAACATTTCAGATCAAGGCTTCGACAAACTTACCTTGCTTCTTATCAATCTAGTGGTGATACATTCCAGTAGAAGGAAGCAAAGTGGCCTCTCTTTGGTAAACTCAGGGCTCAGAAATCAAAGCAACCCAGTAGGGAAGGAGGGAAAGCCGCAGCTGTTTGATTTGAAGACTTTTAAGCAGTCCTAGAGAAGCAGACCAAAAAGTAGTGTTTAAAAAATGGAAAGAACTCAAATCCAAGGCTCAGACATCCTCCAAACTTGAGGTTTGATCACATTCAAAGAATATTTGGATTCAATGCCAACTCAGTGAACGGTGAGATGTACCATGCCCACTTCGGTTTTTAAGGGCTAGGGAAGATTTCAGGCAGATTTCCTTCTCTCAGGGCATGCACAGTGTGGGCAGCAGAAAGGCAGACATTGACATTGCTAATGTACTTTTTTGCTGCCCAGGAGAAACCTCTCTTTAGAGAAGAAGGCAGAATAACGGCCAAGGCCACAGGTCACTCACACAGGCAACGTGGTAGTGAAAACGCAAGTTCAGGCTTTGTTAGGGGGAACATCAGGGGTAGGACCTGGCACCAGACTCATGGTTCTTCTCTTCCCTGCTCTCCCTGGTCTGTTTCACAAATGTTGGTGGATCCTTCTGCCAGACTATGACTTCAAATCTTTGAGAAGAGCAGCCTGACTCTAACAGTTCATTCAAAACCTCCTGACCAGCCCACTGCCAAAGGCTATGTGCTGATAGGGGAATTGGAAACATGGAGAAATGGTTTTAAAATTAACATCTGGTCCCAAAGCTTTTCATCCAATCAAGCAAAATTTCACATACAAATACTTCCACAAATCCTTGCTTTTCCTATCCAACCCTACAGTAAAGCTGGAGAATGGAGTTAAGGATCCAGATCAGACAGCAGAATTTGGATCTGGAGGATTTTAGGTATCTAGATTATTAACAATTTGGAGTGAGAACTCTGATGTATAAATTAACAAAGCCAGAGAGGACAGCCATGGGCAGCTAGGTTTGACTTCTGAAAGGATGCCAGCAACAAGGCTGCTCTGAATCAATACCTGTATGTACCAGAGTGTAACTGATGGAAAAAGCATCCAATCTCTACTTGCCAATGACAGAATAAATCACAGTCCTGACTTGCGCTCCAAGAATGGTTTCCGCTGTTAAAAGTTGAAGACATATACAGTATGAACTCATCCAACTTCTGACTACTGATTCTTATTATACTATTGCCCAAAGGAGCTTCTGTTTCTGAATTTCTCTTCCTTATATAGCTCATTTGTGAATCAGACTTGAGCTTTTCTTAACTTGCTGTTTGGTAAAATGAGATGGGCTCCACTGTAAGGCATGTTTTCCAATCCTCCAGTCATTCTTGTGGCTCTTCCCTGAAAAATCTCCAGCTTTTCAACATCCTTTTTTAATTGCGGGCACCACAGCTGGATGGAGCATTCCCAAAGCAGTTGCACCAACGCCAAACACAGCAGTAAAGTGATCCCTGGGTATATAAGCTGGGAATATCAAGTAGGTGTTAGAAAGGATCCAAGGATTGTTTTAGCCCCTTTGGCCACAGCACTGGAGCGAGAGATGACATTCAGCCAACTATCCATTCAAACCCTCAATCCTTTTCCAGATTCCTGTTTCTCAACATAGCCTATTCCATCTGGAACATAAATCTCAGAGTTTTAATTTCCTTTACCTGTAGCATCCTGAAAAGAAAAACTATTTGCTATTTCCATTCTATCAAGGGATCCAAGCTATTCTAAGCCAGTCTTTCTGTCATCTGCTAATGTCAGCAGTGTGAAGTTAATGTCTCCTTCTAGTCACTGCCACACCATTAAGCAACTCAAAGCAATGACTGGATCCCATGAGGAACATTGCTATTTCATGTGTTCACATCTCGAATCTGTTTACAAATCCCACTTAGAGGTCTGTAACGGAAACTGTTGGAATCCACATACCATTTCCTATTTCTTACTATATCATTTCGGTTTATGAAAGAATATGTATGGGAGCAAGCTAAAGGCTTATAGGAAATTCTTACATCAACATTAGCATAATAATCAGATTTTTTTTTCTTAAATCCAACTGAAGCTGACCCAAATTATTTTTCAAACATCAATACTACATGCCTCTTAATGTGTTACATTTCTTTAGTATGTCATTCATTGTATGATTCTCCTTGAATTTCCTTGACTTAACTAATATTAATGTTAATTATTAATGAATATAGCAATCTATTTAACATATTGATCTAAAATTATATGTCTTTTGTCTCTAGAACTTCCCCAGTGTTGTAGGGCTTATTAGAAATCAAAATAAAAGACATGGGGATCTCTTCAGCTTTGTGAACTCTAGGATATGGAGTTAGAAAAACCCAATGATTTGCATAAGTAACTTTAGAACCTGATTGTTGACATACTCCCAAGTACCAACACAATAAAAATTATTCCATTATCCAGAGAAAACATTCATCCTCCATTTACTCACAAGATACTAAGAAGCCTCTTTTTGTTCCATTATTGCCAGTTCTCTCACAACCAGTCAATCAATTGAACTCCTATGGATTATTCAGTTTAAATTCTATTATTTTCTTCATTTATCTGATTTTCTGAGTGATAATGCTCTGATCAGACCTTCTGCAGGGTACCAGAATTAAACTCTAATCAGACATTTGTGGGCAAAGGGAGCAGAGGCAGTTTTCATGCTTATGAAAGCGAGGAATCCAAGCATCCTGAAAAGGTCTATCACACAGCACATTCTCAGGCCACAAACCTACTGTGAGTGTTCCTATATTTCTTTACTCTCTAAAAAGCTGCAGGTTACCGTCTGCCTCACTAATAACAGAATTGCTCCGCACTGGTTTGACTGCTGCCTCCGTGAAAACACCGACTTCAGATCACCAGCATCTAGCTGTCGAGGGAGATGCTGTTTCAGAAATGTTAAGTTTGCGATTTTACTGAAGGTCATTTTCTCCCCATCTGCAGGCGAGCATGGCCTGAATGCCTGGTGCATTACAATAAACAGATGCTATCAGTACCAGCAACAAATTATCTTCTGAGGCTTTGTAATTTCTAGAGAGTAGCAGGTTGTGGCAAGTCGATTTACATTTAGGATGGAGAGGGAGTGAAACAGAGGTTATGTTGGCATTAACGAGTAATTCAACATAAGGGAAAAGGAACAATAAATTGCAGCTGGACAACTACACTATGAAAAAAGCCATTATCTGTGCACCCATATCATTTCCAGTGAGGTACACAGCAAACCAGATGCACACGTATGGAGGTCTGGCATCTGAAAATAATTTGTATTTTATGTTCAAGTGGTAAAAACCCAGGGAGAGCATGTGCATATATGTGTAAATGCTCCCAGAGAGTCAACTGTTCATGTGAAATGCTTCTTTGCGCCAGGACTTGAGAGTGAGCTGCAGTTGGCACCTGAGGGGAGAGCAGACTTGTTTGCTTGCTGTTCCCAGAAAAGCACTTTTCTACAGCTGAAATCGCAACCCCAGAACCAGAGTGGTGGCATAACTGTGTTCAGGAATCCTGCCACTGTTTCTCTGTGAGAGTGGGAGACCACATCTCCCTATATATTCTCAGATGTACAAATAGTTTAGCCCATAGTATTACGCATATGTACCTGCGAATGAACTGGCAGAACCGTCTGAAACACATGGAAGAAATTTATAACAAAATGAGGGATGGAACCCTATTTTCCTAAAACCCAACTTGGGGTCCCAGTGAACAAGTCTTACTCTGCTTACTTGACCCAGGCTATGCCTCTGCTATATTCAGAGATAGCGCAAATATCTATTTGTGCACGGAACTGCAAGATATGCCTCTGTTTCTCAAGTTTATCTAGTATATTTGGGCAAGGTACCCTTTAAAGGCAAGTCCTATACCTCCACTTTTAGCCATTGCATCTCTCCGCCCATTTCACATTGGTACCCAGGCTCTACACCACTTTTTCATAACAATTCCCTCAGTGTTTTCAGAAGAATTCATATTTCTGACTGGACCTGGGGACCAATGAAAACATCTACTGCAATTTTATTTGCAGAAGATAGCAGACACCCATTTCAAAACTAGAAGGGCTTTATTATCATGGTAAAATATGCTGTTTCAGCATTCCTACATCAGAATGGAAAAATAAAGCTTGCACACCTCTCCATGCAGGTGGCTGTTCCTCTGTCTGAACACAACATGTCCTGGAATCTACCTCCCTTCCCATATGGGCTGGCAAAAATGTTTATCCCAGCATGCTGGGGCTTTAGCCATGTCATTTTCTACCACTGTGAAGAAAATATCTGCAGATATTGATGAGTTTTGATGTTTCACTCACAGCAGTCCAGAGCTGCCTATACAATCTGGCATCTGTTTTTATTTCCCCAGCCCCAAAAGGAAAGTAATCTTAACAAGTCCTGAAATACTTCAGTACAAATGTGAGTGGGTAAGCCACCCATGCAATTCAAAGATATAGAAATTCATTTAATTTTTCTATAACATCACATATCTATTTTTATTTTAGAGGAATGAACAAGAGTTAGTCATCAGTGACCTTTGAAGGCTACGTTAGAGGGAAAGATTTCTAAAAAAACAGCCATTCGCATAGCATTTCAAATATTACTCTGTGTTCCGTGTCAATTTTTCTCCTTTTTTTGGCACGAATATTTTGAATATTACTTCATATCCCCTCTCAGTGGTTCTCCTTTTTTTGACATGACTTTTGATCATTGTCACATGACAGCCAGGTTCACAAGGAAGCTGTCTCAGTTGGACTTTCTGTCATGAAACAAGAAATTTTACACATGAGGCAGTTTGGTAACTCAGATTCAAGACAGTACCATCACCCTTTAGGTACCTATGGGTTTCACCTGCTGTCGTGATTGATCATTTTCCTTACCTGCCAGAGTGCTCTGAAACTTCCATCCCCATTCTTTGCTGGTTGTTTAGTAGAGGTCTCATGGGAGTCATCTGTAGACCAAGGGTATCAGTGGAGTAGGACCAATTCTTCCTTCAAATGATTCCATGGAATTCTCATGCCGCCTTCTTTCTCCTGCTAAATAACCAATTCAGAAAAAAAAGAAAATTCAGTAAGATGACTCAAAACTAAGAGTCCTCAATCATTTCAAGTCAGTAGCCTTTCAAATTCTAGGGCAGTTATTCATGTACAGCTGAAAGCAATAGGTACAAATCCAGCTTATTCTATGAAGAGCCTATTTGATGTCTCTTTTTCAAATTGCTGGGTGAACTGTAGCACAAGCAAAATTAGTCTGGCAAGTCTATGATTTAATAGCATTCAACACTAGAAATCAATGAATCCAGCCTTTGGTCTCATTTACACGCCTCTGGACAGCTATCCAACCTCGGGTGCAGCATCTCATCTTTCTAGCATAATAGTTACAATACTCTGCTATTGCTCTCTCAAATACCGCTGAGGTTCCTTGATTTTCAATTCAGCTCAAAACAAGGGCAGTAATTTTTCTTTCTCCTAATATCTGTTTATAGTTTAGGGAAATCCACATGCAATGGCCTGTAATTAGCTTTCAAGGGGCAGATCTATAGATTTTACTACAGGTAAATCACTACATCTCTCAACACTTTAAATGATGCTGAAAAAAAAAAAAATCTCACCAGAGGAAGAAGTCCAAATATTCTCCCATGAAAACTGGGCTAGCACATTTAGAGCACAAAAGTTTCCATAGCCAAAAACATTCACATCTGGATGCTTTTAACATTGTCAGCATGGCCAGACACCCACTTGTATCTGGGTGTTGTGCAATTCCAGCATGAAACTCAAACTCACACCATGAATCCAGAAGAAGCAGCATAAAACTCTGCCATCACACCCTTTCTTGTAAATCTTCGGTCCTAGAGAACTTCTTCCAGCTCTAGGGTTTGGAATAACTTGTTTTCAGACCAAAGCCATCTTCTCCAAACCAAGTCCTGTATCCTGGCTGAGTTAGATGAAGTTAAATCAGCATAAAACTAAAATAGCACAATGGAAAGTCAGGCCTACTGTTAAATCATGCTTCTATTTTTATCTGGCAAAGCACTTAAACATGTGCCTGAGACCCACAGAACCTAAGCGTATGCTTAAAGTTAGTCCTGTGTTTACATGCATTGTTAAGTCAGGGTTTATAAATCAAACTGATTTTGTGAATCTGGCTGAAATTTTGTGATTTTTTTAAAGAAAATACACAATGCTGATCTCCACATATGCAAAGGGATCCATGGGCTCAGGAAGCATAATCTTGCACATCAAGCAAGGAAAACTGACTACTCGCAGTTGGGCCAAAAGCTCACACGAAACCAGAGAAAGGAAAAGAAATATTTCAAAGAGAACCATGAGACGGCACAAAGCAAGAAGCAAAATTTGGAGCCAAGAAGGTTCAATCTTAGCAGAAGAGAGATACAAAAACGGTGGTGCAGGTAAAGCCAATATTTACCTAGTCCGGCAGTTTACCTGCAACACTGTCCAAAAGCAGATGTTTAACAGACACAGCATGCAGGGTATGCACAGAATGGTCAGTCTTCCAGTTTCTGGCCATCAGCAATTCAGGGACTTGAGGTAACCTCCAAGCCCACACAGGCCATTGTATTTAGTAGCCTCTGATGACTGGATCCTACAGGATTTTGGCTGATCCTATCTTATATTTATTTCATTTTGCAATTTCTAGTATCCCTCATCACTTCCACAATATAATAATGAAAATGTACTCCCTTTATTCTATGCTACTATCCTTTTAATTTCTTTAGCACCCCTAGCTCTTGTGTTGCAAGGAGGAGGGAATAATCAGTTTCCATCCACCTCTCCCATATCACTCATGATTTTATGGGCCTCTGTAGTTTTCAAGGTTGAGGACCACTACTTTATTTAGACTTCCCCATTAAAAAAGAGACATTTCACACCTCTAGCTGCTCTTACTGACCTTTTCTATGTCTCTTCTACTTCTAATACATCCTTTTTTTTTTTTTTTTTTTTAATTGAGTGAGCAACAGCCAAGATGCAGGAACACTACAGGAATATCAACATCTGTGTCTCTCTCTTGTATATACTGCAGTGGCATAAGCTGTTTCTTCTCAGTTTTTCCAAATAACTCCAAAAATTTCTCATTATCATTTATAGGACTTCTACTATGAGTCTGATATTTCTGGAAAATCAGCAACAATGACTTTATTAATCATGTCTCTGAATATAGAAACCATAGAAGACATGTCTACCTAGAGGCATGAATGGTCCTGATTATTTTCCCCTATATTATTTGTGTATATTGACATCGACTTTCATCTGCCACTGTATGGCCCAGTCTCTCAAGATCCTTCTGCAAAGAACCAAAAAGCTTTAGTTATCACTGTCATAGTGATGTCTTTGGCATGAGCAAACTCCCTCCCCTTCCTATTAATTCTTTTTTTCAGATAGGACGGTTGAAGAACACAGCACTCCCTGCCCCAGAAACTCTACAAGGAATGCCCTCCAAAAAGATCTCTATAAGGAACACAGAAATTTTCTATTGTGAAAATTGGCTAGTTATAGCTATCCTTTTCTTCATATCTTGGCGAGACCTTTTAAAAATCCATTAAAAACCCCAAGTATGCTACATTAAGTATCACATGTTTCTGCAGATTCATTCTTTAAAACTCAGGGGTTTGTGATGCATGCCTTTACTTTACGAGGGACATGTTAACACATTTGCAACATATTGTATTTATGTATGCTACCACTAAATCTGTTATAATTTCGTCATATTTTTTCCTGATACAGAAGCCAGACTTGAGTAAACTGTAATTTTTTTAATCCCTGCTGAAATCCTTTTTAAGATTGGTGCCACATTATTTACCTCCTCTGGGACAAAGGCTGACTGAACGAAAAAGCTTCCTTTCAGAGTAATTTAAAGCATTTGTGTGAATATCATTTATGCTGGTGATTTGTTATTGCTTATTTCATTGATCTGGTTTAAAAGCTCTGCTATTAACAATTCAATTAGAGGCCATTCCCTGGGCTCAGACCTTGGAGGATTTCCCCTTTGCTCTGCAGCCAGTGCCTTCTGCTCTCTGCCATAACATGGTCTCACTGACCTCGTTTGCTCCTTTCACACCTTGGTCATTTGCTGAGCGGACCTTTGCAGACAGACTGCCAGCTCCTGCCGCGTTTGGAAGAGCCTTTGTTATTAGTTTTCATGTCTTTTGTGAGTCATTCTTCAAACTATTTTAGTTTGTGTTGTTATAGTTTTACATTTGACTTGTAAGAAATGATATTCCCCTCTGTTGTCTTTGTTTAGGCATGATCTCCACTTTTTAAAGGGAATTTCTAATAATTCCCCTTACCACACTCTTTAACTGTACTAACTTTTTGTGTGTCTTTGTTGGGTTTATTTTGGGAACAGATGACACATGCTTTTTGCAATTTACAGGGATGCTACTTACACTCTTAGCTTCTTTAAACTGCTTTTTAAATAAAAATATTGTCATGGTCTTTGGAGTTTTCTTAATGTTTTTAATCCTACAAAAGTATGGAATTTGACCGTGCAATGGTCACTCCTGCAGAGCAACTCTTCAGTGCAACAGCTATAGTTTAAACAAGGTCTTAGTCAAGAGCGTTTTCCCCTTTTATTGGTCTGTTTAAAAATGCTGACTAAAATCTGCTCTTTATATCCTAACTAGGACAAATCTTCTCCAGCCCCTTTTCTTGTATACTATCTTTCTATTGCCTGTGATCTTTCTTAGCGTTTCATGGATATTGTCACTGCCACGTCAGCTGTTTAAAAGAGCACGCTTATTACAATGTTTTTCTTGATTTGGCGTGGCCGCTTTCAATCCATAGAGAGTGGGTGGTAAATGATGATACAGATAACTGGTTTATCTTATTGGACTCTGATTTCCAACCGTGAGTCACTCCTTCAACAGCAAAATCTATTCTTGTCATTTCCACATAATAAGTATCCTGATAGTACAGCTTTATAGTGATTAGTTTCATTCAATAAGATTTCTGGAAGGCCAGCACATTACAATTCACCCATCTTCACTTTATATACATTTAATATTTATAGAAAAGCACAGATACTTTTGGTCTTGGTCCAGCTGCCTATCTGTGTGTGTCTTGTTTAACTGTGGATTTGCTTAGACTGCTCGATTTTATTTATAACCTGAACTTCATTGGTGGCTGTCCTATCCTGCCATGAGGACACAGAGATTCTCGTGCTGGGGTGAGTGTGCCTTCCAGGTCTTCATCTCAAGTAATTTTAAAGACTCCCCTAGTATCTCTTTTCATTTCCAGTGCCACTAGTCTGGTCACCCCTAGTTCAGAAGGGACCATCCCTCCCATCCATTCTTAGCATCTCTCCTGTTTCTAAGTCTCCTTCCCACGCCACTTCCTTAGACAAACACTGTGTCTCTGCGTGTCTGGAACAAGCATTTCTTGAAGGCTGTAATGGAGTTCCTTTTCTTTACCATCCTCTCCTATTAAAATGTTATGTTTCACCTCCTAGAGCTCTCCCTTGTATTTTCTTGGTGCTCATACAACCGTGACCAGACATGACACACAAGGAAGGTCACCGGCTCCTTTCCAGTATCGTCTCAAAGGCTGCCCAGACACCACAAGTTACAAAGCCTCCAGAGCTTAGGCAAACCACCACATGCTCCTTCCTGGCCTCATAATCCCAGTTATCAGTCCCAGGCAGCACAGCAGCCTGCTTCTTCCTACCCAGCGGGACTGTCGTCCTTTTGCCATGTGTCATATTTAAGCGGATGCACAAAGTCGCCTTCCAGAGAGAAACAGGGGTCACATGGACAGTATCTTTTGCACACATGTTTACTCATTCAGTCTGAAACACAATTTTATGATTTGCCTTGTTGTCTACTAATTCAAGCTGCAGGAGCAAATCAAGTGAATTCTGCCAAACAAATCATTGTATATTCAGCACCCAGAAAACAGAAAGCTTCTTTTACTGCACATCTAAAACCAGCACAAAACCAGGTGAAAGACCGTTTTCCAGAGAAAAAATGCAGTGTTTACAATTCCTATCACCACAGTCCTCACTCTCCAGTGTTTAGGAAAGTTTTCTTCTATTTAGAAGCCAGTCTTGGGGGAATATGATTGTGGTTTTCACATTTATTTTATTTTCTAAAGACTGACCTTGGGTTTAATTTGCAGAGACCACGTGGCATAGAGCAGATCAGGGAGTCTGGCACAGGGACAGGAGGTACCTTCATCCCTTGGACAATTAAACGTGAAAAGTAAAACCCAACAAGTCTTGCATTTAATCCTCTTTGCACCCCTTAGCCCCTTGCCAAAGTTAAGAAATCCTTCTCCTCTTAAAAAGAATAAAATATTTCAGAACACATCATCAACTCCTCCCTTCAGCCCTCAATACTGACAGTTTTATCTCTATACACAAAGCTTCTCCTCCTTTCTCCAGCTTGGCAACAAAACCCAAGCTCAATGAATATTTTATATGTGTGTGGTTAATGGAGCATTTTGGCTCCAGTCCATTAGGAACCTTACACAACGGTGTATTAACTGCTTCTCAGTGTAACATTTTGAGTCTATCCCAAAGGGATGTGTGTTTGCCAGTTGAGCCAACACACTATTATTGTCTTGTCAAGCTAGTTCCTGTCTCCAGTTCAAGAGCAGGGTCTCCTGCCACAGCGATTTGCCGCCATCGTGCTCCCAACAGCAACCCAAGAAGATTAGCTCAGCTCCAAGCTCTATTCTTCCCTCCACGTTTTGAGGTTTATACCTTGCATGGGTGGGGAACGCCTGGAGTCTTTTTTCTTCAAAGATATACACAGGGATAAGCAATCACATTCACAGATTAACACAAGAGTAAATACAAAGCAGTTAAGATGAGATCTTTAATTTTGGTGGAAACCAGGCCTCCATATTTTTTTATCAGCTCTGAAATTTTGGCCTTAAATTCCACCTGATTGACTGAAAAAACAATAGGAGAATGAAAACACTGGACAAAGTACTTATCACCTCCTCACTTTAAAAACCTCCTCTATTCCTCAGACTCAACAGAACAGGATCTCCATCAAAACCAGCACAAAGTAATCTCTGACAGATGGGCACAGATCATTGCCCTTAAAATAAGGGACAGTATAATTCTATCCTTCACATAGGCAACATCCATGGCAAATAGTAAAATGAAGATAGCTGCCGGATTTCTGAGATGAAATGCCCTATGAGATTTAGGGGTCCAAATCTAAATTCTCACCTACATCTCCCCAACAATCTACGGAGAGCACAGGAGCTTCCAAAGCATGAATCATCCCAATTTGAGGCATATGCCTAGAATGGGTAAGATGAATGGCATGGGCTGTTTATCACTCCTCACCAACCAAACAGAGAGCCTAGATGACAATCTTAGACTTCATGTCTAAGTTTTAGATAACTAAAATCAGGTGAAATGATTCCCAGCCCCAAGGTTTGCCGACTCATTTCCAGACGAGCCGCAGACTCTGACAGACTTAGGGCAGAAAACAAGATAAAGAAAAGTGCTGATGTGGAAGGACTGATCTCATTCCTTCCCTGTCTGAAAGCAGAAAGAGCTTATTTTTCAGAAAGCAAAGCCCACTCTTGGCTCTTGCATCATTGCTGAAGCACAGTGGAAGAAAGGGAACACCATCATTTCACATCACCAGACCCCATGATGCTTTCTAGAACATCTACACGAGGAGTTTGGGTACTACAGGTGGGTAAGCAAGGCCCAGAGGAGCCAGGAAGAGACTGTTGGCCAAAAAATAGATGAGGTGAAGGCTTTTGATAGGCAGGGCTCGCCTCTGGACAAACAGTGCCTCCTCACCCAGTAGTGCTTGCACATCCATGACTGGGCAGCAGTGGCAGGGTCTGGAGTTAAAGGATGCGAGGAGGGGACTCACAGACACGTGATTAAGGGAAGCTCCATGCAAACTTTGGAAGAATTTCCTATTGCAGGGATTTGGAAGAATAAGCAATGGTTTCCTCAAGAAAACTGACAGGATCACCATGTCTCATATCACAATTGAGCAAGGACAGGCACTGCACAAATATAATCAAAAGCAACAAATCTGACTGACCCAAAGCTCAGCTGCTCTGAATACATCTCTGAAGTCAGGCTGTTTCTCTCTCCTAGAGGCATACACAGCACATCAGTCATTCTACCAGTAGATAAACCAGTTACCAGTCCACTTTCTTCTCCCTCCCAGATACCTCAGCTTCCCTCAATACCCACCCCCCCACCCTGCTCCCCCCTTCAGAGCTATCATCAATGGAAAGTTTTGAAAATTAGCCGAAAACAACTAAAGTACATAATTGACTGAAGAAGGGAAATAGCAACTTCCATCATCTCAAAAAGCTGCACCTTTCTCCTACTCATCTCAAAGCTGAATAAAGGAATTAAAAACATAGCCTGGGGCAGCCAGCAGAGATTTACAAGAAGCAGACATTAGTTCTCACTCTAAAGGCAGGGCGTGTGCTGTAAGCCAGAAGGAGCAAACACAGAGAAAGGGAGCAGAAATGTACAAAGTCTTTACCTTTAAAGAGGAGGAAAGAGAAGGGGAAAAAAAAATAATCAACAAACTTTAAACCCTTCCTAATAAAACAAAGACCATCCTGGCAATGTGAAATGCTACCCTACTTTGTTTATTTATCGACACAAAGAAAGAAGAAAGTTGGCACCTCAGAGGGTATTAAATGCTGGTTTTTGCTGACTGAATGACCTCAGACGAAATATTTTCCATGACAAGAGCCCAGAAGACGCTGGCACAGAGTCAGACAATAAGATTTTCAGAGTGTATTTACATTCTATCCATGGCCCCAGGCTGTTCCAAACCCATAGGCAGGTGCTGCCTTTATCTGTTCTTTGCTCACCTGGCTCCCTAGCAAAATGTTCTGAGGCTTGTAGCTCAGCTGCCTTAACTGTTTGCTGCCTGGTGCTCAGAAAGCTGAGGAGCTTCAAAGACACCTGGCATCCTGGCAAATGGAGATGGCAACTCTAGAGACCGCTTAAAGCTGACCAGTGAGTGGTGCATAAGGAGTTTTTCCAACAAGCAGAGGGAAAACAGTGGTGATGCAATGGTAACAGACAACTAAAAACTAGACTAATTAATGCTAAAAAATATACTTTTAAAAAGAGAAAAGGAGAAGGTGGTTCTTTCAGGGATGCTCTGCATTCTCCATCTCTTGGGATCTTTAAGCTACATCTGTAAGAAAAAAGCACTCAAGATCCTGCAGAGGATTAGAGGAAACAGTGACAGTTACAACTTCTTGCCTTGAGACCTGTGCAGGACAATATACCACTGTCAGGTAGGGAATGCTCACCAACCCACATCCCTGCATCAGGGGACAAAAGGGAGGGAGTCAGGCTAAGCCACAAAGAACCCCAGGGTTGTGTCTTCCAGCTCCATGGCACAAATTTTCTACACCGTAGGCTTCCAGCTACATATTCTCCCAAAGACCAGCTCCTGACCTGGTATTCAGCAAAAGGAACTGTTCCATCCCTGTGGTGGAAACAGCCTCCTCTTTGCTCAGTTTAATTTGGCTTATAGTGCACAACTCTTCTCTCTTGTGTAATAAGCCTCCAGGAGATGCTGCAAGAGGATACGCCCTTAATACCGCGCAACCAGGAAGAATGATAATTGCACTTTTAACAGCACTACATACAAGGCAGCCACCAAAGCAGAGGAAGCATGAATTAAAGCAGGGTAAAAAGGAGAGGCTTTACCATCTACCTAATAAGGTATTATTCATGTGTTTGGATAGCTTCCTTGCAGAAAGATAAAGAGACACAATGGGTAGTCAGAAGGAACATCACCTTGAAAAGGAAAGGCCTGTCTGCCATCTCACAGCTCCCTTGCCAAGCTGGACTCAGCTTCTACCTTCCCCACCTTCAGCTCCCCTCCTTTTCCTATTTTCTTACCATGCGTCCTTGCTTAACCCATTTTTAACCCATTTCTTACCCAAGTCAGCTGCCCCCTGGCCATGTGCGCCATGGCTCAGGTCTGGCCCCCTCACACACACCTCCAGACCAGTTCCCTCCAACCCCATTACCTTCACCAAAACAAGGAACATATTTTTTTTCTTTCTTCTTCCCTTTCTCTCATTCCTGTCTTCCCTGCAAAGTTTAAAAACTCAAATTCACTCCAGGCTTACTGTGTGCAAAGTGTGCCCCTTTTCACATCCCTGCTCCAGCCCACACCTATGCTTACATCTGCTAACTGTGCTTGTAACCATATTTATGTATTTGCCTGGCCTCACTGTTCACCCAGGTCACAAAAATGTGATCTTACCCTCCAAAAAATTTATCACAATAAAGTTTCACTCATGAGCCCGAAACAATGTGGAGTTTTAAACATCTTCCCAAAAGTAAATTAACCACCAATCACTTGCACAATCTACCACTGTCCTTTTCAATCCTGTCCAATTGGTTATGATAGTTTATAAACATCTTGCAGCCTCTACCATTTCTGAAGCTGTTTCTATGTGTGCTCCACAATGGAGCTGCACAGGACTTGCCACACTGAGAAGTACACGTCCAGGAAGCCTTTCCTAACATGCAGAAAAACAAACAAAAAAACCCCTTTATCCACCCAGATCACATTTCATAAGGCTTTTACATGCATGGCACATGCAGGAATTTCAAAGAATCCTGATAGACAATTCAGACCCATCAAAGTCACAGCAATTTGGATATCCAACGAGCTGAGGCCCTGTGAAAGCTCTGTATGCATCTTCAGGAACCAAAATGCCTTTGGAAATTGGAATGAGGTTTTAAATGTTCAACCAGGTCTGTGGACAGCTGGGTGGTGCCTATCCCTGGATAGGATCAGATGCACTAGGTAAGACCAGGACAGAAGCAGATGTCTCAAAGCTGTCCCTTCTCTGGCTCTGCATTCACAACCAGCATCATTACAGACTGATTTAAGAACAAAACAAAACAAACAGAAACCCAACAACACAATCAATAGGTCTCCAGCCATCCTGGGATTAAATATATATGCTATGAAGAGCTCCTGTCAGCTGGAACACTGAGGATAAAAATGGGAGAAAAGATGAGACTAACCAGGTACCACATGTGGTATCTGCTGCCTCCTATTCCCAGCAGAAACTCTTTGAGTAATGCCTGCACACAATGTCGCTGCTACTGTCCAACTCAAGGACATCTTTTAAACAATGCCTCACTGATAATCCTGTGAGGATTTTCAACTCTGTCCTGTATAGCATTTTAATTACTCACACTGTTTCGGGAGCTCAGTCGTTTATGGAAGGTATTTTCATCCCACTAATTGTAGGTTTCCCAAAGGACTCAGTACAGTATATTACATCCTCAGTGCTATTAGATGCTTTAGGAAAACTTCCAGACAGTTTTTGTGTGTGTGCGTGCATATGGTTCTGGGGAGGAAGAGGGCAAAATCAGGAAAAGGAAGACTTTTAGGCCTTAAACAAAGAAATAAATTCTGGCTGTCAACTTTCAGGGGGAAAAAAAATAAAAAAGGGAATATTTCAGATAACGTTATAACAGCCTCATCTAATTTAGCAGCAGTTCTGGAACCTGCTATTTCTAATGCTAAAAGCATGCAGTTATATCCCTGCAATGACAAAAGTAATTTCATTAGTTAGTAGCTAAAGTTTACATCCATATCACTAATGGCATCCACCCTAGGGAGTGATTCCCAGCCTCCCAGGACAGGTATTACAGAACATCTCATGCTGACACTGCCCAGGGCCAGCTTGGCTCTGGAGCAGACTGGCCATGCCCATAGTGTGTGGCACTCGGCCTTGTGACCATAAGACACAATAGTTGCTTGTGTGTGTGCTTGAAGTCAACATGCCTAAAATAATTTGAGAGTTGTGCTGCAGCCCATAAAGGCAATGTTTTTACAGCATGATGCTGAAGGGCTGTGTCGCATGCCCTGCAGAAGCAGGTGGTGGTGGTGGTGGGGTATGGCCAAGAGCATAAGGTCTGAGACAGCATGGAAGGATTACAAGGGCCAGCAGGAAGCCAAACCAGGCACAGAGCTGTGCTGGCAGCTGCGAGCACTCCTGCAGGTCTTCTTTTAGTGGGGTCTAGCTGGTTCAACCCAACACCACATAAAAATGGGCTGGGAGGCTGAGATGCCTTGCAGCATAGACGTATTTACTGCAGGTTGTCACTCCTCTGAGCAGGGAAATCAGAGGGACAGAGACCCACAGCCTCCAAATGCATTAACTAGAGCCATGTATTTTGAAGGAAGGAAAAAAAATATGGAGATTTCCAAGTGTATCTGTATAGCATATCTGAAAAACAATCATTGTATGATACTGCATTCCCCGGAGTGGTGGTAACATCATCCCTTCCCTCCATGCCAAAGAAATTTAGACACAGCCCAAGGAAAAAACTCTCATTTTAGTGGAAAAAAGTCTGCGACCTGCCAAGTCCCTGGAGCTCACAGCCGTAGGAGGGGGATGGAGATGTAGCGGGTGGGGGGTCTGTATCCCAAAGGAGAACCCCTTTTTCCAGCCCCTTCGTATTGGGTACAAAGTCCTCTAAAGTGAAGACAATGTTCAGCCTTGTTTTCCACGCAAAAGACTCACAAGTTCTGTCCCACAGATGAAGAGACTTCTGCATTAGCTGAGCAGCGGTAACCCTCCATGTACATGCTCTTAGTCATGTGAAAGTTAAGGTTTGGTACCTTGGCTTATAACAGGGGCTGTGAGCTGATCAGCAATAAATGATGAGATTTCTGTACTACACCTGTGACCTTGAGTCTTCAGAAAAAAAGAAATCTTCATAATTACGATCTCTGGACTGTTGCGGTATGATGATCCCAGGAGGCAAGTCTGGTTTACTCTGGCTCTTAAAAAATAGGATCTGCGTCACAAAACCCATTATCACAGTTGGCACTAACCAGGAAGCATCTTTCTAATTATCGCTGCAAAAATACCCAGTTGAAATGGCCCAGGGAAGCCATAAGACCCCTACCTGCGTGAGAAATGTCCACACTGACATGAATTGGCTGTTCAGGACATAAGAACATGCAGCAGCTGGAGAATGGACTTCCTCCAGCAGGTACTTTTGTAGTTATCTATAAATATTTTTCTACGGCAATTAAAGGCAACAGATCTCAGCATTGGCTGGGAATTGAAGTGAATCCAGGTCCACTAACCAAAAATAAAAATAAGGACAAGATAATCCATTAGTAACGACTTTAGGTATGTTTCCATTTGAAAAGATGACATGGACTGCAAGGACAGGACCACTGAACCAATTACCTGAAACTGACTTATGGGTCCTGTCCTGAAAGCAATCTTATCCTGAGAGAATTCACTCACACTACCTGCAAGCCAGTACCCCAGCACTTTCACCTGGCATATCTAACTGGGGTGGACAAAGAAATATTCCAAAAATGGAACTTCTACATCCCCCGCAGGGGTACAAAGCACAGAGCAAATCGCATGACTCAGATACTGCCTGGAACATATAATGAGGGTATTAAACTAGATAGTCATTTTATAGGTTACTTTATTTTTAATTGAAAAAAAAAAAGAAAAAAAAAAGAAAACACAGAAGCCAACCAACCTACATATTTGGCCTTCAGATAAATTTTTGGTTTTACGTGACAGCTTTTTCCCCTACTTAAAAATTTGCATAAATACTGTCAAGACAGTACACGCATGGTAAAGAATATGCAAAATCCCGAGCTAAGCCCAGCTGCCTGCCTCTCCCACTGTGCTCTGCCAGGACAGCGGAGATCGGCCGCGGCTGGAACTGGGAGCACTCCCCACTTCTGCATGGCACCAGGGCAGGGACCTGCTCTTGCTGTGCACAGCCTTCCTTTTAGTGAACCTTTCTTGCTTAGGAAGACCCTGCAGACCCCAGTTTCACTTTGCTCAGCCCTTTTGCTGCACAATCACTGTGACGGGGTGTGTGTCTGGGGAGGGGGGTTGCTTATTTTCCTGTGGGAGCTGAGAAAAATAAATCATGATGTGGCCTCCCCATCAGGGAAGGGGGAGCAGAAGCAGCATGGCAGGGAAAAACGAGGACGCTAGAAGGAAGGCGTCAACATGAGGTTGTGTTTACCCACACAAGGGCACCCTGTAAGATTTCACGCAGATTTAATTCGGCTGGTGTAAACTCCCGTGCAGACACTTAGCTGGGGTTCAGGGAGGTTTATTTCTGCTAACAGGATTAGGAAAGGTTTAAACTAAACCAAAAGAGAAGAATGCACACAAGCACTTTCACGGCTTAGAAAATAAACAAATACAGAGCAAATCTGCTTTTAGACACGGCCAAAGCAACCAGAGCTCCCTTCCCAGAAGCTCTCCTCACAGAGAGGATTTTATCTAATGCCATCGTCTTGGCTGCTTTTCCTGCTGCAATTCTACCTTGCCACCCACTCAGTACAGAAAATTGCCGCACTTTACACCTACATACTGCTAAATAACTTACATCACTTCAGAATTTGGCCCAAGTAGCCACACTGGCATATGAAGAAGTGTACAAAAAAGCTAAGCAAATGTTTTTTGCCCGTCTAAGATGGCAGTGGGCAGCAGAACGTGCCCGTGCTGTGAGAGCTGGGCAATGCTCTGCAGTAGGAAAAGCCAAAGGCAAAGCGGCGGGAGGCTCCAGCCACTGCGCCACATTCAGCACAAGGAGGCTATTGCTCAAACCACATTCCACCAAAGCTTCCAAAATCTCTACTGGTGGGAAAATACCTTCCATTTAAACAGCCCCTTTCCAGTGAGGACACCACAAATTAATTGAAAGGGCATTTGCTGCCTGCCCAAGTAATATTGCTGCCATCTGCACTGAGCTCTGCAGCGGTTCAGCTGGAGGTACAACATGACTGAGCAGTGAAAGTAAAGTTTGCGGCATCCTCCTGAAAGGGCAGGGTGGATCTCCACCTGCAGGGTGTGGTTGCCTTGAGAAGGAATTTGGTTGGGACTTGGGGGTAACAGCAGGAGTCCCGTGATGTTCACTCTTGAGAGGTGAGGATGTTGGTTTTATGTTTTTTCCAAAAGGTTAGGAGTTGTGGTGAGCCTAATCATTCTGGCATGTCAGCCTGTGCTATCTAGGGGGAAGAGCACCACCTTCTGAATTACCAAGTCAACTTGACTGTAGCAATCAACTTTTCCTTCTAAGTCCCCATCCAAAAACAAACAGGCCCAACCCTGCTTAACTTATGAGATCATAGCCCAAGGCCCTGTAGCTCTCTGGGACATCACTGCCTCACCCATCATCTACAAACATCAGTTGTGCAGGAATGGTACGGCTCTCTCCCAGATTTTACATACACAAAAGCCTGACCAATGACATAAGCCCACTAGAAAGTGCCTAAAGCACCTCTCCAAGGTGGTAGGTAACCAGCAGAGCCATGGAAATAAGGACAGAGTGGTGGAGTCATCAGGAACATACACTGCACAGAGCTCTAACCTCTCCTGGCTGGCTTCCAGCAAAAAGCTCTTGCCCAAGCTGGTGCATGTCATTCAAAGGCTGCCTTTTGTGAACCCTGCCGCACCAAGGCTTTGCTGCTGCTCAGTTCCACTCTGAGTAGCGTTTTCATCTTCCCATCATTACTTCAGAACCTATTTGCATTGTTAAATCACTAAGAGAAATTGTTTTTCCCTTGATATCTTCAAATCAAAGCTGCCTGAGCTAAAGATCTTTCTTTTGTTAAAGCATGTTACTACCCTTAATGGGTTTCTCAAATGCATAATCCATACCTTACACTTCAGAAGTTGTAAAGCCCTACAATTCAGGCCTGACCAAACACCTTCTAAAGCAAAACCAAAAGTTCTCTTTATCTTTTTCTTGGATCTGGTCTTTTCATAGCACTGGTTCTCTGACCTCAATGCAGAAACCTTCACCACTGCTTAAAGAAGTAACTTTATTCATCCGTACCTTACATGTGACAAAACATGTGAGGTATGACAAACTGCAGAGATCCATGAAAGGTCAAGCTGTGACTCTGAGCTGAGAGCAGAAGGTCTGAACTCTGACCCAAGATAGCTCTTTAACCACTGCCTACCACTTTCCATTAGGCGCTTTGCATCACAAAGAACCATGAAACAAAGAAAGAAAAGGAAAAAAACAGCTATTAATCCTCTCCTAGCTAGGGAAAAAGTGCTGCTGCCTGAATTACAGAGCTGGTACCTCTGATGACCATTTCACAAGTCTCACCATCTTGGGCGTTATGCTTGACAGACTTGTACCTTGGAATTACTATAGTTCCATTCAATAGTTCCACAAACAAAACCAAATGAAATAATTGAGAATATGTATACTACTTTCTGCAGGTAACAAATCTAGAAAGACCTGAC
The DNA here is from genome assembly GCF_036013445.1 of Caloenas nicobarica. Classification (NCBI taxonomy): domain Eukaryota; kingdom Metazoa; phylum Chordata; class Aves; order Columbiformes; family Columbidae; genus Caloenas; species Caloenas nicobarica. The sequence goes on from NC_088252.1 coordinate 22,865,398, forward strand.
GTTATGTACAGCAGAGGATCAGAAGTCAAAATGATCTTGATGTTCTGGAAGAATCAAAGGAGTGAGGTTTAATTCATTAGAAGTCAGTGCAAGATACTATGCTTGTAGAGGCATCCTTCCTCCCTGCTCAACATAGGCAAGGTCTAGACCGGTGTGTTGCCTCTAGCCTCAAACTCACCCTTCAAGGAAGACATGGGCCGACAGCAGAGTCCAGAGAAAAGCAGAGGGCTGGGAAACAAAATCCAGCAACTGTGTGAGCTGGGGTGTCTAGGCAAGGGGAGAGCTGGTTAAGGGGAGCAAGAGGGACACCTTCAACTGTGCAAAAAGACACGCAAGAAATAGGTTGGACATCAGGGCTTCCAACCAGCCCTCCTTCAGTGGCTGTATGATGATTTCACTTTTGATTCCTGGTGCCATTTCTGTAATTATTGTATGCTTGATAGTTAAGAAAGAAGCTTGAAGATATAATTTATGGGTAATCTAAAGGTTAAAAAAGTGGAAGTTAACGAAAAAAAACTTGAAAAAAGTGTCTTATGTCATGATTTGGCTCCTGTTGGATGAGAAGATCCAGAATTTTTGATCACCATTTGGCAATGCTTGTTTCCCTAAAGGGTTTTTAAATGGCACCAATGTTACATCAACCATGTTACCTCCTCCCATTGTCTCTGTTTTACTGACGTGGGTATCCTGAGCCCGATGCAGCTTTCCAAAACACCTAAACTGCACGGGGGTGTGGAGCCCCGCTCTCTATTCAATTGCAACTTAGCACCAAATTATTGCTTATTTTTCTGCAGAATTTTCTAAATCTCAATCTGATTTGCTTTGCACTGACCTATGTAGGTCTTGCAGCACTCTTCACCTCCCAAATTTCACTCCCTGTACCCAGCAAGCATTAACATTCAGAGTAAGTTTTTCCTCCAGGTATGAGCCTGGCTTTCTTTCAGAGAAGTCTCATTTTCCTACCTTCATGCACACTTATACTTCCTTAAAGAGCCTGAACTCCCATTAAATAGGAGAGTCTAAATGACAAGTGTTAAAATATTTTTTTAACCTATTCTCGTTCAGTAGGCACCTCTGAAGACTGGGCATCATCTCCAGCCTACTCAAAAAGTTATGCCCTTACCAACACCAGCATTTAATTTTTATCCTCTTTTTCAGATCCTTGTAGACAACAGAAAAAAATAGCAGCTTGTGTGGATCACATCTAAAACCACGTGCATAAGTTCAAAGATAATTAGCCCTTTAGTTGCTAAATGCTGTGCAAAGCACACATTTAACAGCTAAAACTGATTTTAATCTTTGCTTAATTCTTTTGCCAGGGAGTCCCATTCATAGTGAGGCAGCTGTCTAAATATCTCGGCCCCTTGGGGCGAGGAGACAAGGGAGCCTCTTGCAATGCTCTTGAGTGACCCCAGCTGGCGTCACCCCCTGCAGCACCCAAGAGCCGCTTCCAACTCATTTGGGGATAGAGGATGCCAGTGGGGCTAGAACCCCAAAAAGATGATTTATTTGTGAAGTGCAAAAATTCTCACTTTCCTCAGCTCAGGGGACGCTTCTTAAATACAAACCAGAAAGTTGGGTGGTGAGAATAGTAAAATTAATGCAAAATAACGGCCTATTAGCGAGGAAGTGCATGGATTTACACCCCACTGCTTTCACACTGGCTAGGCATGAAACCAGTCACTGCATCCTTTGCTCCATAACAGGGTCTCTCCCTTGGGCCAAAAAGGCCCTCAAAGGCCAGACAGCAACTGCAAATGGTGGGACAGTTGCAGGTTTGTTGTGCCCAGAACCACAAGACTCATTTTTTTTTTTTAATCATCTCAAACAACCTTCTGCAGAATGTGGTTAGACATTAGTGCTTTCTACAGCAAGGCAGTGTACACATATACAGAGAAAGAGATGTCATGAGGACAGAACAACAACAACAAAATAATGAATCTGCTACCTGCAACAGGCAGTAGCCTACACCAAGGTTTATTTACTCCAGTGTCTTAATACACTCCAACATTTAGGGTACTAAGACATTACTTCGCAATCAGATGATTACCTTCACATGCGGAATACGTAACATACCAAGATGGGAAGGAGCTGAACTAAGGACGTTTGTGCCTGTGGTGTGATAAGAAAATATGCTTTGCTCCTTCCTAAAAATGCTAATGAACTCCTCAGCTGCAGACCAAGGCTAACTATCATTTTAGTATTAAAATGCTCATTACAGAGTTTATTTTTGCTTGACCATTTTGTCTCTTATTGGCCTATAGGTTCTAAAAGATAGGGAGTGGCATAAAAACTGCATTAACTTCAATATGTTCCTGACGTTTAATCAGATACGGCTTTCGGTTGCAACCACTTGCCAGTTTGTCCCTCAGACCCTAGGAGCCAAATGTCTTCCTTGAGGAATTGAAACAAGATCTAGGAAACCAAGCTGGAAGAGAAGAGGACCCAGGTTGCAAGAGAAGTTTGGAAAGTGAACAGCCACCGCGAGATGACGTTTGACTTTCGGGCCCGTGGTCAGACTGTCTAAATGTCAGTCAGACCCTCTGCCAAATATTTCCCATTGGGTGACTCTCTGCTCAGCACCATACTTTGGTCTCAGGAATGACTCCTCCAAGACATGGTCCTGATCAGGAGCACTAAGGGCTTAGGGGGAGTTTGAATGCTCTCCAAATGGCAGGGAGTTTTCTTTACCTACTCATTTACCTAAGCTGTACAATTAGCTAATAGCTTGCACAGCACTTTGAAGCAGGAAAGCTCTAGACAGAGGAACATTATAATTAGTCATATAAAAGCTATCATGAAGAAAAGGCCTTTTTCTTTTTTTTTTTTTTTTTTTCCCACCAGGTTTCCTATAAACCCAGTACCTTTAGGTCTAAAAGAGTATTAGCTCACATAAGAATGACAGAAGCCGGATTTTGAATAAAGAGCCAATGGTGCTCAGAAATCACACCTCGGAAATAACAGAAAGACTTGCCTAGAAACTAAGATTTAAAAAATAACAACAAATCCATCTGGGGTGCTTCAGACTTGCCTGCGAGCCTTACAGTCACCTTCATAATAGTTCACACCCACACTATGATTATACAAGCCCTCTTTTGCAAAATCAAGCAGAAAACAGAGTCTATCACAAGACAGGTAACAAAAACATGAGACCGACATTTTGACCCTCAACATTGCTACTATTCCCAATTTGAGATACCTTTTATCGGATTTAGCATCCAGGATATTCTACTCCTTCCTTCTCGTGTGAGGTTGATGGGTGCCGAGGGCCTCCTACAGCTCACCAATGGGCTTGGCACTTGCAGGATACAGCTTCAGATCAATGTTCTCGGCTGAGTGGATAAGAATACAAAACAAATCAAACCACAACCAGAAAAAAAAACCAAAAAAACAACCACCCTCTGGCGACCCAGAAGAAAGCTAATAGTCATTACATTCATCTGGAGGATGTGAACTTTCCTTGTCCTTACTGATTTTTCTTATTAAGCAATCGTCAAGCACTGATATGAACTTTTTGCAGGAAATGGGAGTACAATGCGTTCATAAGAAAAATACCAACAGAGCAGGTAGACAATATGAGCCACTTGACATTTCAGGAAATTAATTTATACTGTGATCCCAGCTTATAAGTTCAGCAAGACCCATGAGGGAACTCTTTGGAGACCTGCTGTGCTTTCATTTCAGATGTGATGGCCACATATGGGCTAACTGAGAGCAGCAGCCACATGTGCTCTGTCACAGCCATCCTGCTGCCCTTCCTCTCTCCCTGCAGCTCCTACACTGCTCAGAGCCTGCGTGCACCAGCCAGCTTTGTCCTTTAGAAGCTGAGCGTGCTGTTCTGGGGGTGAGAAAAAAGACAGAGGATTCGGAAGGTCAGAAAAACCCACAGTGAAAACAGTAACAGAGTTTTAGAGAAAGCTTCAGGTCTCTGTCAAACAGAGCTGAATGGATTTTTTGGGATGCAAAGTTCAAAGCCTGAAGCGTCTCACTCCTGGATGACAGATCACTGAGGGGTTACAGGTATTGCAAGTACAAGCTGGGAAGTCAGGGTCGAGCACTGAAGCTGAACATGTTTATAGGCTGCTTTTGTCCACATCATTGCCAAGAGGGCAAAAAGGAGGACGTTGAGCAAGAGCGGTATTGGGGCCAGCTGTGTGGGAGATGGAGGGACAACCATCCTGAAATGAAGAGAGCAGCCACCAAGGCTGGTGTTTGCTCAGCTATATTCCTGTGGGAGCTCCTGCTGACGGACACAGGGACAGGTGACAGCGAGCCACCTCACACAGACACATCCCCTTCTCCGCCTGAGACAAGGTGGAGGCGAGTTGAGGAAGCTGTGAGCTTCCACCATCGGGCCTGAGCCTCAACAGGCTCTCACCTGCTAAGGTGGCAAGAGAAAGAGAGCTGCAGCAAAGACAAAACACCCTTCCTTTGTGAGGAAGACAGAGAGAGGAGGGAACCCTGGAAGCTCCCAGGGACTGTGCCCAGGCAGCCCCTCTCCCAGGCAAGTGTCACGTACTCTCTGCCAGCCCAAATCTGCTTTGGAAGTCTAAGGGCTGCATAGGTACAAACACAATTCAGGTCCCCAAGGATCCTGGCTGCTGTCTGGGTTTTCTCATCTGAAATTCTTGGACCATCTTGGAAAGCTTACAGGTTTGCAGCCAGTACTGCTACTATTCCCAGTTAAAGGTACTTCTAAGGTTTCACTTCCTCCTCCTGTTAATTTGGTGGGTGCTGAGGGTAACCCTTTGAGCCCACGGGAATGGTCAGCACTTGCAGGATGTGGCTTTGGACTGATTTGGGAAAGGTGCCTGCCCTGCTGCTGCCTCACCACTGTCCTGTGCACACAGCCTGGCTAAGAAAGGCTTCAACATCCAGCTCAGGCTTCAACTTACTGTGTGACATCAGGCGAGGAGACAAAGCAGAAGTCTGAGGAGCTGCTTGAGATCACCCAGCTGGACAAGAGAGGATGAAGAAGCAATCAGTGCCCCCTCAGCCCCCATCCTCCCAGCATAGCCCTGCTCTTGAAAAAGGAGCAGCCAGGGACAAATCAAACCCAAACTTCACCCAATGAAGCACTATGAGACTGTAAAATAACCCAGCTATAGACCAGCCTAACCAAGGAGGAGCCAAAACCTTTTTGGGAAGAGGCATTGAGAAACTCATCATCTTCCGTCCCCTGTAACACCTGCTCCATCATTTGCAATGGGCTCATACAGGGAAGTCACGCGAAGGTAAAATGCTCAATTAAAATAGTAATGCTGCAAACATTCACGTCCATGTAGGCGTGGAAACCTTCAGGCTTCCTTTTTATTGTACGATGGGATACTGCTTTTCATTGGCACAATAGAAAATAGCCACAAAAATTCCACGCACACAGCATCAGACCCCACAACCAGCCTCGACATGCAGAGCGTCAGTAATAAAACACACCCCTACAGGGATTTAGCACTTGGCTTGTGCTCAGCTGGGGGACTTGGGCAGGACTTTCTCTCTTCGGACACTAAAAAAATATTAATTACAATCAGCTCTGTCATTATTTCTACCCCCGCATCCCCGCTTCCCTGTCAGCAAAGGGGGAAGGAGCCATGTGTTGAAGGGATTGGGGGTTTTGCATGAACAAGATGGGGCCAACTGTATATGTGTGTGTGTACTGCATCTGCCCTGGAAATCAAACAGTAGCTTTAGAAAGGGCATCCTGGGAAGGGCCCTCAGGTGCCAAAGAAGAAATTCAGGGAAATATTCTTTTATTAAAACAATTACAACAGCTGCTGCATGTACTACTTTATGCACACATGCAGGCATAACCCCCTTCTTCTCCATTGCACACATCCCCTCTGCCACAGACACTCTTGCATAAACAGTGACAAAGTAGTTTTCAACCTAAATCTGTGCGGTAGCCAAAGCCCTTCGCTCACCAACACACAATATATCCTTAATGCACCTATCCCCCTCACACCTACAGTTCCCAATGAATGTCCTGCCCTGTCCCACCAGAAGGCGAGTCTCCAAAGTGCACCCTCGGGGAAGGTTTTGTGCTGGCACCGTCAGAGGCACTGCAGGCAAGAGGGCAGGCTGGAGAGAGCGGAGGGTCTGAAATGGCCAGCCAAGGCAAGGACTTCCCAGGCATTCCTTAAACAGTGTCCTTTTCTATAGAGTCCCTTTTTCTCCTTTTCTAACTGTCTTTTCCCATGAACTGAAACAGTGGTGTCCTGCAGCACCCTCTAATCAATGGTTAAGTGACGGGTAATGCACTAAAATTTGAGACTTAGCTCTCTGCCAATGAACGAGCTCTGCGCTCATTCATATGCATGGAAAAATAAAACAACAAAATCCAAAATCCCCATAAAAATTTGCAAAGCTGCTTCCAGAATGCCCGGAAACCTCTCCCCTAGGGTCCTGGTTAGACTAGTTGCAAGGTACAATTCCTGCTTTTCCACTACACCCTTCCATTGCATTATCACTTTCTCTCTCCAGCTCTACTCCACCCACATGTCTGAGCTATCTTGCTTTGGTCTTTTATCTGGTATCTAGTCTGGAAGCTTGACTGGGATGGTCTCCTTGTTAGCTGCCTATGTACCATCCACTGACACAGAGCACTGATCCACATCTGAAGGTTTTACAAGGGAATCTGTGAACCTGTAATACCAAGGGGACATGCAACTGCTGTCTTTCATTGAAAAGCCTGCAGAAAGGCAGGAAAATAAAGGTCTCCCTTCCTCCTCTTACATATGCTCCCCTATTTCCCAGTTTACCTGCAATGCAAACGGAGTTTGGGAAGAGCTCGGAGCTCCAGGTGGGACTGCTGAGCAAGCCAGGCCATCCCTGGATGTGCTGCGTGGTGACACACTTCTGCGCTTCCCACAGGTAGCTGCAGGGCTTAATCTGCAAATTGATCCAGATGGACAATTACTAGAAAGACAGAGCTGCATGTTGGAGTGGGACAGAAGGGAACGTTGCAGAGGTACGAAGCTGAAGCCTAATAGAAAACTTAAGACTGCCAGCTTCATTTTCACCTTCAGTGCCGCTGGTTACACTTTCACCTGGCCCTGCAACCTGCCATGGCCAAATAGGTACCAGAGGCTGCTCTTCAGGTCTGTTAGCATGTCGTCTTTGCTTTGTGCAGGTGCTGGCAACCACGCTTGCATACAAAGTAGGGCAAAATCTACCTATGCTGGAGAGCAATGCTCCAAGGTGATCACTGGAGGCTACATTTCAGCTCCTATCCCGCACTAGGGCACTGTGATGCTACAGAATTTATGGAAAACACTCCCTTGCTCAAAGAAGGTACTTTCTTTATCCTTCACAAGTGGTCTGTCCGTGAGAACGGTCCCGTCCTGCTCCAGCCAACTTTTTGTTCATTTGGGGTGTGCTGAGAGAAGCAATAAGGCATGCTCCTGGCTATTGCTGTTTGCCTTTGGACAAGACGCCTTCTTTCTTCGCACAGACACACTCTGTCCCTTCCGAGCAGGCTCTAACACCAGAAACAGAAGGACGTTCTGATCAAGGTCTAGCCTGAGTAACAAAAAGTTGAGAGTTTAAGCGCTTTTCTAGTTAGACTTTATTGGGACAAACTGCTGCAACTCACTATGTCTCAACTTGTCCATCTGGAAACTAGAGGGATATAAGACTTCTGAAGCTCAAAAAAATCTAAAAGGTACAATGGTTAAATAGCTGAGAGCTGCCAATAAACCCCAGTAACTCCTCACTTGCCTCATCAGCATCTGTCCACATGCAACTCTCATCTACTAGCCTTGGTAAAAAGGGGTCAATAAGCAGACAGAAAACCTTTCAAGCTGCAAGACAGCCATCATTCTGCCAGTGGAAGCTTGCAAAATACTCAGGCACTTTTAACAGCAGCACTTCAGCTCTGAGATTTGAAGAAGGCTAAGAGCATCTGCAATGGGCTCATAGTGGGTTGCATAAAGGTCTCCCAGAAACATGACGCCTAGATGGGCAAAGCATTAATGTCTGTGAAATGTTTCTTTAGGGGCAGAAAACTGGCTGAAGCTGCAAAAGATCTAGCTCAGCAGCTCGATCCATTGCCCGAAATAACAGGGTGGTGGCATCCGGGATCCTCCCCCACCAAGCCTGCCAGCAAATGCCCCAGCAATCCCAGCATGCGTTCACCCCTGTCATCACGCTTTGCTGGGCATTAGTAGTGGACAGCACCCCACCCCGAGAAAACATGGGGCATTCTTGGCACTTCACCCTGAAGGCAAGGTCATCGGACACGATGATGGATTCTTTGCCTGCCATATCCACAGTGGTATGCAGGCGAACACAACCCTCCCCCAAGCAAGAGCCAAGTTCAATTAGGGGCTGATCGCTCCATGATCCTTCCTGAGAGGATCTTTCAAAGAGGGAATTACTGGCCATGCGAACAAGCCCAGAGGCAAGAACATGAAGGCTTGTGGGGAGCTTGGCCAAGTGTCCCAGAGATATAAAGCAGAGTGGCAGAGCCCATGAGAATAGATGCTCTTTCTGGTCAGAAGTACAGTGGAAAGTGGCACTTCCGATGCCCTACAACCCAGCATGCACAAGTTGTCACCAATAATGGACACAGCAGAGCCTTCTGGGCATTCTTTCCAACTTGATGCTGACTTGGCCCTTGGAACAAAGAAACTCGGACCTTTTCCAAAATGATCCACCTGACACAAGGTTCAAATACTTGGCTGAGCAGAGCCAGGATCCACCCTCATTCTCCTTTGGGCACCCTCTGTGGGACCTTGAATGGGTCCTGTCTTCTCTACACTTTAATTCTCCATTGAAGACCACAGCCCTTTCCCATCCCAACAGAGGGCTATGCCTAAACTCCAAAACACTGAGAGGACACTGACAGCACAGTGATATCCTCATCCCACCCCAGCCAGCTCTGGGGCACGACCCTGCTCATTGCAGGGGTGCTGGACTAGATGACCCAAAGTATTCTAGGATCCTATTATTCTTGATATCTTGTGAAGATTTCCTTCCTTATGCTCTGCAGCAATACCATCACATGTGCCTCACAGATCTGCTGAGGTCCACAGGGCTCTGGGGAAGTCAGGAGGGCAGGGCCAAGCTAATGTGCGAGGCCTCCATGGTGCCTCTGTACCTCCATGAGCCTCAGGAAGCCAGGGTCCCACCTTGGCAAAGACACCCACAAAATGACACTACAGGTCCAAATGATATTTTCCTAGTGTGCAAAATGCATCGCAGTCTTATGTGCTGTCTGTCTTCTCCCTGTGATGGAAACTCACCCTGCTTCAGCCAGCAAACAACAAAAGAAACTACAGAGGCAGCAAACATTAAGAAAACCCTGTCCTAAAGACTCCCCTCACCACATTTTCCCCCACCGCCATCTGGTTTGCAAATGAAACAAACTAAACTAAGCACCCCCCAGTAGCTAAATTCCTTGCATCTGAGAAGTACATGCATCCCTGTGCCAAAGTCAACAATTTCATGGCTACTTTACATCCAAAAAGTGCACTAATTTCGTTGTAAGCAAAGGAACAACAAATTGGTTCAAAGCCTGCCACCTGTACACCCTGTGGAAACACCCCACAGCTGAGACAGGAGCAAAATGACCATAGTGGGACCTTCGATGCACACTCAGCCTGGCACTCTCACCTTCAAAACAGCTAAGGAAGTACAAACCTAGTCTTCCTACAGCTATCACGCAGGTTATATACCAAACAGCTTCCCGCTATCACTGCAGGCCTAGTGGCAGTGCAGTGCTAGAGGTAGCCTGGCTTTGGCTCTGATGATTCCAGAGCTCGGAGATTTATGCAGGTCACTCTTAACCGGCTCTAGTAACAACTTCTTTCAAGTCATCCATGCTCATGGCATGTTTCAGCTACCAAGACCCATTAAAAGAGGCTTTTAAATCTGGACTATAAAGAGCTGCAACTTAAAAGCATGTCCCAGAGCGTTAGCTCACTCATGTCACTCTCACTCCCCACCACCTATCAGTATGGTGCTTTTCCAAAGCTACTGAAAAAAAAAAAAAAAAGAAGCCCTCCCTATAATCGCTTCAAAGCATATTGATTTGGAATCAGGATGCTGAGAACAGATTGTTCTCGCATGCCCTGGCTCCTGCAGAGACCCATGTAAACCCACACGGCACCCCAGGGCTAGTGCAGAGACTTGGGAAACAGTCTGAATCCCAGGGGCCTTGCTAACCGTTCTCTTTGGTACCAGTTACAGCAAATGAATCAGGGAAGATGACACATTAAAGGAGGGCAATACAAAAAAAAAGAAAGTTTTTTTTCCTTTCGTTACATACTCCTGAAGGTGGCATACTGCAGAGAGCAACTGAATTAAGCAAATGCATTCCAATGTTTTATATGTATTGATTATTTGACAGTCTCCTGTTAAATCAGTAGCTTTAAAAGCTCTTATGTAAAGGACATAGCTGAAATACATAGAGCTTGAGTTTGGATATCAGCTATGCTGCCATAAATCAAAACCAAGTCCACAGATAAGAACAGAATTAGAGTGAATACAATGAGTACATGAAAAAATACTCAAACAAATTTACAGATCTAATGCGTTCTGCTGATAGGGGTGGTGGGGAGGTTGTCTATTTAATCCACAGAGGTTTTGAGCATACAGGAAAAGAGAAGTAGGTAATGTTAAACCTAGATCCCACTGCAACTTGAGGAGGTTTGCCTATCAATTTATATGGCTTGGAGCATTTGCTTCTGAAGGAAAAGTTCAAATGAGTATTGCCCAGGTGGCGCTGTACAGTCCCCACTTTGCTAATCTTCGTGCTGGAGCAGCCAACAAATTGGCAAAACTAGTTTGGAGGGCAGTCAGGGGAGAGATGGAAGCAGCACACGGTTACCTTGGAGTTATCCAGGGTTATCTACACATCATGCTGTACGCTCCCTGCTTCTCATAATTAGAGTGTCTAGACAGGAGATGATGCTGGTGAAGCAGCAAGCAAAAAGGTTTTGCAGAGTTTTTCAGAGGAGCCCAGCTAAAGCAGCGATTACAACAGAATGACAGACACAAGACTTGCAGAACCCAGCTGAGATTAGAGCCAATTTTGACCTGAGTAAAGGTTCTTTCATAACCCTTCACATCCCCAAAAAGCTGCTGAATCAGAGCGCTGATGGCTCAAGCACTCAGGAGGGCTCAGAGCTTTTGAACCAGCCTCAGATTGGAGGTTTCTGCAAAAGTAATTGCAGCTGTGTCTCAGCTTCATCCAGATGCTGGCATTTAGCAGCCTCAGCTTGTGTAAACCAGCTTCACTCCACTGAAGTCAACAACAACTGACACCAGCTGAGAATCTGGCTCTTGGTGTGGTTTAAAAATAGTCTAAAGAAAGACAACTTACAGAAGGATTGCCCAATTCCTCATGTCCATTTTCCCCTCGGGGTAGGGCTGAATAAGATGATTTTTTTTTTTCTTTTAATTTAGCTCCGGTTATTTTTAACAGCAGCATTATGAGCTCACATTTATTACAGCACCTTCCATCCTTCTGGAGCCAGGCTGCCTTTCAGGCTTCACGAGGAATCACAGAGAAGACGGACAAAGTGCTTTGCACAGCACCAGGATGGAGCCACCTCTGGAGACAACACAGAGGATGCTCAGCATGCACAGAAGTCTCACCACAAACACAACAAATCATCAAGGGGACTGAAACAATTCAGCTTCAGCATCGCAAGAGAAAGCCTCAGCCATTTGCACAAGGCAACCATCCAAGCAGCAGTTTGAAACCCTCCCTTGAGCTGGCCAGGAGATGGACATGATGTTTTTATAGCCTTGCAGGGTGTCACGATCACACACTGTGGCCCTACATGCAAAGCACAAGGTCAGATTACCACACGTACTGCTGGGGGAAGACAAATATGAGTGACCTTTGAGAAAGGAAAAGTAGCCTGATCACTCCTACTGTGACAAACCAGGTCTCTGCTGGCATTTCCCTATCTCTTTAGCTCAAACATCCCTGCAAAGCCAAGAGATGTGGCTCTGAAGTCAATTATATGGCAACCTCTGTGTGCAGCATCACCAGGCTGTGATTCTCCAAAACTTTAGCCACACTGCAGTGACACTCCTACCAATTGCTAACCAAGGCAGGGGGCCATTGGCGCCAGTGGCAGGAAAGAATTTTCCTTCAGAGGACCTTCAGAAAGCTCAAAGGTCTGAAATCTCTGTTTGGGAGCAGGTAGGATAGTCATCAACTCTTTTTCAATACGTGAGAGAAACTGGGAAAGTAGAACAGGAAAAATAAGTTGTCTCACAGGGTTAAATCCATGCAGTTATGCTAGAGGTAGAGGGACACCAAGTTTTGTCAACACTGGTGCGGTCCATTTTTTCTGGGCTCAGACTAGGAAACTAGGGCCTGCTCGGATGCTACCATATGGGAACTGCTCGGAAGTGGCATCTTCCAGACAGTTCCCCTCAAGCCACCACAGAGCAACGGAAATGCAGCAAATAAAATCTGTGGCCACCACCCAAATGCTCCATCAAAGACATGCACTCTGGCCTCTTAAAAAGAAAAAGAGAAAAAGAAAACCAGCACAAACAACAAGACAGATCCATTAATGAAAAATAAAGCACAAGGCAAGGGGTGATGAAAACAAATAAAACTAAGGCTGTAAAATGCCTGGTATGTAAGATGTGTTGAAACTTGCTGCTGACAGCAGCTTGAGCAGACATTCACATGCAGCCATTCATAAGATGCACAGTAATTACCTTCTCTGGGAGGCTGTATTATGACGATGTCTTTAAGCAAAGCACAATATCTCCAGCAACAGGACACAATTACAGCAAAGGATATGCCTCTTAACCTCCTTCCACCCCCCCAGCCAGCTCAGGGAGAAAGCTGGGAGCCAGGGGCTACATGGGGAGGCTGAAAGTCATTTACCTTGTGCTACTGCACCCATTACCTAGAGCAAAGCACACTTTTGATGGGACAATGTGGTGGCATTGCAGGGACCCGACCTCTCTCCCCCTCAGCTTAGGGTGGAGACACTCCCAGCACTGTGGGACTATGACAGAGCTGGCAGCGGCCACCAGGCCACCGGAGGAGTTCAGCACAGCCAGCCCTGCTCTGAGCCGACACCTCGGTGGTAAATAAATAAATACCAAAAATAAACAGGCAAGGGAATGACTCAGAACAGGAACGTCCTGGCAGCGCTGCGAGGCGACAGGACTTCCCACTTCCAGAGTGGGACCTTCCTGGCCCCAAATACCCCACCGCAGAGTCCCTTTGGAAAGTTAGCATGCTCTAGGGGAAAAAAAAAAAAAAAAAAAAAGTTCTCAGATAAGGACTGGCATCATGTCCAGCATGGGCCATAGTGTCTCCAAGGGATGGATGCCACCTCCTGGTGATTACTTGGCCTGTCTGCAGCAGCCAAAATGGTCCTCCCAGCTCAGGTCCCTGGGGCTGGCTGTTCTTCTCCACTTCCGCAGCCCTCCTGCAGAGAGGCACAGGAAATCTTACTGCTGCAGCTGTTAGATTAACTCTTGTTAGGTCCAGAATTAGAGAAATATGGAGGCAATGACACAGCCCTAGCAGCTGTGTGTTCAGACAATGGATCCAGACTCTCACATTGCCTCTGTCCACTCCTGGTACTCAGTTCTCCAGATTTCTCTGGGACAGTGAAGTGATCAATGCAGGACAGCAAGAATCGTTGCACAGGGAGGCAGCTCAGTGTGGTGAAGTCCCATTTGCAGACCAGCAGACAGGAGGCTGTGAATACCACAGCTTGCTCCTTCTAATTATTTCAGTCATCAGTCCTAGAGGGCAAGCAGAGAGTTAACCCCTGGCTCCATGCCTCTCCACCCCAAACCAAAAATGTAGGGCTGCCTCTCAGACAAGGCTCTGTTGTTTCTAGCCCACACACTGATTATCTGAAAATTACTATAAATGAGGAGCTCAGCCTTCATTTTCCAAAAGCATGCAGAGCAGCAGCGCTCAGTGGCTTGTGCTGTCCATGCCAGATATCGAGAGCAGGGAGTTTGAGAGGTTTTCAGAGCCTCTTTTCAAGAGCCAGACAAGTTTACTCCTATTCCAGGGTAAAGGATGGTTTTTTTGTAGATGAGAGACTGGAAGGTTTTTTCTGTTATATGAAACAACTAAAATTAAAGAATAACCAACATTTTCCTCACTGGTCTGGAAATTGCATTACAAGTGAGAGTCAACTTGGTGCAAGTTTGCAAGCTGTGGTATCAGGAGGAGAATTTCCCTTCCCATTTACAAAAGGAAATGAATTTTGCAACCACCGGATGGCAGTGTAGGGAGAGCAATCACATTAGTCGTAGTGTTATTATTTTCCTTTTAAGCCTTTCAAAAGTGATTGCAGACACAGCAATTCATTGCTTATTAAGATCTCCCTGCATTACAACCAGGGAAAGGATTTAAGTCTCATTAATAAACCATCTTCTAGGATCTCTATAAGAACACAGGCTCTGATTAGCCAAGATTGTTCAATAAATGATTTGGCTTGTCTGACAAAAATAAATGATTGATTGGGAGTGTGCTTAAAATAGTTCATTTTTCATAGTAAAAACAAAGACTTTAGATAGAAATACAAACAGTAAAAAGGCAATATTTCAAATTCAATGGAAGATACTTCATGCACCGGGCTGGCAGTATACACAAGGTTCACTTCAGAGTTCAGATTCTGCAGGACTGAATTATAATAAGCCTGAAATTGCAGCACTTTCTGCAGTTCCTGTTGTCAAAACATTTTGATAAGCAGGAAAATCCATTCTACTCTCGGACATGGCAAGACATTAGTTACTGACTACAGAGAGCAAATTTTTGTTTCCTGTATAGCATAAGGTTCTAAATAATTGAGCTGAGTGTTAAAATCCAGGTAAACAATGTTATCAAAATCCACCGTATCAAGAAGACGATTGCCCCAGGCTAATAAGCGCTGGAAAAATCAGCAGAAAACATAAGTTGCGAAGCCAAGACACACACTTGTCCCGTTGCCACTAGAGGGCAATAGCAAACAAGCGACCAAAAAAACCCAAACCAAAACAAAAACAAAAGAAAAAAAATAAAACAACTCGAGGCGAGAAGTTGACTGCGAGGAACTGTAAAAAATCGTCAAGTCGTGTTTACGGAGGGGGGGGCCGCGGCCCCCCCCGGTGCGCCCCGGTCCCGGGTGGCCCAGCAGGGACCCGGGTGGCCCCGCAGGGACCGGCGGGCACAGCCCGGCCCCGGGGCTCTCGGACCCCGGGCAGCAGAGGCAGGTAGCGCCTGCCACCGGCTGCGGCTGTTGGTTTGTCTGGGTGAGTCGGTGGAAAATATTCACAGACGGTTTTGGTCTAGAATACAGCCGCAAGTAGAAGAAGTGCTTCTCGCGGCATGTGTTTAAGCATCAAATAGGTGGTCAGATGCCACTCTGGACAGATGATTGGTTCAATATAACACAGCATTCAATTCCAGATGTTGCAGAGAGAGAGAAATATAGATGGAGACACTCCAGCAGCCTGATCTATTTGACTTACTGAAAGAAAAGTTCGGAGGGGATTTGATGTAAATCTATTAACATTTCTCAGGGGCAGGGGAGACTCTCAGAGATGCTAAAAGGCTCCAAAAAACTAGCAAACAAAACCCTAACTAGCTCCAGAAGCTTAAAGTAAAAGCTGGATAAAATCAAACTGGAAATAATATGAGCATTTGAAAATTAAAACTTGCAATAATGCCAGTAGTTAATCACTTGAACAAATCATGTAGAGAAGAGTTTTATTCTCCACCCTTGGAGCTCTTAAAACAAGATTTGCTGTCTTCCTAAAACACGTTTTGTAGCTTAATAGTGAATTATTAGCCTTGATGCAGACCTTACAGGTAGAGGTCTCACCTGAATGAGGCAGAAGGTCTCTTCTTTTAATTACAGTCTACAGATACCAAGGTTCTTGTCGCAGAGAGTTGTCTTTCTGCTATAGGGGCTGACTCCCACCTTTGCAAACTCACTTCAAAGGCTGTGTCTAGGCACCAATGACAGTACCTCCAAGGACTCTACCACACAAGGACCAGAGGTGGCCTTTGGCTAATGGAGCAGTTTCTGTTGCCCAATTATTACCTGTCTCTTCAAAGAAAAAGACCATAAGCCAAAAGAAACTGTTCTCTACACCTGACTGTCCAAGGCTAACAGCCAGGTCACTCTGTAATGCAGCTGTAGTACTGGTTCCTGGGCTGTGGTACCAGCTGGGAAAAGACTTGGGTAGGAACTGATATGCAAGAGTGATGGAGAAGAGTTGTGGGCCAGTTTCAATGTTTTGAGCTTCCAGAGATGTTAGCGACACAGAGGTCATGTAGCACAGAAAGTAATGCCTGCAGCGCCTACCCTTTTCCTTCCCAGTCCTGGGCCACAGGGAGAACTTCAGTGAAGGAAAAGGAATTTGTAGTGGATACAGCTCCTTGGAAGTTGCATGTTGCACAGACACAGACCTGTGACTCAAGCATCCAAAAGCATCATGCCACTGAAACATCCCCAGCCTCAGCCCAGCCCTCACGTGCTGCAGGACAGACACCACCAACATAAACAAAAGCTCAGCCTTTCCCACCCAAGACACAGAGCAGTGCTATTCCAGCTGCAAGCTGTTTCCAACCTAACCAAGTGTCAGCGTTTTACAAGACTGGACAGTTACAAACCAGGCAGCATGTGATGACAGCGCATTGGCCTTTGCAATAACTTGGGGGCATTTCTCTGCAGAAGCAGCATGGGGCAGTGCAGGATCAAGGCAGGTAGAGAGCAGAAGCACACAGCACTCGGTGCTCACGCTCCTCTGCAGAGGAAAGGCTGGCAGGTACTTCTGAGTGTTCTGTCCAGGCTGAAAAGTGCTGTCAGTAAGCCGAGGGAGCTCACCGGGAACAGCGCAGGCACAACAGATGTGGCACACTGCACCAGGCAGGGGATGATGGCCACATGTGCTGAAGTGAGAGTGCTGGACCCCAGGTGACTACCCCTGCCAGACCTCCAAAAGCCTGGGTGCTGCAGTGAGGGGGAGCTCAACATGCTGGGCCGATGGCTCAGTTTTCTGAACTGGGGAAAAAAAAAAATAAAGAAAAAGGATTTGCTGTGAAAAGGAAGATGATAAGAACATGCTTGGACATTGCACTGTTTTGTAGGGCAGGATGTGCCCTGGTCCAACCTCCTCCAATCATTCACCTCATTTCCCATCTGTTGTAAGTCACCACCTCTCTTCCAGTAACCCTGGGATCCTATGTAAGACCTCCATAGGTGTCACTCCTGCTTGGACTCTCACATGTCTGCAGGCTACCCCAACAGTTGCATCTGAAGGAGACTCCTGTTTAGCCAAAGTGATAAGCAATTAAACCCATATCAGGATCAGCCTTTCTTCTTCTAGCATGTAACTGGAGCAGTTCTACAAATCAACAAGTTGCATTACTTCTCTGGGCAGCTCATGTCCAAAGTAGAAGGCCTGGAGTGACATCGGCTCTCCCCCTTTCCACAGTCAATGACATACAGGATGCACCTTTATGCACACTCACATACATGCACAAAGCAAACACCATGACCTTAACAGTAAATAGTGGGGCCAAGACTATGCTTCTATACCCTCCTACTCAATTTGCAGAACAGGAGAGCGGAGGTTATGGGGCAGCAACTCTGATACAAGCAGCTGTCAGACTGACAGCGCTGGTGGATGTAGGAAAGTGAAAGCATCTAGGTGGGAGTGCACAGCCAAATTAGGGGTCAAAGGGTTAAGAGAAGAGAGCCCATTATTCATCACTACGACTGTGTTCCAGGCATAAGAAACATTTGGAGCTAATTAGAGGGAGAGCAGAACAATGCACTAGAGAAAGCAACAATGCCCTGGTTCAACCCAGCAGATGAGCTCTGTGCTCAAAGCAAATTGGTCTAAAATGAGTATTGCTACATCTCAAAACCAGAAAGGTGTGACCTACTTCTCTAACCCTGGCATCAGCTGGCAGAAAGAGAATTGACAGAATGATTCTTCGTTCCCATCATGTGGAGATTGAGCATATTCAGTTCCATTTCAGAAATAAAGCCAGCAGCATTTCCAGATGATTTGGGGTAACTAATAACACAGAACAGGACTCATTAACTAAGCTGGCTTGTATTGTAAAGAGTTCCAAGCCAACAACTAAACGGACTTGGTATAAACACCCATGACAGTGTCTATGTGACTTAGGAGCCTCAACTAACAGCCTTAATATTTTCAAATGTAAAGTATATTCAGCTTTTAAATTATTTTAGTGGGCTTTTGCTAAGACTTTTGCTCCTGAATAGCAATAATTTTCAAAACTGAGACTACAGCACCTGAATGCTGTCTATACTCTACGCAAGATCCAGGAAGCACTTGGGACCCTCTCAGATGAACACGCCCAGGGAATCATAAATAATTAGCTGTAGTTCTGGAAGTTATTTTCTAAAGCCACTTAGAATTTGCAGTGTCAAACCAGTTTGATTTTATTGTGAGCAGATTATTTGGGTGTTGTCTTTTAGTGAAGCCACTCTCAGACATTCAGCTTGCTGATCACAGGGTTCCTGCTCTGAAGGAGAAATGAATACTTCAAGTTTTGATGTCTGGTGAAGGAGGGAAAACGTTGAAGGCTCAAAAGAAACTCATCTATCAGTGGACTCGTGGGCTACAAGCAGGTACCTTTAGGTAGCCTGATTCCCTGGTGTTTGTCAACAAACAAAGCTTGAAAACTCCTGAGTCCCAGAGTGTTCCAGTGAAAACTGCATGGGTGCTGCCTATATTAGGTAGCCACAAGACAGGCAACTTTAAAAACTGCTGTCTACAGGCAGAAGTTAAGGCATCAACATTTAACAAATGACAAGCACTCTTTATAAGGAATGCCCACTAAACATTTTCAAACCTTATACATATCATCGCTTCAGCTCAACTTGCTTGAAAGCCACTTTGACACATCTTCACAACATGGAACGAAGTGCAAGACCTGGAGGATGACAGTTAGCTGTCCCAGGGAAGGGAAAATAATCACATGAGCCAGACTGACAACCTCGGCGACTCAGCTATAATACAATTCACTTAAGAAAGAGCAGGTCACATTTCGTCTATGTCACCCTCCTTTGCTAGATGGGCTATTTAAAAAATAAAGCAAATATGCATGATTGCCAGGACAGACAAGTGCTAACATGAGTATCGTTGCTGAAAGGAGGTATTACCTCCAATGATCCAGGAAGAATGTGGACGGGCTTGACAGCATCAGAGGATCACAGCACCATTCCCTACCCACAAGGGACCTGCACTTACTGTAGTTTCTAGTTGGCACTTAGCCTCTCATTAGGCTAAGCAACCTGCAGTACATGCTGTGTAATTACACTGCCATGGCACTATGCACCCAGCCATTACTAGATAATTTCACTGTAGTTACCAGGGTGCTAAAGGCTTCAGTGTACTGATGGTAGCACCAGGGCTGCCACTTGCCAGACCAAATGCCACTATGACAATGCAGAGTTGCTGCCTAACGAATTGTATCCTTAAAAAAGTTAACATCCCCCACCCCAAGAAGGTCAAGAAGTGAAAGCAGGAGGCAAAAGTCAATGGCAGGGATAAAATGCCAAGCAAGAGAGCAGAAAGCTAGTCCTTGTGTTTGGGGAATTCCACAGATCTGGATTCCCACCTTCTGCCAGAAACTCCCTGCATCTCAGAGTCTATCTGGTACAACGGTAGAGATCCTGGGGAGCAGACATTTGAAGAGATGCCTATATTGAGGATACTGTACCCACAAAGGAGGTGGAAGAAGCCTGTTGACAGTGTAACATCTTGTTGCTAAACGACCAAATCAGTTATTGCAGGAATCTGAGTATATTCTCTCTGCTGTCCATGACAACTGGGTAATAGCAATGTTTTTGAGCACAGATTCCCCTGTGCCCATACCAGCTTAAATCTGGCTTCAGAAAAGGAGCTTCTTCATCCCTGCTTTGTCTGTTCTGCTCCAACCATAAATTCTGTGGAGAGGGGACTGGCTGAGGCTCAGGGAGTGTGCGAACATGACCCAGCACTAAGAAATGCAGCAGTTTGGGCATCTTGCAGCAAGACCACACAAAAGGCAGAACTGGCACCTTCGACCTGGCATTTAGCAACAAGAAGGTATTTTAGTGACATCTGGAAAGAAAGGTCTCCGCCCATGTAGTAATGGCTGTCTGCTGGGTTGGAAGATTTTAATATTGTTTTAGTAAGACCAGTTTCTACAAGTGGGAAAAGCATTTGCCAATTTCCTGTACTGTATTCTGCCTTCAGCTGCTCCACTAAGATCAGTTGATGCATCTTGTGTGAACTGTCACTTCCTGCAACGGCAGAAAGTGATTTTTGGTTATGGACTTGGCTTGAGCATCAATCAGCTGTGAAATGGGTTGGCCCTTAGTTCAGATCCAGCCTTGGAGAAGAGTGGAGAGCATTCACTGCCACAACACTGTCATGGAAATGGATGCCTTGCTGTAATTCTAACCCAAGGTATCTTGTCCTTTCAACAGTCTTTTCAGGCACGTTGAATAACAACAGCATAAGAGTGAGACAGTGGCTGGTTCTAGCAGTGGTGCTGTCTCCTCCAGCAGCTATCCATTCTCTTACTGGTATAAATGGCCACCTTCCAGCCACATTAACCTTCACTAACTCGTTATCAGGTAGAGATTTATTTTCTGTTCCTTTTTATGATGACAACTAGAAACATGACAAGTTTTTCAGAAAGTATCAAGAGGGGAAAGCAGTATTTAAGACTTGGAAAAAAGGCCTTCTCTCAACAGAAGACATTTCATGGACAATGACTTGGGCTGATATACAGCTGTTTAGCACAAAGTGGCTTTCCAGAGCACCTAAACCTGATCACGACAGCATGTACTTCTGCACTTTTTGAATTGCTTTGGGAGACCTCAGAACTGTCAGGAATGGCAATAGACGTTATTCTTGTCTCCACTAAATCTAGGGTGCCACCTGCAAAGATTCTTAAGTACAGAATGTTTACACTCCCAGACAAGAGCGATGTGCCACGTATTAGACGGAAGAGTTGTCATTTGCCAGCTGATATAAATTTCTTAACTAGAAATAGGCACTGCAGAAAAGTACGAAGTTCCAGCAAAAAGAAGAACTCTGGCATCAACCCTTAATGTTTCCTTTAAAGAAATTGCTAGCAGAGACCTTTAAAGTGAAATCAGTAATGATTCAAGTTCCCATCTGCCCTTGCCAGTTCTGAGCAAATCACAGATTTACTGACATTGATGTGTCTGTTACTATTATTATCTTGTCTAAACAAATAAAACAGTAATAACTTCAAAAATGCATCCAGAACTTGTAATCAGTAGGTCTCCAAGTACTTTTCAAAAAGGGCAGTGTAATTATCTGATTTTTATGGGTGATTATCTGTATTTTAATAGTAGAATAACTAAGGCACAGGGAGAGGAATTAACTTGCTCAGCTGGCCAATAAAATACCAAGGAACAGAGCCAGATATCCTGAATCCCCATCAAATACCCTCCAGATAACACTCTTGCTAATATAATCAATTAGAAACATATCACCCGCCTTCAAAGAATTTCATAAACACTGAACAGACATCATCAGTGTTAAACCTCACTGTGCATCTCAGTATCGCATTGCACCACCTGCTTTGATCATCTTTGCTCTGTGCTTATAATTCATGCAGTTAATAATTCCCATTCTAAGAGGACTGAGATAACTGACTTATCCAGCAATCACTTCAGAAAGAATATTATTTGCAATAGGTCTACCTCTAGATGAGCTAGACCAAATACCATCTCCATGTGAAGCGGTGCTAGCACCGAGGGCAGCATAATCCAACCGCTTGGGCATTTGTCCTGCGTCCACGCACCTCACATGCACCCCTGTGCCCCATGTCTCTCAGCCTTCCCATGTTTTCTTTCTAACGACCCATCACCCACACGACAGCCAGAGCCCACATGTACCTTCATGACCTCTCAGTCAAAATCCAGAAGCTTGAGAAGTTGTCTCTGCACTCTGGACGACATGGACTTTCTATGGCTTGGTCAAACACTCCTGGCTAAAATAAGGGCATGTTGCAAAAGAATAGTAAAATAAACCTGACAATAAAAGACCTCAGCTAAAATATAACTACTTCTGCTTCATTTCCAGATCATCAGATCAGTGTCAAATGTGTAGCCTTCATAGAAAGCCATTAACATTAGTTTGCTTCACATCCTGTACTCCGTAGTAACTGAGTCAAGATGGCAACAAGGCAACTGTGACATCCTCACCATCCGTCACGGGACTCATCACAAGGGAAGGCCTGCTAGGTCTGAGCAAGCAATATCTCAGTCACCAAAACCAAAATGTTGAAAGCTTCCAAAGTGATCTCAAAGGTCTTGAGCTGTTAAAACAGAACTCGATGTGGAAGCACAAGGAGCCTCATGGGTTACTACACTCATCTGTTGGTTTATAGAAGTTTCTAACATGTTTAAGTGGATTCCTTGTTGGATACATGTTATTTCAGCAGCTTTCTTAAAACTACATCAAATTAGGAGCAGTGTTATACAAAGAAGAAAAAAGAATGGCTGATTCCATATGAAGCATTAGTATCAATAGCTGACACAAAAACCAGAGATGGAGGGGAAAAGTGTGGAGCTACTGGTAGCCACTCCCAAGCTATTAGGAGGTGTGAGAGTTGTGTGAAGACCCCGGACCTCACATATTCCACTGCCTTGAAAACCCATAAGCTTTAACATGAGTGGCTTTTCATGTCAACAGCAAAATGCAAACCCAAGAGCATTTCAAATGGTTTCAGTCTCCCTAATATTCCTCTTGCACAGCTCTGATTTGACTGTATTGATCATCTTTGCTCAGAGGAGATAAAGCTGCTTTCCACAGAGAAATGCAGAGTAAAAGGATTAGACAGAAAGGACCATAATTAACAAAACCAAATATTTTTTCTAATAACAAGTAGGATTCAGCTCTGCAAGTTACTGTCTATACCTTTAGCCCCCAAAGCACCCCAGATGTGCCTCGCAGCATTGGATTCAAAGCCAGTAAATAAGGGCTTTATCGCATAATCATTACACTTGGGGTTTTAACCATCTGAATATTAACCTCTAAAATGAAGGCTCAGTTATGAGTGTGCTTTTATGTTTGATTTCATACATTCATGTGATTTGGCTGATAGAGGTGGAATATTATGTGTCTGAAATCTCCAGATTAGTTTTTGGGAGTATGTAGCAAGCCTGAATTGGCAAGATCCAAATCTAAGCACAGGGAACTTGACTATTATAATGTTGCTGCCCACAGCAACAAAGAGCCATTAATTAGATAGTAATGATCCCATGGGCTTAGCTCCATTCCTCTATACATCACATGTTCTTCACAGATTAGTGGCTTTCAGTGTTGCCTTTTTCCTTCCAGAAAGCCTCTCTGCCCATCCCTTAGGCTGGTACAGAAACTAAGGACATAGCCTTGAAAGGTGCCAAGCAACCTCTGCCTCAGTGAAGGCAGCAGGAGTTTAAAATGCTTAGAATTGAGCCCTTGCAATAAATGATTGACACAATGAATGGCAGTGATCGACCAAGCACACCCTAATACCACCCTTGTACAATCCCATATTACGTTTACCACCATCAAACAAGGTGTTGCAGCTGGTCACTGTAAGGTAATTTCAGTCTCCTCTACTCTGCTCTGATTCCTAAGCATTAGGGAATAAACCACCAATATAACAAATTAGACAGCAACACACGTTAGGAATTTGCTGCAATTCCAGCCCTCAGTGACTAGCACAGCTTCAAGTGTAAACAAACAAAAGCTGCAATTTGCGCCAACTGTTTACTCTGATTTTAAGTCAGGGTTAGCTTTGTCAGTACAAATTATGCCTCCCTTTGTCTTCAAGAAAGCTGGCCACAGACTAGAGGAATTGAGACAAATTTTTTTTATTAAATAAGCTGTCTGATTAGATAGATCCTTTTGAACCAGCTTTTTCTTCTCCATTAATGACCAGGGATTTTACAGCATTTATTAGATCCCTTGTCTTCCACCATTACTCAAATATAGACTTAGCCTGTATTCTCACTTGAAGTTGAGGAGAGAGAGATTCAGCTGCTGGTGCAAATCACAGCATGAATGCCAGTGAATGAGATCAAACTACTGGGCACTTCTTCACCCTGTTAATGTAAGTCATGAAACTCCCATTCAAATCTGGGGTCATTAAAGCAGAGTGTGTATCGCTTTCTTGGCTGTATAAAAGTTGAGTATTCCAGATGAGACGCCAGCTCCCAAACAATTCCCAGCATCGATGGACTAGTGAATGGTGAAAACAAACTGTTAATGGTTTTCCTTACCCCGGCAATGAAGAACTTCTTCATGGGATGTTGCTTTGCACAAGGGCTTGCACACAGAGTGGGTTTGGATTCACAGGCGAGGGTATGGGACTCCCGGTCAAGTGAGAATCTGAAGCTTTTCCCTGACCATCTTTGTCATGTTTCTCTTCCAGTTGCCCCATCTGGAACTCTTGCTTGTTTTTACCATCTGACATTTCAACAGCCTAAAAACAAGCAAATCAACCCCTTTAAACAAGAAAAATGTTTGATCAGATCTTTTACATAAATGAAATGCTAGTGTATGCCAGGCATCTGAACTTGGTAAAAATAAATGAGTGCTTCAAACCCACTATTGTTCTCAAGGTCTCTGACCTTCAAAACATCATTCTATTCTATTTGTAAACAACATAGACATGACAGAACATGTGAACACCACTTCACCCTTTGGTAGCAGCATCTATCCCAAGACCTCAGAGTCTTCCGCAAATATTAGCTAAGACTCTCATGCCTCTAAAGAACTCCTACTCTTCTACAAATATTAGTTGAATCTCACCTCATGCCACTCAGTTCATAGAAGGTTAGTGCTATTCTCCAAGTTCAGAAAGGTTGAATGCTCTGGTGAAGGTTATTCAAGAGCTGTGTAAAAGACTCAGGCGACAGAAATACAAGTTTCTAAGACTTTTATGTATGCCTGAACCTTTGGAAACTTTTCCAGAGTATCATCCAAACCTGCATGCCACTTTTGGTAACTCTAATAACACCAGACTGAAATCTAAACCAATCCAGATTTAATTTATACAAGAGAAAGCAACCAAGAAAGCTAAAACACTAGTTAAACCCCTCAGCTCCTCTCTCCCACACCTTTTTAAGTTCCACAGTCATTTAGCCTTTTGTGCATAACCAGGTAAACCAAGGAACGGGAGGCCTGAACTTGAGCTTAGCAAGGAACAAAAAGTAGCATGGGGCCTGAGAGCAATACACCACACAGCTTAAGTGAGCGGTGATTAATGTCAGTTGAACTCACGTTTCAAGCAAATAGCAGTTTAGCACAGCTGCACTGGTATGGCTGGACCAGTTGCCAGCTGCCAAAGATAAGGCCATGGTCAATTCTACGTGGTAAACAGCCTAAACTTCCTAGGAGGACTCATTGGAGGCAATTCATTTCCAAGGCACAGAAAACGTGCTTGGCTTTTGCTAACGTCTCTCTTTTGCATCTTTTGTAAAACTAACCATGGATATCTATTTAATGGAAGTTTTCAACACATCTTGTCAAAGGGCATCACTCCAACCTCTGAACAAAACCGCAGTGTACGTTGATTTTGATTCCCTCTGAGCTATGCCTCCATCAGAGGGTAGGGACACCTTCTCTCTGTGTAGTTTTGGGTCACTCAGACTTCCCAAACAGCCCATCTACTTCAGGATTACCACAAGAAGTAAGTCTCACAAAGCTGGAGACTCAGAGTGTGCATGTTGCAGAGTTGAAATACAAAGTAAAGTTTCCAAATATGCTTTTTTTGCCTGTAAATCACAGTTCATTTCTATTAGGTTAAGAAGAATATCTTCCTAAAGGAGTAATACTACTCCATAGTAATATAAAATCATACTCAGTATAAGATGATAAATACAACAGCCAATCTATAATTATAGACAATGTGTTAGAGTTCTCCCCCCAAATCCCCTGAATTTTCTATTTTTTATGCAGTCTTCAGTCTGCATCAAACCTAAACTGAAAGACTTGAGTGATATTGACACTGGAGAAGGCAACGATGATAGCAGCGTGAGGTTAAAGTTCTCCAGATGGTTAGTTTATTGTCAGACAGAAGGAGCCAGTCCACATGGGTGTTGGCTTTTGGCCTTTTTACAAGGTATTGTTGACTTTGTGACCGTTACACAACAATGATAATGAGCATCCCCAGAGCTTTCCAAGCACTGTAGGAGCAAAAAGGGAAGGTCAGTGAACAACTTCATGACAGTCTACAGGTATTATCTAGTTCCCTCAGCAGGAAAAACTGTGTTACGGCAGTGTACTTAAAGTCACAGGTAAAATGCAGAGCAAAAAGCAAGAGGTAGAAGCCTGAGCCAGCCAGCCAAACCCAGAAGGAAAAGAAAACCTGGATCAATAACTTGGGGTTGGGTGGGAAGGTCCAATGCAAGTGGAGTGATGGATTGTTTCCCTGAATGTCTGCAGCTCAAGACTGGGTACTCTCTGGAGGTAAAACAGAGGTCTCAGCTTTTGGTTGAAGGGTAACCATGCAGATTTTTGTGGCACGACTTATGGAGTTGATCAAACTAGAACAGCCAGTCTCAGTTTTTGATACAGTAGTTCGCAGTGGGGAAGGAAAAAACCAAAAAAAAAGGTCTGAAACTCACTTTCCCACTTATTCTGTGACTCAAATTGCTAGAAGGAAGAGAGAGTTCTTCAATCAATAGAAGTGATTTTTCAATCAGCAGAACTGATGCACAAGCCAAAGGGGCTGAGGAACACTCCTGCTCTTCATAAGAAGCCTGCAGGACTGCCCTCAGAATGGCAGCCAGATTGCATCTTCCAGGAGGTCTACTGGAGGTCATGCTCTCTGACTGGTAGCGTGCTCACTTCCCAGGTACTCTGACCTTGCCTCTTGGCTATTATGTGTCCTGCTCCCATCCCCTCACCACCTCTCTCTTGAAGCCGGGTTTGCAGTTAAACACAGTGCGCCTCTGAATACGGTTACCAATTTTCATCATTTCCAAAGGCTTGAAATGCTTCTGAGGCAATACAGTGGGGCAGAATCTCATGATCCTGCAGTTTCCTTTTCTCCAGAAATGAGTTATAAAAGCTGTTACAATGGAAAGTCTTCATCTCCTCGCGCTGCCCTGCTGCAGATAGTGCAGAGCGGTGCTCAGCTGGAGTTGTCCTAGCAAAAGGCATATGCAGAAGGACAGACAACATGGTTGCTGTATCAATCCCCCTTCACTGCACAGAGCCCAAAGGCTCCTCGTGTGACTCCCTGAGCTGAAACTGTGTCTGTGGGCTCCAGACTCCCCCGGCGAGTCCCTCACCCTCCCGTTCACACAGGTTACAATCAGCACTGCCAAGAGGCCCCAGTAGCACAGGCAGGTTCCCATTCTGCAGAATACCATACAAATGTGAGCTAAGATACTCCCTGCCCTGAAACAGTTTATGTTTAAGCAGAAAAGAAAAACAAAAGATAACAAAATAAAGGGATAGCCTTAATGAGCACACACAGTTAATCCAAGAACCTGGGCTTTTGTTGCAGAGCAATGCAAGGTTTACCACTGGTGCTGCTGTTAATATTTCTAACAGACCAGTGGAGTCACAACAAACCTGGTGTGTCTGGTACTTCCCACAGGCTGTGCGAGCATCCGGGGGGCACTTGGAGCTCAGCAGCCTTGTCTTTGATGTTGGATGTCAGGATGAACAGAGGATGAATCTGTCTTCGAAGCAGTGTCTTCATACCTATCAACTTATGCCACACCACAGACTTCTTTTCAAGCAAAAGCAGCTGCATACCATTCTCACCTTTGCTTTCCTGCTGCCCCATCCAGCTGTCCATGAGGAGGTCACATCCCCTCTAACAACTTCTTTGCTTTGCAGCTTCCTTCTGCTCATTTCAAAGGAGCTGCCAGTGTTATGTTCTTTTCATGGAACCCCAGGGAACTTCTGACCTCAAAATTAAGCAAAACAAAGACCTTTGAATATTTTCCAATTAACCTGAGATTGACACTAACATCTTTCTCTTCGGTGCTCCCACTACTTGAACAATTGGATTTTTCCTGCATGCCCCAGTTGCCTGGCCTTTTGCAGCATCAAAGATCTAAGCAATTCCTTTCTCAAAGATCATTCTGGTTTTAAAAACAGAGGCCCTTTTCTGCTAAGTTCACTTCTACATTGCTCTTCTAGGTTGTGTCATTTAGCGGCAGAGATCAGAGAAGCCTTGCAGCAGCACAAATCCAGGGAAGATATCAAAGAAGAGACAGCATGGCAGGCTTCTCATATACTAGTAACGAGGGTGAGTTAACACTGCTGAAAGCCTTCAGGGTTGCATTCTGCTCCCAGTCTCACAGCATAAATATCCAGAGAAATGCCTTGCTGTCATGACAGAGGGTTAGTTCTGAATGTCCAGAGCCAGCAGAGAGCATAATTGCAATGCCATAAAAAATGTCAACATTTGTAATTCATGTAAGAGGCTGGAGGTAGGAGGCACTGTCCCAGTCTGGTGCTTGCAGAAGCATGCTGGCCTTCAGGAGCTTGCAGGCACCATGGCCCATTAGCCAAACTTCATTTGAGCTGGTGGCGATGCTGCAACATGCAAACCCTCTCACTCAGCTAAAAAGGCAGTTCTGGCCAGTAAAGTCGCAGGAGGTTTCTGCACAACCCGGAACAAAGGGCAGAGGAGGCTCCCAACACATAGTAAAATAGCAGCACTCCCTGCAGATACACAGACCACACAGCACCTAGGGAATGGCCGGCACATTAGAGACAGTGTTTTTATACCTTTTATCACCCACTGTTGCTTAGGTAAGGCACATCTAAAAGCTATTGGGCAGATTGCCAGTGTGTCCCAGCTGCCGGGGTGGGGAGTTTCCGAGCACTTTCTGTCCATTAGCTTGCAAATGTCCCTCAGAAGAAGGTAAAATATTGTCACCCACACTTCATAGATAGGAAAAGTGAGGCACATAGTGCCAAGTACCCCAGTTCTCCCTCCCTCCTTTCTAAAACATAAACAACAATAATCCTTCCCCCAGTTACTGGAGCCAAAAGGCTCTTTCAGAAAAAGTGAAGCTGCCTCTTGCCTGGAAACAAGTAGCCAAGAGTAGCTGGAGGTAGAAGCCTGAAGCCTATGCAGTGCCTGACATGGTTTTTCTCTGAGATCTTTTCCTCCAGCACATCTCTGGGGTCTTTGTTTGTACTCAGGAAAACATGCTGTGCTCTGTATGCTCAAGGAGTTCACCTTCAATAAATAATCCAAACAAAGGGAGTCAGTGCTGGCACAGTTGCACGGGTTGCTGCAGGGAGAGTTTGCAGCAATGTCAAACTCACGTTTGCTGGTAGCTGCTGCCACTTGCTGGGAAGGAATCCAGCCCCCAAAGGGGAACACTTAGGGATACCAAGAGCCAAGAGCAATTTCACCCCCATTAGATAATATCAAACATAAAGGACACTTTCCAGCACATAGCAAACAGTCATTGCCTCCTTCAAAGACAGTTAAGAAAGATCTGGGTTTTAGGATCCTTAAATGATAAAACAGAAATCTGCCATAGATGCTCCGCTTGGCCTCTTGCTAAACAACAGCCTTCCTCCTCTAGCCTCTCCTCTGCAAAGCCTTATGTTCCTCTACCTGGAAAAACCCAGGAATAAAAGAAGTTTCTTCTCTTCCGTGAGTCAAATATGCCAGTGACAGCAAAGCATATAACAGAAGTTATAATTGCCTAGAAGAGATGAAGGAAATTCTCCCCTAAGGTCCCCACCACCACTGTGCTCCTACTACAGTTTCTAAATGCAAGAATTCCTGGCAAAACCTGGATCAGAAAACAACTTCACTGCTAAATAAGTGCTAGTAGAAATAGGAAAACAGCTCTGCACACCATCATACTCCCTGAAAGACTGAGCATGCCAGCAAAGGCAGCACAGACTCTCAGAGCAGTAAATAACCAAGTAGGCAGAGCAAACAAACATTTGAAGCTCCATATGGCAGAAAACCTCTCTTTGGAAAGAGGGGGTGAAAACAGTTTTGTCAGAAAGGAGGAAGTTTTCTCCCCTTCCCTTTTCCCCACTTCCCCAGCCCTTCCTTCTCTTGTTTACTTTGTTTCCCTGTTTCTAACCAAGTAAAAGAAAATCTAGTATTTGTGGAACTGGGCTCTTTCTGTTTAACTCCAGCTGTGCCCACAGGCCACATACTGGCTTGGTAAAATTTGCCCAGTCTGACAGAGTGGTTTCTCAAGCTTGAAATAAAACCATAGTGACTTTTACACTACTAAAATGACTGGCCCTTGATGGGACTAGCAATTATCCATGAATTCCAAAGAAAAAGCTTGTTGCATGGCACAGCACCGTGTCTGAGGATGCAGGGGATTTCTGGGTTTTTTGCCCTAGCTCTTCAGTCTCTTTTGAAATATGGCAGCAAGTGGAGCTCCACAGAAGAAAAAAAAAAAAAAAAAAAAAATCACACAGAAAACAGCTCAGTGGATTTTTACCTGTCACAGGTGTGGGGTTGGAGGGACCTCACTGTTAGTCTCAGGTCAAGGAACAAGCAGCATCTGAATTCAAAGAAAAGCTCCTGCCAGGAACACCAGCCATGAGGTTTCTTGAGGGAGGCGGGCTCTGCTGTGGTCCCCAGCACAGGGTAGCTGTACCACTTTCTTGATGGGGAATACCTGCATGCATAGAACCAGAAATGAAGAGGAAGGCAGTTGGTTTCCTCATGTTTGATCTGGGGGGAGTGGCTGCTTTGGGATCTAACACCTAGCTCTTATCAGAGAGGGTCTGGGCCCTGCAACTGTGTTATCTAGTATCAGAAAGTCCCCTTGTGCAGGGACCATAGGAGCAGATGCTGACCACAGCCAGGCAGCATGAAAACAAACCTCAGCACAAAAAGGCAGGACACCGTGAAATAAGAGTCCTTGGGAAAGGAAATAGAGAGAAACCAAAGCTGAAATCTTGATGCTTCTAGGAGATGTGGAGAGGCATAACTGAACAGGATGAGACATGGCCAGCATAGGGTTGCACAAGGGCAGGCTGAGGGTCTGAGCAGGGCCAGCAGCCTGGGCCAGCTGGGGAACGAGCAGCAACACCTCTCTGCAACCAAGGGCTGCTTCCAGGCCGGCAAGCAAAACCTGTCAGTGCCAGCCACGCTGCTGCTTTCTGTTTGTCTGCTCTCTGAGGTCTGGCAGACAGACTCGCCCTTCGATGTCCGCCTGGTCAGCGCCCAGTATAACACCAAGGGCTTCTCAGTCCTGCTTGAAGGGAGAGAACAAACCTTTGCCCAGGAGAGCAGGGATGAGGCAGACAAGCCTGCCTTGCTTTCATGTGTTTTCAGACTGAACATTTTGGAAGGAAAGTTTGCCTCGGACTGAGTCTCTGTCTGGGATTAATTCAGCTCAAATTTGTAGTCACCGCAGGCAGCAGGGAAGCTGCAATAGCTATTAGAGGACAAGCCAAAGAAGTAAAAGCATGCAGGGACAAAAGAGTAGCCCTTGCCTTTCTCTAAAAACAGAAAGGAGGCACAGCGATCCAAATTAAAAAGCAACTACTAGTCACCAGAACTAGCAAGTCACTGCGGGCTGGCCAGCAGCAGGACAGCCGCCCCAGCCACAGCCTGTCTGCCAGCAAACGGCTCTGGCACCGCAAGCGCGGCACACCCTGCTCCGGCGCTCAAGCCCCAGCCGAGCAGCCCAGAGCCGACTGGTAAGGCCAACGGAGCTGGGAGCGGCCGAGAACTGTGGGGATGGAGAGAAGCGGCCAGCTTGCCTCCTCCTGCAATTGCTGCCGGTGGGCGCTTCTGAGATGTTGGCGTTGGTCTTTCTTTGGCGGGGGCACTTGAGTGGCCAAGAAACGCAGAAAGAACAAACTGCGAAAGGAAATGAGGCCATTGCATGGCGGAGGCAGAAAAAAATGCCATGAGACAGTTCAGCACTCAGCAATGTCACCCAAGACGACTGACAGCCTTTCTGCCCTTGCACGCACGCACACACCACTGTCAAAGCCTCAAAGCGGTGGCCATTTCCCACCTGAAGGCTGGAGGTGGTTTCCCGTCCGCTCATCTTGTGTCCTCTGGCTTCGCGCAGGCACCAGGCAGTGCCGAGTCCCCGTGGTCCCTGCCCGCATGCCATCGCCTGCTCGGACAGGAGGTGGCAGCAGATGGTCGCCTATAGCACCCGGGAGCATCTCCCGGAGACACCCTGGTACCCGGGAGAGAAATCCTCCCCGCCGCCCAGGGACGGGGCAAGGAAGGCAGGAGGTGTTCCCTGAGAGCATCGATCCTCCCCGGGGTGCATCTTCTCCCCATCCCTGCCCGCCGGCTCTGCAGCCCCCATGCAGTTTCACACACCACACCCTGGAAGTGCTTTGTCACAAACTGAGATGTTTTAAGAAACAGACCGTATTGAGTAAACAGATGGCAGCAGCTAGGAAGCTCTGATTATTATTGATTAATGCAGGATTATGGTTGGCAATAGGGGATATCAGGAGCAGCAGAAATTAATGCAGATGTTGCCACCGTAAAGGGAGAAAATCCCATGAAGCAAAAACACAAGGAAGGAGAGAGGTGTGCTGCTCAGGTGCCCGCTTGCTCTCAACAGTCAGGAGTCATGCTCAGATAACATGATGATCTGAAAATGTTTGTCCCTGACATCATCTATCAGACTTCACCAGAATAAAACTTTTTGTGAAGTGTTTATTTATTAATATTATTATTATTATTTAAAATAGCAATTAGAATTATTTTCCAACATTTTGAAATTTCCATTTCCATCTGCCAGCTAAGGAAACACCAACAGGCCACAAGACCAGCTCAGATGAAACAGGGAGTCCCAGAAATCTGTTCCTGCTGGATCCCTAGGGCTACCTTCCTAAGACCTCTAAAGCCTGAAAAACTGCTGGATTTTAGAGTTCCTACAAGTCATCTTTCCAGAGCTGCAAAGGAAATTTGAGGGTTTGGTAATAGTGTACTGAATCATTGACACAAAACAGTATGGACACCAGTACAAGGAACGGACTGGGACACCCTGTTGGCCAGCCACCAGCTTGGCCCCTACCTTTCATCCCACCTCTGCAGTCCGGTGCCTGGGTCACTCCAGACTCTGCCCCCATCCAGATGTCCGTTTCACACAACCATCCTCCTGGTAGGGCACCACAGACTTAGTTTGCTCCTCTAGCCCCAAGGCAAACTTGATCTTTCAGGGAAAGCAGCTGTGACAATTGAAGTTGCTCCTTCAATCAGCTTTTTTTTTATTATTATTATTATTATTTGTGTGCTGAACCTCACATTTTTCACATAATATCTACCCTTCCAACAGGAGAGGTTCACACACTTCACGTCTGCCAGAAGTGTCACCACACAGAAACCAGCAAGCAGCTTTTGTATCCTTTTCCCAGAAAAAAAAACCCCAGACCTGCTTCTTCAGAGAAACCCCTAGGAAACATAACAGATCACAGAATGCAGTACTGAATGGGAACTCAAGAAGTCACTGACACGGTCCCCAGCGTCCTAAGACATAGTCATCTCCACTTAAACCATTTCTGGGTTATTTTAGGCATCGACTTTGGGGTTTTTTTTTGGCAGGTGAAGGGCATGTTTGTGTTTGTTTTGTTTGTTTGTTTCTCACAGTCTCCAACAAGGAAAACTGTATAACCTTGTTCAGAAATCCATTAAAGATTAACTCCTGTTATCCTCTGAAAATACTGTCTCATGTCTAGGCTTGATCACATTTTCTGTTTCAAGGTAAGCCCAAGATTTTTGGCCCTATCGGCAGGCAATGTGAATGTTTTTGCTTTGCAGTATCTGTTTATGTGTTTGAAGGCTATTCACAGTCCCCCATCTCTTCACCTGCAGAAGAACCCTTCAGGTAGAGACAACTTGATGTAATGGCAACTCACATCTGTTCAAATTTATTTACTTTCTTAGAATATTTCAAATATAACAAATAACAGGAAATAGAGGGGCAGATCTTGAACCCAGCAGCTCTTCAGTAGTAATCCAAAAGTGGGGTTGTTTGTTTGGGTTTTGGGTTTTTTTTTCCTGTTTGATTTTGGGGTTTTGTTATTTTGTTTTTTAAACCAGATGTACAATCTGTTTACCAAAGACTGTATCAGAGTAGAAGATGTAGACTTGCCTGCTTTACAGGTTACTATGGAGACATCCTTTCCTTCATTATTCTGTAAACGGACCATGTTACATGGAAGTGAATAGCTTTTATTTTTGGTCATCCAAAAATTGCCCATGATTAGAGCATTTCACATGTTATGAACTAGTAAACACCTCTGGTGAATTGGTTTGTTTTATCCCAACTTTGGCCAAGGGGAACTCAACGGACCAAGAGATGAAGGTCAGAGATATATATTTTGCAGCCTTATAATTCTTCTTTTGAAGTCCTATGAGAGAGCTGATGGCTTCAAAGTTCCAGAAAACTTTTATATCTGTCCCCAGAATAACACAGGCAAATTCTATCAAGCATTAATAATCACAGCCCTTTCTCCTCAAGCATGTTTCTAAGGAATTATTGTAAATTACTTTGCACAGCGTCAGAGGAGAACTGAGTGTCAAATATTTGATATCAATAGCACTGTTGATTCCCAATGGCCTTCAGGTCGCGACTACCACATTTTTTTAATTTTAGATCATTACAAGTAAACTGACAGCCCTTTTCTGTAATAAACAGCATGGCAACACCATTATCTACAATTTATGTGTCTCTAAAAATATGCCTTCAACTTGCACTTTTTATTTCACCAGCACTCTCCAAATGCCCAAGGTGGAGCACCTCTTAATCTTGGCCCTTAATCCTGCTTCCTTTGTAACAACTTCTCGTTAGTTCACTACAGTTTGCAGAAACTACAAGAATTTCCATCTATTTCTATTGCTTATAGTGCAGTTTTCTTTCTATAAGGGTTTCTCAGAAATGAGATCTAGAAATAGGACAGTCAAAGATGCAGTAACGAGTTAGGATACAAACTAAACGAGAAATGGGCAGCAAAAGAACAGCAAGTGATAAGTAAAAGCAGGATACATAACCCATCAAGAGAGGTGGCTCTGGTGGGAAAATCTTGAACCAACAGAAAGTTGGGTCCCAAGCCACATACACAACATCCCTGTTGGACAACATCCTTTTGGAGAGATGGACACAAACAGCGCTCCCACGTAAACAGGGCTCACTCATGTCAAAGGCACATAAAGCCCAAGCACTTGGGGTCTTCAGAAGTGCTAAGGTCACCAAGCTGACCAGCAGTGACAGGACAGAGGAGGTTTTCGTCAGACACCATGAGGACACTATACCTCTGCAAACCAGACCTCTCACTTTTCAAAGCAGGAATAGCATTTAGGACAGGTAGCTAAGTCATCTGAAATGAACTCTACCAGACTAAATCCACAAGTATTTGAGGGCTGAGAGCTGTAGGTATTTCCCCAGCAGACAGTGGTAACAGTGCCAACAAAACCTGGAGCAGAACCTCAGAGTCTTTGTCTGTCATTGTCACAAGACACCAAAACACAGGAGCATAGAGGGGTGTAGCACAGCGTAAGGTCTCTGGTGATGGAACCTGAGGATACAGGTTAAAAAGAAAGAAAACACCCCCTCAAAAAAGAATCCTCCCTTCTTCCCTTTCCAGTTGCAAAGAGTTTCTGCTCAGTTATTTACTTTGCAAAACCACAGTTATTCCAATGCTATTTTTTTTCTTGCATGGAAATATGGATGATTACCAGAAAAACAAATAATTGGGATGGAGCCCAGTTGGATATCACTGAGGCAACTGAGTATGCCTTGTGGAGGAAGAGAAGAGAGAGTTACACAGTTAGGAACTGTCTGTTGTCACATTTAGGATAAACATGACAAGCAAGAGCTGCTTGTCCTGCTGCTACTGAGGACAAACGAACCACTCACAGTCAGGAAAAAATTGTCATCCACTTTTTCTCAGGAACGAGGTTTAAGAATCTGACTCAGGAAGTTACTTGGAAATACCCCCTTTTCTACCCAAATTCACATAAGCATATAAACACACATGTTTTTTTCTTAAATTCCATCATATTTTCCAGAATTTAAACCTGTGCTAAAATACTTTCTTGAACTGCATTTTTATCTTCCTGGATTAAATTCGGATTAGTCACCTCCTGCGGGAGATGAGACGCCTCTTGGTCTACCTAGTTCTCACGACGGAGCTTACCCTTATTTTCAGTAGCCACAATAAAAAAATACTGCAGTAGCTTAAAGCTCAAAAATGAGACCCTCCTAGATCAATCCTCACATTTCTAATTGAAGTAAAGAAGACAAAGATGAGGTTGGGTTTAGGCTGTGATAAGCACACCTATTTTCTCTCCCCATGTAGAGTACAGAGTTTTCTCCATGTGAGCACACATGAAATTTTCTGGTCATCTGGAACTGAGGAAGATCCAAAGTCTACCTCATCTGCTCTCTGTTCGAGGGCCTTCTCCTATCTACAACAATTCTTTAAGAAAAAAAATTCATTAGTAAACAGCTTGTTTCTGTTTTTCTCACAAATCTGCCTATAGCTGTCCCCTTCTAAGTCTGCCAAGCATTATGGGTCAAGACGCTAAAATATTCACAAAGTGATATTGCAGATATGAAAACCAATGACAGAGCCAGAGTCCAAGCTAGGTAATAATACAGTTTCCTATGTCTTAGCTCTACCAAGAAGTATAGAGAAGTGTAATAAAGAAGGAAGCAGCTATATACAACAGGCACATTATTCTTATTCAGAAATAATCTTGACAAGAAGGACGTTGGGATGCTACAGTCACCCATAGCTTCAACCATACAGGGTTGAACCTTGCAGGGTGGAAAAGTAGCCTTTGATCTGCTGCCACCTTTCCCTCCATCTCAGGACCTGAGGTTGTCATAATGACACTCCTAAGCTACTGCCACTACTTCTGTCTCCAGCTCTTCTCAACAGCCAGATACAGCCCTACATTGAAATAACTTCCACTCGTAAGAAATTGTGAGAGAAGTGTCTAAGAAAAAGCAGTTAAGATCAAATGCACTCGGTAACTTTTACTTCTGACATTAGCCTGCAACCTTAACTCTGGAATTCTTCACACATCAAAGGCTCAGGGCACTGAGCACAAATTGATGGTTTTACAAGTAACAAATAGCACAAGCGTGCATGAGTAGAACAGATGCTTGTGGTCCTCAGGGTGACACTGACCAAAGAGAGCTATGAATAAGCCAGCACTGTGAGCTCATAACTCAGATGTCCATGTCTCAGCCGGGCCAGAGCAATAGATTTCTTGCCTCAAACACAATTCTCTTCAGATCCAGCTTGTATCTTTTTCACTAAGGCCGTAGCCCTGAGCGCCTCAGGGAAGAAGAGCCGAGGACATCCATCAGAGCCGACAGTGAGAAAACACTCTGAATTATTCATAACACTCAAATAGCAAAATTAAAATTAAACTACCTTACTTGACAATGGGAGATGTGCTAACACTGAAGAAATTCCAGGGTTACTTTTATGTGCTGTACAGTGAGCTAAAGCTGGAATGAAATACTTAAAGACTAAAAGGCTTGCCTGTTTGTTATCTCTGTGGATGGATATATTTCTTGTTTCGTTTACATTTATATCAAGTCTTTACGTAACTGTCGGCTTCATACCCAAGGCTATCTTCCTGAACCAAAATCTCTCCCGTACTGGTAGCAGAAGAATAGGCTGCTTCTAGCTTTTTAGCTTGTTAATAATGAACTTGCTCTTGTCTGATTCTCCTTGTCCCCTTCTCCCTGTGCGATATCTGCCTTGGGAAGTACATGGGTTTTGCATCAGTGTTCAAGTCAGTTTTCTGTACTTGCTTAGGTGGCTGTCAGGGCTAGTTTTTGAGGTATGGTCTCCCTTTGATAGCTCCCGACAAGCTCTGCTAGAGGCAAGCCAGTTCCCGAAATATATTTCTCTCACACTTGTTTTTCAGGGTTCTCCACTCAGCAAGAACTGACAGTGTGGTAACGAGAGGCACTCCAGACTGGATTTAATGCTACCATATGCTAGACAGCATGAGAATCCATACTGCAGGAGAGCAGCCGGTACATTTCCACATTGACAGAAGCCTGATTGCAAATTGCATATAGTCTCAACTGTCTCACTGCACAGGGATGCCATGGGGGACCGTAAAGTTAGCAAGATGTGGGGGATTATGGCTGAATTTTTTAAAAAGAGCCTTGGCTGATCAGATGCCACGGATATTTGGAGCTGATGCCATGGAAGAAAGTTGCTGCTGCATTTGTTCTGCCAGAAATAAATAATAAGAATGATGTCATGAGCTGTTAGTCAAATTACAAACTCTTGCTAGGCTGATGATTGTCTGCTGATACAAATGGCACTATCGGCGCTGTCAGATGCTGCTCTTATAACTTGACAGCAAGCACATAAATGAAGTCGGAGAAGAGGAATTCACTCTTTCAAAATAGGTCAGCATGAGATGAGATGGGTTTCCAGTCAGAGTGTGCTGGGTGTCCCTGGGCTGGCTGCAAAGTGCATCTCCTAGATGTTAAAACAGACGTCACAAAGCTGAAGGTACAATGAGACTAAATGACTCGGGCAGGTTTTTCTCTCAGCTGATGTATCCACTCAGAGCTGGTAGAGAAGGAAAGCTCTTCTCTGCTTACTTGGGCGTGATCAACCAAATTGACTCTGCTGCCTCTGTCCAGGGCATGTGCCATAAAAGTACTCAGCTCATCCTAATGGGCCTTTTGAAGAACAGGCTGAACAGGGAGACCAAGGACTCTTTACTCCTTGTCCTGAGCCTTTGGGGCATAGATGCAGGATGATATAAAGATGCCTGGCAGTGTTTTGATGGGGTGGTATGGAGGGTTTCACTCTCCAAAGCTCCCAGAACAGCACCAACGCACAGATAACTGGAGCACTTTTAAATCTGAAATGAAGCCACAGTTGCAGAAGTAGTTACTACATGTAAACACAGCCCTTGTGCTGCAGGATAAATGCTCTGCTCCACGTGAATAGAGCGAGATCTCTTCCTGCTCCGCCCTGCTCATCAGAAATCATCACAGAGTTCAGCAGCTTAGATCAGCGCTGGTAAATGACGCAGACAATCTTCTCAAGGCCCCTTTTCCACTCTGACATCTCTGTGAAACATTCCCACACTCCTGAAGAATAAGGACAAGCTTTCCCCACCCCCACTGTAGAGCCAGCCTGCAAAATTCACTGTTACAGATGGTCACCAAGTCAAACACCGCAGCTGGGTCACTTTATAACTGTTAATAATCCCTGTAGCTTGGAGTCTAAAGAGAAGCGTGATCTAAATCCTGCTCTCTAGGACATGAGCCAATTTTCACCAGGGTCAGGAAGGAATTGCTCCCCTCACACATCACATAAGAGATTGCACTGTCTGCCAGGAGCACAGCAGCGTCCTGGGGTTCATTTCCCCCCTCTATCCCTCACCATGTGTTACCAGAAACCACGGGTGCAGACAGGAGTGTGCTCCACACCACGCTTCTGGAGTTTCACAGATGAGTGACCCTCAGCCAGAAGATCCAGGGCTCCACGTCAGACATGAAAGCTTTTGCATAATTTCCTAAAGCCCCATATCAGTGAGGTGGCAACAGCTCGCATGTGCTGCAAGCTGCATCATACAGTTCCAGGAATAAAGTGTTATGGCTCAGCAGTCCCCTGTGGTATTAGCTTTACATTTCTGAGCAACGGCTTCACTTCTAGGCAAAAGGCATTTTTCAGACTCTTCCTCTAAACACATTCTCTGGGATCAAGCATACAAACGAAGAAAGAGACTAGCCAGTTTCCCAGAAGGTCTCTTAGTAAAGCCTAAATAAACAAAAAAGATCCTAGAAGAGCTTGGGATTTCAGACAGTAAGAAAAAGAGAAGCATTCTCCAGCTCTGCCCACACCACAAGCGGGATGAGCATTACAGACCTATTGGCAGAGGGCTCTATGTCTAGGGAACTAGGAGGTTTTCGTGGGGAGCAAGAACTTTCTACACAGGTCTACCGAACATCAGGCTTCTCCAAGGAAGTCCCCTTTTTCTATCCACAAAACACTCCAAGTCACTTGTCTAGGGATGTCCAAGAGATCAGGACAAGGCTTTTGTTGAGAGCTCAGCTCTCAATCCCAAGCCATAATACAGCAACAGGAATTGCTGGGAGAATGCAGCCAAGTGCCTCAAGTTGTTTGAACAGTCAGCAAGAAGCTTTACAAAGGAAGGAAACCCACCAGATTGGGTAGCTGCTGAGCTGGCTGGTAGTGAGCCATGGAGCTGGCTGCCTCTTGGGTGTCCATGCAGCTGAGCAAATCAATTTAGATCTGCAAAGTAGACATGAAAGTTGCATCTGGCTTCCAGATGGAGCTGGATGATCCCATGAAATTGGTTCTATGCTTCCAGGCATCTAAGTTTCATCCCATGAAGGCAGATAATCCCTATGCTTTTGTGCAGCTCTTGGTTTTAATTTCCACTTTTTTGTTATATAAATTGTTGATTTAGGGTTTCCTTCCACTGCCTGGACTTCTCTATGAGGCAACTGATTCCCTTTTGCATGCCGACATGGCTGGTTGCGTTGTGCTCTCGCAGCACCCCCTTTTGTGTGCCGAGCAAGCCAAGAACTAGAATGATACCAGTACTAAGGGTGTGCAATACTGAATTTAGTGGTCAATTCTCATCATCAGGTCTTTGACTCAGTCACGCTTCAATGCTCAACCATAATCACAGCTATCAGAGCTCCAACAATGCGTCCAGAAATATCACCCTAAGGAATACCAGCATTTCCAAGAGCAGGACCCTGTCCTGAATTCCAGAGGCATGAGGGAATGGTAAGTGTATTGATGAAGATTGTAAAAGGATTGTTGCTCCAAGCAAAGTTATGAAGCTGTAATGAACTATGTCAGAGAGAGTGCAAGATTGACTGTTTTCTTATGAATATGATCAGAGAAAATCAAGGCACTAGTAGTGTGATCTGCAGTATGGAGACCTTCTTTAGTTTATACATTAGCAGAAAATAAAGCAGCTAAAGAGTCTAATCTCCAACATGGAAACTCTCCTAGTGAGAGGATCCATAATTATTTCCTGCAATGAGCCATGCTTCCTCTTCCCTGCCCCACTCATCAGTCTTCCCTGTGTTTATGTCAAGTCTTCCTCTGTCTTCTCCTGTGAAGGACTTTCCTCAAGACCTTCAATTGCTCCTGTAGATCTTACAGGCTTGGTCTGACCAGCCAAACCAGGGAGAGGAGCCAATAGCCCTGACCTGTTCATACCACTACAAGA
Organism: Caloenas nicobarica; assembly: GCF_036013445.1. Taxonomy (NCBI): domain Eukaryota; kingdom Metazoa; phylum Chordata; class Aves; order Columbiformes; family Columbidae; genus Caloenas; species Caloenas nicobarica. Next base: position 22,906,571 of record NC_088252.1, read on the forward strand.
AGCATAACTCTTGTTTCTGTCAGAACAGGAGCCTACAGAAGGGCTTTCCCTAGACTTAGGGAAGATGTGTCTAACATGATCATATAAGAGTGGTTTTTTGGTAATGCATCTACTAGAAAGATGAGAACTATGTAGCCTGTATTCAACTTTTCCAAGTAAGATATTAAGATATGGATTTTTCACACTTCGGAACAAAGCTCTGAAATCCAACTCAAGTGCTGTGGTTGAGAATATCTACCAGGTCCTAGCCATGTCCATCTGATTGACAAATCCCCATTCCTAGAGCCTGGCCTTGCAATAACCCCCTTAGGCTGGAAGAAACACCAAAGCCAGACCTGCTCAGCCTCATCCATATTCCCATCCCAGCAGTGGAAATACCAGGAAGCAGACACTGAACACACCAAAACTGCTTTGGTGGCTGTTTTGGGGTTTGTGTTTTTCTGGTTTTGTTGTTGTTGTTATTTGGTTTTTTTTTTTTTCTTTTTCCTATCTTTTTTGTTGGTGGTGGTTTTGTTCATTTTGTTTTTCCTCTTCTCCAGTTTTTGAGAGAAGAGATGTATAATTTGGCAATACATTGCCTCCTATAGACATGTCATGCAAGGCATCTCTTTAACACAACAGGGACCTTGTGAATCCTTTCTCCTCTAAAGCCCAAGATCCTAGTCTAAAATATGGAACTTGAAGAGAACAATTAAGTTTATTTTTGTTCTTAGCAAACAATTTTCAGTCTCGTTCTCCAAAACAGCTGAACCACTTTAACTCAAACTTTCCAAAACAAAAAGAAAGAAAACAAAACCAAGAACAAAAATCAGAGAAAAGAACAACCTTTTGCACAGTAAGCATCAGCTGGATCAGTTAATTCTGCAACCCGTGAGCCCCTGCAAATAGCAGCTTCTGACAGAAAAGCATTAACCTCGTTGGTGATTCTAACATCTCTACCTTTGATACAGATGTTGTAAAGACTGGCACTGCTCTCTGCTGAATGGCCTGCACAACAGGGGAGAATTTACATACTCCTGCTGCATAAAGGTAAAGTCTTGGACCCATTAGCATTCAACAGTTATTTTGGTTGCAGATGCAAGGTGTGAGTCAAACAAGAGCAATTCACGGAGAAAAGTCACCCTAAAGATTACAATATGATGGGTCTGGGTACCAGCCAAGCTTCCTCAGCAGAATGTAACTTTTCTTCAGAATTAAAAGAAAACAAACAAACAAAACCCAGAAGTGCTGTAGTTGCTGCCACTGTAGAGTCATCTCCCCACAACCCTGTTACTGAGCAGGCAGCATGCAAGAGCCAGGCCTCAACTTGTTATCCTGATCGTTTGCTTGGCCTCTTTACCTCATCTTTAAAAGTTCTTTGAATTTCTTGGATACCAAAACTTTCCCTCTGAGTTGTAATCAAGCTCCAAAGGTGCCGGGGTGGGGGGGGGGGGGGGGAAGTAAATAACAAACACCAGGAACCACCCGCAAAGCACTTATATCATCCAACAAACAAAGTCTGTCTGCTTTGAGCTCTTGCTGTTTGGTACCTACAGACAGCAGCTGTTTCTCCCTTTGCCTCATTCTTTCCACACACAGACATACTGGTGGATCACAGTTATGAAAAACAGAGCACAAATGGAGAATGACAAATGGTACCTGGTTAGCTAGCAGAGATCAAATTGATCGAACTGGATCTTTTCCATGACTTAAGGGTGATGTGTCTGCCATGCTTCAACAGGACAGCTTCTTGACATCCATTCTGGCAGCTTTTTCAATACTGCAGATGCTGGAGAGGGGAAAAAAAACCAAATAACCCACAATGCAGGAGTCATTCCATATTGTCCCGATTTAGGGACTGAATAGCTCAGTTTCAGTTCAGGTCCCATCTACACCACTAGTAAATCACTCACTGTTAAATCTTCCCTTGATGAGTTTTGTGACCTGCAACTTTGCTCTTAGCTTACTCCTGGCTGAGCAGGCTACCAGGTACCACCCCATCTTTCTGAGAGCACCAGGAACCATTTTCCTGCAGAAAACAGACAATTCCTCTTACTCTGCGAGTGATTCCCTGGTGCAAGTTCTCCCTTGTTGCTTCTCTAACATCTAAAAATGACCAAGCAAATGTTTCTGTCTTTCCCCCTCTTTGGAGCTACTCGAAGTGTTTCTTTTGTCTCCGGCAACCCCTTTCTTTGAAAACTTGCAGGAATGTAATACCTTGGTTGAAGGTTCAAGAGTTATGCAATATGGGACCGGGAATGTGCTCTATACTTTCTTCCCTTTGTATCAATCCCAAGTCACCCCCACAAACACATGCTTGCCAAGGTGCAAGCTGGCTGATCATGCTCCATCTCCTGAGCACCCTGCACATCTGTATGGAAAGTCATGTGCCATCCTAACAAAAAAACAAATAGCTTGTATCTCCTGTGTGGGCTAAGCTCACCTGTGGGTGGAAGAGGACAGTTCTCCTGGAAGAGTCACTAGCAATACATCAAGACAACAGATGTATGCTGCTCTTCGCTACACTGTGAACACAATGCAAACTCCAGACATAAAAGCAGGTAGCTAGAAATTCAATGGACAACTAAAGGTTAATCTGCACTTGTTTGATTGTCAAGCACCTGAGGTACGATGACAACACATTGGCGTGCTGTAATTGCAACATATGATTAAGTACCTTCAGTCCCCAAAGGCTAAGACACTTTTAAAAAAATAATAAAGCTAATGCACATAATAGCCTGTGTCTCGTTTTTTAAGAAACCTCTTCCCGGCATCGGACGTGGACGGTACGTGTAAATGCACTTTCTCCAATAACTGTGCACAAGGAGCAGTTTGATGGAGTGCCAGAAAGCACAATGACTGTTCTACCATAGCAATGTACAGAAGATGACATGTTCCCTTTAGAATTAATTGCTCTATTAAAAAAAAAAAAAAACATTTACTAAGTCTTAGCCCAGTCTCTTCCCTTGATGAGCAATTTCAGACTCCACATCAGAGCTTTTGTTTGTTGTTAAAAGACAGGGACAGAAAAGTGTTTTGTTAAGTCTTTTCCATTAAATATGAAAATTAAAATGAGTTCAGAAGGGTATTTTTCATTATATTACTTGAACATTTGCATTATATATTCCGCTGGGCTTTCTCTTATGTGACTCCAGGCTGACAAGTTCAGGCTGTCAAACACAACCCTTTGCATCAAATAAATTACTCTACACCAAAGATCCAGTTATAACTATTGACACAGACCAAGCTACACAACTGAAAGTCAGAAAATATTCTTAACTTTGTTATTATCCTAGTTCTGCATTCTCACATGCATAACATGAAAGGACTTCCAGAACTGCTTCCAAAATTCACTGCAGCATTATTCTCAGACTTCTACCTCACCTCCCTGCGTTAAAAAAAAAAAAAAAAAAAAAAAAAAAAATCAGGAGCTCCTCTTGTTGTGCCTTCAAGAGAGAAACAGCTGTAATGACTTCACAGACAAATCAATGCCATTTCCAACAGAATTATTTCATTTTTTCCTCCCTACTTTGAAAAATTAGAACAATTTCACAATAAGCCCTAGGGAATGAGCTCATGAAAATACACAGAGCAGACAGCATGAAGAAAAGTCTCCAGTTATATATTTCAGGAGGCAACAAATGGGCCTAACTGCTGCTCTGTGAGCAGCGAGAATAATTATGTATGCATTTGCTGCATCCTATAATCATCATCATCACAGAGATGACATTTCATAGCCGAGTTGGGAACCTGCCTTCCTCAAAATTATTTTTTGTTTGGAAGGAGAAATTATTCTAAATAATGCCTGGGGAGGATAGATATAGGAAAGCATAGATTTGAGAGTCAGGCACTCTAGAGTCATAATCTTATCACCAGCTCTCTAAATAATTCTATTGTATCGTTAGGTTAACTCCACATTTGAAAAACGGTAACACATCTGTCTATGGCAGAGTCCCAGGCTACTGGGAATTTCCGTGAGATATTTTAAACCAGTGTGTTAATGTGAATTAGACTCTGTCTGCACGGAGGGACTCCTGTGAGCTTTATAAAGCCTTGACCAGGTGTACAGGGTTGAGGGGGACTCTCTTCATTGTTCAGTCCTGGAAAAGTGCTCCATTGCCTTGCCATAGAACAACGGGCACTAAGCATGGGGACCATCATGAAGACTTGTACTTGTTGGGTGCACCTATGCTTCCCTCAGATGTCCCAGAAGGAAAGAGCTTAGCTTGGCAATGAAGGACACCACAAGAGGAAGAAGGACCAGCTTGACACAGCAGACTCAGTGAACATTCCCTCCCCAGGACTATTGGGTCATGGCTGGCACTGTCGAGGATGCACCAAAGCCCTGTTATCAAGATCCTAACCAAGAGAAGGACTCACCCCGTTGCTCTGGCTGAACACACTGCTGGATCCCCACGGCACAGAGGGGAGGCCCCAGGTGCCACAGAGCCAGTCAGGCTCACAGATCTACCCATGCCTCTCCCAGGTATCCTGATCTGCTCTTAAAAGAAAACCAGACTGTCTTGCTGATTCTACATTAATCAATCACAGAGACACATCTCATCACTTTTTCTTACTGGGATGGTGCTAAACCTAACCCTGTTCCCTACTGACTCTCCAGCTCAGGTGGAATGAAGATCAGGACATAGCTGGACCTGTAGCAGCTCCTCCATGCAATAAACTGGATTGTCATGTGTGAAGTCAGGGCTTCTAACCATAAGACTTTAGATGAATCATTTCACTCATCTCTCTTCTCCTGGTGGTGGTCCTAAAATCTGGATGTTGCCTTCAAGGGTTCAGAACTCCAAATATGCTTTTAAAAAACTAATTTCCACTGTCACTGGTGTGGCAAGGCAACAAGGACCTATTTACGACACAGATGCTAGAACAGTTTAAAGAAGCCTGAGTGCAAATGAGACCCTCACCTCTGAGAAGCATGAGGACCTTACAGGCACCCTGGGTTAACATCACAGCACTCCTTTGCCAATTATCCAGTGGGACTTCGGCTTTCTGATCCACACCAGATTTTCACATCCAAGAGGTATGTACAAGCTGACTGGACAGGTCTGCAGCAGTTCAGACCAAACTGGGCTTGATTGAGTGCAATATTGGTTTGAAAAGCATTCTTTGGAAGTACATAGTGCCTAAATGTTAATGCTGGGAACAAGTATCTACAAAAATGTAGCGTTCAATGCAATGAGAGCTCAAGCACTACATTAGCCATGAGCCTGCCTTTGCCTGCCTAACACACAGGTCAGCAATCTTTGCTTCTCTGTTACATAAATATGTAGCAACTACTTGCAAATGCAAAGCATATTCTCCAGGTGTCCTGTACAGTACACACTGTGCAGAAAACTGCTACCAGACTTCAAGCCAGGACAAATTGCTGGCTGGACAAGAAAGCAACATTTACCCAACAACATGATGTCACTTATGCATATGTGGGAGGAGGAGAAGAATCTTGATTTGTTCTGGTCATAGATGAGGGCACAGCTTGAAATTAATTGATCATGAGTGCATTCAAAGTAACAGCTTGATCCAATTCCAGTAAAATCCAATGGCAACACTCTGATGCACAATCCTGAATGTGTCAGACTTTCTTCCCAAAGACTTTAGCTCACACTTCACTGTGTAGAAGTAATCAGATCCTTTCTGTCACCTTACATGGGGAAGCTCTGATAAGGCATTTTGACCTGAGCTCGCTTTGGGGGAAAAAGATAGGCTGTGTAAAAAGTTTTTGTTGTTAAAAGAATATTTAAAGTGGATAATCAAAATAATGAAGATGAAACTTGCATTAAGATCCTTCTTCAGCCAGGAATCAAGTTCACACTTTGTTCATTCTTTCTTTCTGTATAATCTTTACTATTACAGTATCTCAGCATTTTACAAGCTCACTTTCTAACTACTTTTCCAGGCAAGAAGATGTTTGCTGTCCCCTTTCAACAGGTACATCTCTGCAGAATTAGTCTAAGTGTCCTAGCAGGGTTATTTTGCAGGATAAACCTTTCCTCTTGCATGTCCAGTCTTCGTTCGCTGTAACATACTTTTTCCTACTGGTTGTTTTTCCCCACTGATGCCTTACACTCAATTTGGGAAGCAAAGCTCAGCCATCCTGCTTTACTCCAATTTAGAGTCAATTTAGCTTCCTGGCTCTGGGGCACCTTTTGCTGTGCTCAAGACCACTTCCACACAGTTCTGTTTAAATCCAGAATAATTTGCTGAGACGGAAATTAAACATTGTTCTTCTGATGCCAATAAACTGAAGCATTGACAATTGAAACAATCATTCCAGCAAAATGGTCAGGAATATCCATGTTTGTCATCCTTTGACAACTCCAGATCAAGACTGCTCAATTCATAGAAAACTCGTCTTTTGGCTTTTTAAGTATCCATGTCACAAAATTGGAATCTCAGTGTGTTTTCTTAGAGCTGCTTCATAGAGAAACATATTTATTTAGCACCTGTTAATTCAAGTGTCAAAAATGCTCTCTCAAAGATTAAGTTTCCTTATAATCTTCCTAGCCATACCTCGGGCTCCAATTTACAAGGGGTAAACTTACTTAAGGTCACCCAGCATGGGAAAGAAGAGCTGGGAAGCAGCTCCAGGAATCTGGAGGACCACACCCCTCACTAGCCACTAGACCACACAACTGTCCCCGTTTCACTCGGGTCATTATTAAGCTGTATAGAAGAATACTGTGGTTTTATTTTATGTTAGCTGAACTCCTGCATTAACGTTTTACTGCCCCACTGATGTTTTGCCTAGAACATTCTGTAATCCACAAATTAATATGTGAAGAACATCCAGTACAGTTTGGAGGAATAAAAGAACAAAATACACAAATGGCAATGGAGTTTTGATTTCCATCAGTTTCATAAATCAGAAGAGCTGGAGAAAGAAGGTTCCTTATTTTATCACACAGAGTCTTGTGTAATGCCAGCAAAACTGCTGCCCTTCCCAAAACTGAGCAGAAACCCTATTGTTGCGGCAAACCCCATCTAGTCACATGGAGAACTTAAAACCTCATAGTATTCTGTTTCACATGGACAGAAAGGGAGTTATGCTTCAAATAAATGACAAGTGCCAAAAATAAATGTGCTTTACCTATGCACAGTATCTGAAGTTTGTTGCCTGTTCTTTCTCATCCCTTCATGTTTTCTATGATCTTGCCTTGAGCTTCTAGGGTAAGGATTTCTCTACCCTACAAATCCTTCTCTATTCTCATTTTTGTTAAATCACTTTGTTAAAGGATTCTTCTAGGCAGAAGGAGATCCATGCTGCACTCAACACAGTAAAGCACAAGTTTAAGGCAAAACCCAATCCCTATTCAGAAAATCTTTGATCAAAGTAGCATGGAACCTGCCCATAATAATGAGGTTTGGATCAGGCATAGGCCCTGCTTACTCAGACTGCAGAAACAGCTGGGGAGGATGCATCTGACCACAGAGGTGTGCCCCCACCAAGAAAAACCACCACTATCGCCAATCGAAATCCAACACTCCACCCTGATTCGGAAGCTCAGTATGGAGCCAGGCAGAGCACAAACCCTAATCCGAACATAATTATTTAAAATCTGTTTAAGGCAAACTAATTAGTAAACATCTCCCATCTGACAGATAACATCAGATGTTTCGCATCGACGCCGCCTGAAGTCGCAATCCCCACGGACCTGGCACCGTTGCGTGCTGGAGCTCTCCCAGTGCTGAAGGTCCCTCTGCCCAGCCAGCCCCGCAGCCTGAACCAGAGCACCGGTACATGTTAAGCTTTAGCGAAGCTGCGGGGAAAAAAAAACGCAACTACAGGGCTCAAACAGGATTTAGTAAGATCAGCTGACAATAAACGAAGGGGAAATGCTAGCAGGGAACATATGTGTTGCTGGCATGAGCCGGGTGGAGGAGAATGAGAGCGCGTCACGTCAAAGTTTTGAGAAAAATGCCTCCTTTCTGTGCCCAGGAGCCTCCGCTTAATAAGATGCTGCTCTCCCTTTGCCTCTCCTTGCAAACATAAGAACAGCATAAAAAGCCTCATGATGCTAACAGTTTAAGAGAAACAAAGCTAAGTTCATCTCATGATTAAAGATATTATACCACTTTACCCAAAGCAGGACTGTTAACCTTAGTGCCCTTGGCCAACTTCCAGCTTGGGTCAGAGTCTGTGCACCTAAATTTAGCTCTCAGCAGTAACCAGAGAGGCTGTCCTGCTTTATCCCTCACAAATAAACATTGTTCTGTATCATAATTCCACACATGTGCCTGGACATCCAGCACTTTCAGTGTGCTTCGGGCACATCTAGAATAGAAGAAGAAAAATACAGATCAGAAGGTCAAGGAGAGACAGTTTTAATACTCCTATGGTAGGCATGAGCACAACATAGCTGTCTTGGCCTTAGCCAAGGAACAGAGAGATGGTGTGAGTCTCCTCTTTAAGACACCTGCAATAACAAAACTGAACTTTGATGCCCTAGTCTGAGGCAGTAACTTCATTAGAATGCACAAGAAATTTTATTTGCTCTGCCAGCATAACTTCTTGATCCTTTATAAGCCATCCACAGACTGATGCAGAAGTGATTCCCCTGACACCAGCTCTCATTCTTTGCTCTGGTTGGTATTTTCCCCAGTGATATCATCTATCTCAGGACACTTCAGGCATCCAGCAGCTGTTGCATGCTCAGTGCTGGGCTGCTGCAAGTGTGGATTTTGCCAAACTGCATGTCATTCCAGAACCACTGTTGGTAAATAGAGTCGCCAGTGGCTAATGCTGGATTTGTACTGCACAGAGTAAAACATCAGAGTGACAGGTATTTATGCTGCTCTTTTACTAAGAAGCCTGGAAAGCAAGAGTCTGTGGAAACAAGTTCTAGCACTTGTGGGACCATAACAGGATACCTACTGTAGGATCAGGAAAGTGTAAACCAGTGTTATAAGGAATTGCACCCGTAATCACTTCTCCAAATGGGAAATCTCATAATAGAAGCAATTTTAATAGGGCAAGCACACTGCAGACATTCCTATTGCATCTATCAAAATATGCACTCAGGGAAAGCCAAAATATGACGTGCTCTATTATGAGGTCTCAGAACATATGCAGCTACCCAAATTATTATGTATATTACAATTGTGCTTAGAGGCTGCACCTCAGATCTTAGCTGCCCTATAATTAGATCCACCTGATACAATCAGTCCTGTCCTGTGAGCGAAGGTTTAGGGACTACTCCCCACCAAGTGACAAGCTATGACTGAGTATAGCAAAAGTAACACAGGAAAACCCTTTCTCCAAGGTTTACAGTCAAGAGAGACAGAAATAAAAACAGATTGGCAGAACAAGGTAGACTGGAAGAACAGTTTTAAAGAAATGTAGCATAAGTGATAGCGATATTGCTAGTTGCTGGGGACAAGCAGTAGAGACCTATAAGGACATAACCCAGACGAATCAGCATCAGGAGAGAATCAGCATTGTGGAGAGCATTACTGCTTGGTGTCACCGCAACCCATTGAGATGACAGAGGGAATCTGGCACAGAGGTAAAACACACTGCCAGGGAAATTTGTGCCAATGACTTTGTAAGGACAGAACACAATTACCTAGATGAGCAACAACTGCTTTTCTTATAACAGTGGCAAAAGGCGGCCAGCATTGGCCATGCACATTAAAAGGAAGAGCACAAATACTTAAAAGATAACAGGATGCAGCCTGTCAGCTTCACTGCCAGTGTCTAGGTACACAGTCCTTCCAAACATGCAGCTGGTGAAACTGGGGCAAAGGAAGCTTCAGCAGAGGTTATGGATTTCTGCAGACTAGTGACACAGTTGAAACAGGTGAGCATGACCTACTGCTTGTATAAGAGCAGTGTCCAAAGGTTTGGCCCAGAAAGCAGGTTCACCACACTGCACTCCGCAAACAGTCAACAAGGCCATAAACATGTGTAATGGCTTGCTTGTTATCATACGTATCATTGGTAGCTGACTCAAAAATCCAACTAACATCTCCTGAGCCCCAGTCTAGCATCCTGTCCAAACACCCCACCTGCTATTTAGCCAAGACTTCTTTCTCTTAAACAAAGCAGGCCACAGAGAAGACACTTTGAACTACAGTACACTTTTAAAGAGGCCAACAACTATGTTTCCCTATCTTCAATTGACTCATTTACTAGTTTTTTCCAAATATTTCTGTTTGCAAATCAAACCTCCAAAAGTGCTGAAAATACCAGCACCTCTTTCCACACACTAACATGCTGCTTACCCATGGGACAAGATCCGTCTCCAACACGGTGATGAAAAGCCACTTCTATAGTGGCCAGTGCAGGAAGGCATTTCAGCAGTTATATTATGTGTCAGCCACAGAAACTTAGCTTTTCTGATCATCTTGCAATTGCATCCTTGTAAACAAGTAGACAGATGTTGCTCTGATCATCAACAATGGGAAAACAGCTTCTAAATGCCATGTTGAACACAAAGCTCTGCTTGTATCACCCCCGCAGTTGCATATGTATATGTGGTAGGGGATTCCTGGCAGCTTCTCTAACAGAAAAAGGGCAAACCAGGACACAGAAGAGAAGTGGCAGGAGTGTAATTTTGCCAGCAGTGTTAAGATGGAGCAGCCTCCAGGCAGCTCTAGGATGAGCTAGGGTGGGAAAGCAAGGAGTCATGATTCATCATCAATCTTTGCCCAAACTCCTGTTTCCTCTCTCTTCAGCTATGCAGAACCACTGGGTGAAAGACAAGATTCTCCTATTCCTGGGGATAAAGCAGAAAGACATCTGGGGAGCTAATGCCTCTGTCTTCTCTACAAAGTGACTGGGAGAGCTGTTAATCTTCCAAAATAAGTATACAGGGCATGTTTATAACACTGATTGCTACAAACAACATCCTCTCCTCTCTCCTGGTCTAAAAAAGGACTATGCAGATGGGAAGGCTGGAAGGTGACGGTAGATGAAATGGTCATGGGAAAACAGCCCACTGAAAATATTTACAAGGGAAAATATTCATAGGCAGCCAGTGCTGCCAGCAGATCAACCAGAATGAATCCTTGCCATCAAGATGACTGCTAGGGTTTATAAGCACTTTGCAAGGAAATGCTGGCAAACATAATGTATGGATTCACACAAGTTACCTCTTATAAGTACAGAGCACCATAAACACCATCCCATGTACCTGCCTGCTCTGCTGGGATAGCTGCATTTCCTTAGTCTCCAGCATTATTACCCAGGCACTGTTCCCCCTCTTTCCTGGTAGGAAACAAGGACAGCTTTATTCAGGAAAGAAGTGCAAAAATGAAACACCATTTTGGGAAGACACAGCAATAATCTATCTGCTTAAATGATAAATAAAATATTTTCCCATGTAACCTTGGCGGTCGCCTGTCAGCAGCGTTCCACAACCAGTAGTGGTCTAACGTGCAAACATCCCTCTTCCACACTACCTCCCTCTCACATCCACTAAACCCCACTCCGGATTTGGCATTAGTGGGTAGCAGTGACCCAACACAGAGAGGTCACTCAGGGAATAGCTCTGTATGGCATCTTGCAAAGTATTTCTTGATTTGTTGTGAGAATTCACCACTGATCCCAGCTACATGCCACAGTGTTGGGAAGGGATTCATTGGAACTAACACAGCTCATTCCTCTCAATCTTATCCAAAACTTCTGTTCAGAAAGCTGTCTCTGCTTCAGCTTTTGTTGAAGATTGCCATCAACCGTAAAGTCTTAAGGGGGAAAGGGTTACTATTACACTAGAGCAAAAACCTCGCTACAAAGAATCTAGATTCTGACAGAAACTAAAAGCCACTTCCCCACTCTGTAATAATTTAGCTCCCACCACCCAAATACTTTTAAAGGCTGTGTCATGCTACGGTGTCTCCCAAGGCACTACTGGAAGATTTTTGAACACCCTATCTGTATTTCCTTGTCTCCCAGAGCTTGTCTTTAACATGTTGTGTTTGAAAAGCTTCTGTGGAAGAAGGAATTCTGTGCTCATCCTTCTTGCTATTCTACAACAGCTGAGCAGAAAGCTCATTGCCTTCTTCTGTAACATCAGACTGAAAATGACTGCATGGCTACACCGTCTTATGGAGGGTCAAAGACTGAACATGAGTTTGCTCATTGACCTTCATACCACTGTTTCTAATATCACACATTTTTTGAAGTGTGATATCAGTTTTCCTAAACTGAAAAATCCCATTCATTATCCAGAAATCCAACGTTTCCCCATCTGCATCTTACAGCCAGATAAACTGAGTCAGTTGTTTAAGCGACTTCCAATTCTCCAAAGGAAGGATGAGAACTTAGAGGACTCTCCTCTCAAAACGACTCCAACACATATAAAGTTGACATGGACTCAGCCCTGGTACTGCTAGAGTAAAGTCTCCAAGAAGGGAAATCACTTCTCTTATGCCAACACTGTGCAGTGTCAAAATTAAAGATGCTTGTGTGCATGGGTACTCCTTGGGGTACTGCAAAGAGGCAACACCTTGCAAATGCAAGGGCTGCAGTTCAAGCACGAGATTGATTTCAAGCATGACCTCCATGCCCATTTAACAAGAAAGCTCCAGTCTGGCAGCCTGCTCAGAGAGGAGGAGCTGGTGTGTGGCAGCTGGTGATGCAGCTCACATGTTCTCTGTTCTGCTCTAGGCAAACTAAATCACTAAAGACAAGCAGAAAAACAGCCTCTCCCACCCCAGGCATAGCCAGTGGACTCCTACATGAGAGATTCTGCCCTCCAGCTACCTGCTACAGCATTGCCAAGAGGCACATGCCGGTCCTCAGCAGAAATACAGGTCCAGACCTTCAATGTCTTCTATGCCACCCAGGCTTGGCAACAAACCTCCTCCTCACACATGTTTTTGGGCTTTTGTTGTTGTTTTGATTTTTATAGCTCACCTCACTTCACACCTGCTTTTTCAGCCTGAGGGCTGGGGCCAAGATGGGAAAAGCTGAAGAAGTTCAGAAGAGAACATACCTGACAAACAGGCCTCCCTTCTCCCACCAAACAAACCGAGCTTAAGGCAATTCCCACCTCACAGGCATCACACCCAAAGGACAACACAAATAGAAACAACCTGGCAAGCAACAGCAAACATCCACGATTGAAAGGAGTGTGACTTGGCTTTCTTCAGCAGAAGCATTAACCTCCTCTAAGGTCAGATCCCACACGAACATGAGCTTATTATCAAGGAACTGAAAAGAGGCATTGAAGAACCACCAACACCTGACAAAAAGGTCTCATAGCCCAAACCACACTTATACTTGGCTCTGTGTATCCACTTGTCCCTAGCTCTCTTCCCAGTCCCAACATTCCTATACGTCTACAAGCACCACCAGCCTCCTGCCAGGCAGCTACCCCCTCTACATTACAGGTGCTCTTTGTTTCAGGAAATAAGCAGTGGGTTATTCACCCTGTTGATTCATTAATTTGTGCCTGATGGTTTTGGAAATGGCAGGCTTAGCTTGGCTTCTGGCAAGTCCCACAAGAAACAAACCATGACACTAAGAAGGATGCTTGTCCTTACTGCACAAATTCAGAACTTTGCTCATGAGCTGTTGATACAATGCCTATGAGGTATCATACAACATTAGCACCAAGCTACAGGATCATTTGCTTCTGGAATTTTATTCAAAGCCTTGGTCGAAGTTCTCCCCAAATCCTATGGTGTGTAGGTTAACACCACAGTAAAGCTTGCAGCTGGGGAAAAGGTAATGGTACTGTTTTATAGAGCATATGTCTCATTAATAATAAGTAATGTATTTGGCAGTTAGAAGAAAAATATCTACCCTGTGTATACCGAGCTAACAAGGTCACATTCAGATGTTAATATTGGTACGGTGTCATGCTGAGCTAGAAAAATGTCCTGGAGATTCTCCTACCCCTGCATTACAGATTTGTAAGAAAGACAGCTGAAAGTTGAAAGACTGTAAGGATTGATTAGACCCAAACCAGAGACTAATGAAGCTGTGAGAAGCTAGGATAAAAACAAAATAGCCAAAACCAGGCAAATAAATTAAATACCCAGTGGCACTGGATCTGCAAACATAGGAAACAACAGAAAGAGACTCTCTGGTGGGTTTCATGGCTTTGCCTTTCCCAAACGGGAACACTAGAATAAACCAGGTTACTGCTTTTCAGAGTCCCTTCAGATCCATTCACATTTTATTCCCAGCCATATGTAAAGGAAATCCCACCATCAGCCTAAATTCTGGTCTCTGATTTTGAGCAACTGATTCAGGAGCATTTGGAGTGTTACAACAATCTTTTCTGATACATGTATCCAGACCCTGGTTTACACGTCTTCAGAACTTAAGTACATTTGGGTGCAGACTCAGCAGTCAAGGCAAGCCTGCAGTCCTGCTCCTAGCTGCAATCTGGAAACGACATACTAACACCAAAGTAAGTGGTGTTGCTTGGTTAGCCAAGACAATAATCAAAACAGTACGCTTCAGGGTGTAGTATTCTACATGAGAATAATAAGCATCATAAAAAAAAATCCCCAACCAATTTTAAGCTATTCTCTGAAAAACATTAAAAATGGAGCCAGATCATACCAGACTGCATGCCTTCTGTGCCACTTGGAAAAATGTTCTTGGAGCAGGGCTCTGGGTAAGCTTCTGGAGAGATATAGGTCTTTTGCAATACCTATAGAAATACTACCTTTACCTTACTACTGTTACTACCTTCTGAGCAAACAGGAGTTTGAGACCAGCTTCAGGCTAATATACAAGTCACCATTCTCATTACACTGCTGCCTTTTCTATGGCTGCATGATGAAAATAACCCCCTACACAGCTGTTACAGATGCCATACTGCCTTCTAAAAGCAAAACAGCAGGGAGCCAGCTGACATATAAGCACTGTGCCAGAGCACCTGAGACTAATTGCTGGCTCACAGTTTTGTTACAGACTTGAACCACTAACTTTCAAGCACAGGTATGTATGTGCTGAAGTCTATTCCTTTAGCACCACTGTTGCTTAATTGCACGCACACAGTGTATCTGAAACACTGGCTTGAGACTGGAAAGCTGGAGTAGAACTAGGTCCAATGCTGCTTCAGACCCTTCAGTCAGAGTATCTCAGCACTTCTTGCTCTTCTCAAAGGCAGATCTCAAAATAAAATCAACATAAGTGCACAATAAATCAGTGACAAAATAGGAAACTGAACCCAGTTTGAATGCCCTGATTGTATGGAACTTGTTGTCTCTAAAGTGTACAGGACCCTACATTTTCCAGCACTTTGTCCAATTCACTTATAAATATCTCCCAGAGAGAAAAAATATTTCATGGTCCAATAAGCATCAATGTTGAGAAAACCAGCCAATATTTCCCTCTGGGGCTGATGTGGACTAAACGCCATGAGAATTGCATTCTGACTAAGTAACTCTGCTTCCTCTTGCGTGGTTTCAAAGCATCCATCCCAGCTCAGGTCTCGGGCATCTACTCCTCACGTATCTGTGCCTAGTTTTCTGTCTCTCTGTGGTATCTGTAAACATAATCCAAATTTGCTCAAGTCAGAGGAGGTAGTTTAGCTTAAAATAAAGCATTTTCCTCTATTCTAGGACTTAAGTTTTGCAAAGATAGTGTGGATACGTTTCCCATGACTGTAAAAGTTTGAAGGATGCATCAGACAGTTATTACAAAGCATCCTAAGCAAGAATTGGTCACTTCTGGTAGCTGAGTATGACATACGTTATTTTTAATGTTTGACTAACCTAGTCTTAAAAAAACCTCTAGTGACCAGGCATCCTATTACATTCCCAGATACTTCAAACTGCTGCATCAATATCTTTACCACTACAAAGTGTCCAGTCTGGCTCTTTCTTGTTACAATGCAAGTGTATTATTCCCCATCCTATCTCCATTGTTATGGAGAACAGTGTCTTTCACACCTGTTTGCATGAGCCTTTCTACATGTTTTGAAAATTCTGTTGTACTCGCTTTATTTTAATTCCAGATTAGTTGTGGGTTTTCTCCCTCTCCTTGTTTTGAGGTTATGCTTTCAAGATCTACAATTGTTCTCCCTGTTTTCCTTTGGCATCCTCCCCATTGTCAATCTCTTCCCTCTATGTATCCAGCAAACTGTACACAATGCTCCAGCTGTTTCCCCAGAACTGTGTATAGTAAAAGAATTATAGCTGGCTCTCCTGACACTGCATGAGTACTCATAGTTCTTCGTAAGTCTAGGATTTGTTCATTTTGCTGCAACTACATAGCAACTCCAGATATTATCTTCTGTTCTTCAAGATCTGGAGCAAGCAGGCAAAGATCTTAAAAACTACAGTAAGGGATGTTAAAAAGAATCCAAATTTAAAAGAGGGTTTCACTAGAAGCCATCATCCTTTCATTAACTTATCTGTACTCTCTGTGCCAGGTCTTTTTTTTAAGTACATTGAAGGCTGACAATACCATTGGAAGAGAAAAAGAAACGAGCTATTCTCTGGAGGCACTATTATGAATAGCATGTATTCCTGGTGGTTTCCTCTGGGTCTGTTTTATGAATCAGCTCCCAAAAGCAAACAGGTCATTCAACAGTCTCACCATAGGGTCACTTGTGAGCTCAGGTTTTTATTTTAGCAGGACAGCAACTAACTTAAAAGTTCTAGGATATTCAAAATTTCAATACCATGCTGACAGAGTGATGCTACTGAAACAGAGTTAAGCTCTTTTCCATACTACAGAGATGACAGAATTGTTTTCTGGTTTGTGCTGGGGTAGTTGTCAGAGGAGCTGCCTCTAAACCCAGACTCCATATTTAGCAGCCTTTTTTTCTTTCCATATCAGCACATAAGTAGGGGCCTCAGACTCATCCCAACACTGACAAAGTACTACCACAGGACCTGCACCACTTCTGCAGGAAAAAGCAACGGTTAAACAGCTGTATAGAGGAAAAAAAAAGTACAAAATAATTGCCATGCACTTCACAACAGGTAGAGTTAAAACAGGTAATCAAAACAATCTAGTATGGGCTAAAATACAAAAGGCAGGGTATTAAGCAAAACTAAAAAAGGATTGTTGGCAAGTTCCCTGAGGTACGTATTGCCACCTTCCTCAACCACTTCAGTTCTGCAGGTTTGCGAAGACATGCCGTTCCCTCACAGGTTGTCATGCTTTTTCATCATAGGCTTCATTGGCCTTTGAGGTGGCTCATAATAGATTTTGAACAGGAAAGGCTAGTACTGGACTATTGTTATTCAAAAGAACTAGAAGATAAAGGGAAATGAATTTCATATTTTTTTGGGTGCAATGCCCAGAATTATGATCTTGATTCATCTAATTGTACTTGGATCCAGAGATTTAGTTCCACCCATTGTAATAAACGGAACTGTTACCGTTTAGCCCTGGGCTGCAGCTACAACAGTAAACAGCCACTCTCTTGCCCTTCCTTCCCTGAGGGGAAGGAAGAGAAAAGGACGAAAGACTCGTGGGTTGAAATAGAAACAGATTTAATAGAACAATAATAAAAGAAGTGATATAGAACAATACTTAGCTGCTGGAACATGCACTCCTAGCAATGAACTCCAGAGGGTGGACATTGTGAGCACAATGAGTCCAATTAAAAAATGTGGAGACCATGGCAGGCACAGGGAAGTCACGGGAGCAAGACCCTTCATGGACGGTGACCACGGTCTAAGATGCTGTCTCGTTCTCTTCCCTCCCAGGTACTATCTTGCACCTGCAGCTGGACAGTTAAAAAGTCCTTCATCCCCTTGGCAACAGCCAAGGTATCAATGAGTTCTTACATTCTTTTTGTATAGAATCACAAGCACTGGAAAGCTACTAGAAGAAAACATTAACATTATCCCTTGTTTCTATCTTATTATTCTCAAACTAAATCTAAACCAAAAGACCATGATAGCTACTAAGAAGAAAATTTATTAACTGTATGGAAAATTAACTCAGTTCTGCCACATGAACCATTTTGCATGAACACATGAACCAATTGCAAAATTTGGATGTGGGTCAGTATTTAGAATCGAATCCAACAGCTGATGGCAGGCTTTATTGCAACTCCTAACATTTAAAGTGTAAGAGAAGAAAGAAATGGGTAGAGAGCGCAAATTTGGCACAAGAGCCCTCTGAAGTGCTGAAACCCTGAATATTAGGATAATTCCTGATCACTGGGAACAGCAGATTGGAAACAAAGTGGCATCAACCAGTCTTTCAAATTTATTGGATTAATAATTGAAGGTACTAGTATGAACATTAAACCACAATTCTTGGTTCTGGATAAACCTTTCAGTATCCTGATTGGATTTATAACCTTGGACATAATTAGGGAGATCCTAATAAAAGACCTACAGACCTTTGAGGAAGCACTACACCACATATGCTTCAATATAATTTCATCTACTACTGCTTCCAAAAGCTCCCTTCATCCCTCACTACCCCAAACACCACCATTCTCATGTCCCAGTCTCACAAGGGCTGGAACAGCCACATACCCATGCTGTTCTTCTAAACACTGCAAGTTGGAAGTCAGGATATTCTGCTTGCAAACGACACACATAGGTTCTGGAAACTCCAGCTGAGCTAATGCATTTCAAAGTCCATTTTATGCTTCTGTTTCAAACTATTTTCCAAGCTCACACCCAGTGGACAGCAGAAGCAACAGCAGTCTATGAAGGTGAGCACCATGTATGATCCAGTTTCCTCTAATAAATCAGCCTGGTAATTCAAGGGCAAGCAGTGACATTATGAGGGGAGGTACAAAGCTGTCACATGCATCAAGCATGGCAGCAGAAGCCAGGAATGCCAGCATGGGGACAGAGATGGGCAGCTACATCTCCTCACCCCTTGTGCCCCCTTTTGCTTAAGCAAGTTTAATCCTATTTACCAAGCAGCCTCCTAGGGGCATCATCAACTCTTGTTAATGCCCACAAAGTATTAAAAGATCCTTGGAACCAAGATCTTTTAAAAACACAGACTAAAGCCGAAATTTTAAGTCAGTTAAAAATAAGTGTCCTGTTTACTGTTTGAACAGGGAAGGGATAATTGGCCGTTGGCACTGCTGAGACTCCCGCCCCAGATGGGAAAGCTTTCTGTGTGTCGTGGTTCAGCTCAGCCAACAGATACAGGCTGCCTGCAGATCTCTGGCCTATGCATATTAGCTAATGCCGTCCTCCTGAACCCTGCTCTTTCCAGGCAGAACTATTTTAAAACTAATCCGAAAATCCCTTCTACAGCACCAGCAGCAGGAGAAAACCCTGGTTAGACGGAGACTGTTGCTTCCACCACTCACCAGCATTCCTAAGCATCTGCAGAAGTAAACTGGCCTGAAGAAAGGAGAAGATGGAGGTGCCAAGGATCTTTTAGACACAGGACTTTAGTACTAGTTTCTGTACAGCTCAGGGAGCAGATGCTGACAACACCAGAAGGCTGCTCAACGGTGCTCCACCAGCCTGCTTGCTACCTGGAAAGAGTGAAAAAAAGTGGATTTCAGCTTGATCAACTTGACAGCTGGCTCCCCCAGCCCCTGGGTACAATGAAATTTTTGCTTCGAGTTGCTGAAGAGGCCTTTACAGTCACAGTACGGAGGCTGTGAGCAGGATTTAAAAGCGAGCCCTCCAGAAAACAAACACACACCCAACACACACACATTGGGTTCCTGTGAACAGGACTACAGAAACAATCATGCCCTTCACATTCAAAAAGGACCCTCATTTCTAGGCTTCGACAGTTTAAGCCTTCCTTAAACCAGGGTCACCTCCTCCCAGTGTGCTCCCACCCCAGTTCTGAGGTTGGGAGTTTTGACCTGGTGAAGAGGCAAGTGGTCATATCCTTGCTGCGTGTGCTTTGGAGGACTGGCAGCCCTGCAGCACGTGTTGACCTAGGACAAATTAAAAGTGAACTTGTCTTGAGTTGTAACAGCAATGCCATAAACAGGCTGGTGAAAATGAAAGACAACAACTGTGCCTACGGGAATACAGCAAGAAGATTAGCACCCCAAAAATCTCTCAGCAGGCATTGCTGTGAAATGCTTTTGTCTTATGAGGTTGCTCTCCAACCCCCTCCTTTTTTTTAAAAAAAGTAGTTTAACATCCAGAATTAGCCAAGCAGAGGAGATCGCCATCCACACCAAATTGTAAACAGTACCCCAAATTTAGGGGTGCTTACAAGGATAAGACATCTCCAAACTCGTATCTCTCTCTCTCTCTCCTTAAACACTAGGGCGGCTTGAAATCTTGCCTCAGAGATAAGGCCAGGCTTGCATCCATCTTTCACGCAGATCTATTCCAGGCCCAGCAAGTAATGCTGCGTGAGAGTCAAGAGAGGATGTGAAACCTCTCCCTTTTTCATGTTAATTCTGCAAAGAGTGAAACAGAAATAAAATAAACCAAGGGACTCGAATCTATAAAATTCAGGGTGTAAAAAAACGAAATAAAAAAATTGCAACCAAGGATTTTTGGACTTCTGAGAGTGATTTTCCATGCGTGTCTCACGCTTTCTGCATCAGCTGTTTGGGCTGAACTGTAGGAGGAGGGAGATAAAATATTAAAAAAAAAATTAAAAAACCCACACAGACGCTATCCATGCTCGACAGGGCAAGGGAAGCTTTTTAGAAGGATGGGAAGGAGTAAGACTCACCTGTGCCAGGGGAGGGCGTGTTGAGCAGCCGCAGGAGCCCGCAGCTCCGCTCGCCGCCCTGGGCTCCTGGGCTCCCCAGCAATTCCTTCATCCCTGGTTATCCCGCACAGCTGGTCATTCATCTTCCCCAGCCCAACAGCCTTTTTGCTCCACTCGCCTACCTCCCTGTTAATGCTGCGCTGCCTTACGTGACACCATGACCTACTTTTTTTCCCCACCCCCCCGCTCCTGGAGAATAGCAAAGCTTCAGTGTGGCTTGCAGGGAGGAAAGAAAGGCAAAATTAAAGAGTGCTGGCAAGGCAAGGCAGGGCCCTTTTCAAAAATTCGTGGCTGTTTGCAAGAGGTTAGGAAAGGAGAGGCGAGGCTGGCCCAGACCCTGCGAACTGCGCAGCTGAAAAGGAGGCGATAACAGGAAAAATAAGAGAAGGGTCTTGCATTTTGCATCTGAAAAGAGAGACCCATAAAAAGTTTACCAAAATCAGAGTATTTTCCCACCTGGCATCCACAAAGCTTAAATCAGCAGATTCAGAGGCAAGGGTGAGAAACACCATCATGGGCAGTGGCCGTGACTCAGACAAGGGAAGATTGTGGCTCAGGAGACACCGGCTAATTTCCATCCTGCCCTACAGACATGATCTAAGGAAAGTGCTTAAACCCAGAGCCTCCAAGATAATCAATTACATGCCTATATACCAGAAAAGTCAATCAGCTTAACCCTAACCTTAGGGAAATCCTGCTATCTTCACCAGTTTCCAGTGCAAATTACAAATCTACATTCCTTTGAGGATGTGGGTTTTAGTTTCCATGTGCCTCACCTCCCTGGTGTGTGAGAATAGATAAAATTTCCTTAATTCTGCAAGGTATTTTGTGCAGCAGACTGTCAGGCATGCTTAATAACTCAGTGAAGGGGTACCTAAAAGAATAAATTGGAAATATCTGCATCTAAAATTAACTAGAATTTGGTCTGTTCTGTAAAGCCAAATAATCCTTCAAGGATTTTTGATTCTCTTGTCCATCCAGACCTCTTTAGTTCCTGAGCTTTCAAAAGCTTGTCTAGCATGATTTCAAAGGTACATTGCTCCAGATTACCATGGTTTTCTTGAAATATGTGGATGTTTTTCTTTGGTAGCAAGCTCAGAGCACAACTGCAGCAAGGCAAGCAGTATTAGTCTGCACTCTAGCAAGACCAAGAGTCAAGACAAGCTATTTCCAGGCTGGTATTTGCTTTTTTCATTGCTGGAGAGCTTGCAGGACAAACGATCAATTCCCATGCTTGCAGATCATTTCTAAAAGGGTCCTCATGATTCTTGCTCTTGTCGTTTCAGGACTTGGTTTGCAATGAAGCCAATACAGACATGGTTTGGCAAGACTGGCACAAACCCTGGCAGCAATTGGATGGCATTCATGTGCCTTGGGATAATGTTCACTGGGACTCATCAGCAGAAGCCCTACCCTGCACCAGGTCATAACTGACTTAAGGAACAGCTCCAATCATCCGCAGCAGCAGAAGACTTTTATATTGTCACTCTCAAAGCTTTATACACTACAGTGCCTGCTGCTAGGGAGGAGCAGAAGAATGCTGAGGTGTAGTACTAAGGCTGGAGAGCTTCTTATAGCCAAGTTTAGAACCTGCTGGAAGTCACTGCACTGAATTTATTGCCCGCTGATGCAGAAGGGCTGGGCTACATTGCTGCTGTTCAGGTAAAAGCATCTTGTTTCACTTATCTCTGAGTGTCCCCACACAGTGGCTATTCTTTGCTGAAAATGTCAGTAGCTGGGGCAAGAGGTGCCAAATGTACAGCCTGTTACATCTACTCAAGTATAACACAAGATCAAGGCCCCATCCAGCTTTATGTCCCAAACACACAACTTACCCTGTGCTGTGCTTGGCTGCACTGGCCCACAGGGATGGAGGAGGAGATGCTGCAGCTGGGTGGGTCTCACATGTTTGGGGGGGGCGGGGGAGGAACAAAAAACCCCCACAAACAAAAATAAAAACACACACAGAAAAAAGCATGAGAGCTGACAGACTTGATCTTCACTACGGGATGCATTTGTGAGTAGAAAACTGGGCTCACAATCTCACTGCTCCCTGCCCCTCCAGCAGTTCCTAAAAATGCATCTCAAAAAAACCTCCCCACAGCTGGAATCTAGCCCCAAATGCAGAAGACGATGTTCGCTTCTGAGCATCTTGTTTTCCAGAGCCCTTCTGGAACCCACCTGGTCTGCTGAATCTCTACTCAGGGACAACAGCCCAGCATAAGCTGCTCTCAGTTCTCCACTCTAATTAGCATAGGTGGTGTTCATCTCATTTATGAGTGACCTGGCTCCTCTGGGGAAAGCCCTTGTCTCCAGTTCACTCAGAAAGACACAGCAATTGCTTCTCTCCTCCTGGCATGAAATGACCTTGAAAATGGTTGGGACGGATGAGTATAGGGTAAACGAGAGTCACCACCACCTAGGCACTGAGTATGCACAGGCTCGCCACTAAAGAGCTGGAATCCTCCCCCAGAATCCACATATAATTCTCAGTGGCCACGTCAAAGGCTCAGGGAGCTGCTTTCCAAAACTCACAGATTCCCCATATTCCCCACAGACTGTCCACAGTTTGCACATGGAAGAGTAGAACAATCTCCTCTCAACTGACCTGCATACAAAAAACCAAAACACACAAGAGAACTGGTAGCATCAAGGTGCCCTGCACCTTCTCAGCCCAAACACATGCTCTTGGGCTTTATGGATGTGCAGCTGCACTGTGTTCCCACCCAACTGCTTTCACCTGCTCCTTTTCTCCTGGTGCTTAGATGATCAGTCCTCAGAGACAATCCCTTAGCTTTTATTGAATGCAATTGCAACAGCTATTCAAAGAGGGCCCTTAGCTCTCCCTGTCCGAGATGTTTGAATAAAATGAAATTAATTCATTGCAGTTTTCACTGGTTCCAAACTTGCTTTCTAAAGATGTTTCCCCCATTTCACCAGGAACCATTATACTTCAGTTTCAGTTGCAAAAACCATTAACCCATTACAAATGGGCAATACTGGCTTATTTTGAAGAGCTAGTTTTAGTTCATCTGCTACAACAAACAATAGCAGCAAAGCTGCTTGGCACTAGCCACTTTCTCAGAGGCTATTCATATTTTGGTGTTTGTGCACACTGCATGGTTTACGGCAGGGATTTTTGCATTGTTTATTTTCTGTTCCTCTGCAGACAGTGGCATTGTTAAACAGCATGTGTCCGAAAGAATCCACCCTCTCCATGGGATCTCCTCCCAGCTATTACAGCACTTCCCAGAAACCCACTGAGCTCTGGAATAAACAAGTCTCAATGCAGGGACTGAGCCCACACCCGAGAAGCAGAGTGCCACGAAGCCTCCATAGCAATGAAAGTAACTTGGCTTTGCATGAAACCTTCCTTTTGCCTAATGAAAACCCTGTGTTGTCACCCTTTCTAATGATGCCTTCTTTTCCCTTGCAGGCAAAAGATAGAATAATGGACCTTTCTCTGACTTGCTCCGACTGTGGTATGGGCCACGAGAGAAGATGTTTTTCTCCTTCTGACCCAAAATACTGGGCACGCTAAGCATTTCACCTATTCCTCCCAGAATTGAAAAGCCTCCCACATGCTCAGCCATTTGTTTTTCCTCACCCATGCAAAGCCAGACCAATTGCCAGATTTGGGGACAGGAAGAAATCTCCTCCAAGTCCTGCAGCGACCATTATGTAAACAACTTTTGTCTTTCCCCCACCACCATCCTCACAGCTTGGGGCCTGGTACACCCTCAGTATCATTTAGCCATCCTCTCCTGGCAACATCCTCACAGCAACGCTGGGAAGCCTTTGCTGGCATTCTGCCTTGCATGCATGCACATCTTTTGTCATGGGACATGGAGAGATGCTCTGCAACATGTTATATTAGCAAAGGTCAGGATGACCCTGCTGGTCTAAACAACCCATATGCAGTAAATTAAGATTGGGGCAAATTTAATTCGTTGATTCAGGCAGTGCATTTCATACTCACATTCCTAGTGGGGTTTCTTCTGGCTGGCAGATGTCAAACATTTCTGCTGCACTAGCAGTTAACACATGAGCTCATTGTAGGATCTGTAACCGGCAACCCACTCCTCTCCTGGGCCAGAACAGGTCTAGGCTGACAAGCAATGTCCTATAGCATGCCAGGCAAATGTTCTCAAATCTTCCTGTAAATAGAAGGAGAGACACTCAGTCCTGCATTTCAAAGATTTTGCCATTTGACCTTAAATTTGCTCTTTTTTGTATTGGCTTTGAATAACATTTACCCATCTGAGTCTTTCAATGTTGCCATGTTTACAAGATATGCACATTTTGCTCCTTTTCATAATTCATTCCTACTACAGTCTAACTCACACACAATCAAAGCAGAAGCCCTTCAGAAGCACTAAACCCAGTACTAGGTTACATAAAAATGATAGTTCCCATATGTCCATATAAACACCATGCCAAACTGTATTTACATTGTGTTAACATCTACCAAATTACCAAGCCAGCAGGAGAACATACACCCATTCACATTTCTAAACAAGGCTTATAGTCTGGGTAAGTTTTTTTGGTTGGTTGGTTTTTTTTAAGAGCAATGTGTATGAAAAAAAAAAAGGAAAATTTTAGCATCATCTTGGCCTGCAGTTTAATGTTACTTGCCAGAACTAAAACATCTGCATCCTGTGGTATCAGACTACTTTGGGGGCTTTGTCAATTCAGAGGCAGCCAGAGTCTCAGATGAGATTACCCCTGGGAGAGTTTCCCATTCTCCTGACATTTCACGTGGTTTGAAAGAAGAGAATTTAAGCTACCATGACTAAGTTCTTTCTCTGATTTACACTTGAGTTCATTTTTCCAGCATACAATTCTCCAGAACATGGAACCAGGTCCATTACTAGAAGCTGAAGATCTGAAACTACACTCTGGAAAGTTCCTTTCATATCCAGGGATATTTCCTGGATAGCATTTTTCTGATTTTCCTTGGCCTGGTCTTTCTTTATAGTTAGTAGCTGATTGATCTCAAAGCTTGCAATGAGACCCTCACTGTAGTTTTTCAGCTGAGGACCAAACCTAAAGTTCACTCTCTGGAGAGACATAGGAAGTCAGAAGTGCCAAACAGATCAGAGCAATGGTCTGTTAGACCTGTCCCTCCCTAACAGCAGCAGAAGAGAGACAAAGTAAGCTCTAGACCTCCTGCCCATGGTCATGAAATCTTTCCCTGGCCTGAAGAACTGGGTGGTAGGTTTGTATTCTTACACAAAAGGCTGGGATCTTTCCTTTAAAGCTGTAAGGTTACAGGCAATGCCTCTTATTACTCACAGCTTTACACAGTATTCAGTAAGATTCATCCTAAGACCTCTGTGAGATATCTCCAGTACTACAGCAATCCAAATCACCTCGTCCAGATTTGATGCAGAGGCTGAAGTCAGGGTACAGTAAGTTATCTGTCCTTCAGAGGTGGACGTTATAGCTTCACTGTGCCATAGGTTCTAACTGTGCTGTATGTTCAGGTGAGTTATGGTTGCCTTTCCCAGTATAGAAAGATGTTCAGTAGGATTTGAGCAGCAAAGTGCATCAGTGCCCAGACCAGTCAGAGCTGAAAACTGGAAACCATAATAAGGAGCAAACCTGAACAAAACCAGAGGCTGGGGACAAGCAGCTCAGTGGGTCACACTAGACCCTATTGCACAAAAAAGTTACAGGACCTCAGAGCACTGGTGTACCAGAAGGTTCCACCATGGAACCACTCAGGTAGGCTTTGATCGTAGTCTATTTTTCTTGCTGTTTACTCATAAGTCATCGCACTCTCCATCTTCCCTTGCACAGCTCACTAGATAGTGGTAGCTTTTAGTCTGCTGCCTTGGGCTTGATCTAAATGGACAAGCAGAGGAGATGAAAGACCTTCTAAAGTGTTGCTCCATTAAACCTGTAACACCAGAGTGGAAGAATGGAGGAATGCACATAGGCCTTAATTCCTTATGCACTAAGTGTATGTATCATTGTGGACATATGAAAGTACAAATTCAAACTCATGTGTCATAGTCTAAGTGCTAGTTTATAGCTATTATGTTGATGGCAGAAGGCAAAACACGATGTTTTGAATTCGTCATACTTTCTGCTTATTCTTCACATTTGAGACATTTGTCAGATCTAGAACAAAAGGAATACAGATCTCTACTTTCAGGCCAACAAAATTAGAGGAATTGATTTTCAGATACTTCAGTTTTGAACTACACATGCATTTGGTAGACAATACAAGTGAAAGTCTTTGTAGTTAGGAACTTGGGCATAAAACGCAAGGGAGTTCTTGGGTGGTTATGTCCAACTCTCCAGGCAGCCATATTTTACAAAGCATTCTGCATCATCTCTGCAGGCAAGTTCATGCTCAGGTCTTGGATTTTAACCACGATTTTGTTCTTGTTTTGTATTTGTGATGGCAAGGCCGATAGAACCTCATTTTGCTCTTGTAGCTGCGTATGTTGACTATCCAAGGCAAGTGGAGGCAAGATAAGTTTCAAGAAAGAACCTTGTGCATGAAGAAGGATTTAAGCGTGGCTATCAGTGTTAAAAAAAAAAAAAAAAAAGAAGTCATTTTGTCAAGAAACCTCATCTTCATTAAGACTTATGTTTGTTCCATGCTACTTCAGGTTGAACTGAAAAACTATATGGGAAAATGCCATTCACTTACCCCAGTACTCTTCCTGTCCCTCTTTAGAGGAACTCAGAATCTGATAAAATAATCACCACAGGACCAAGCAGGATATGCATGTCCTGACAGCCCTTGGTATGCAGGATGGATCAGCTGCACTTCCAATAACTAGTTCACCCATTCTGCAATGAAAGAAGCAGGGCGCAAGAATTTGCCTGTGGTCCACAACTTATTTATAGCCACAATTGCAGCTAGAGCTCAGGTCTTCCTGACCACTAGGAAAGCACAGTCTGAGCTCCAGCCATCTGTTTGAGGGTTAGGCAACCTCAATCTCTGCCAGCTCCTAAACTTTAAAGAAAATAAGGCTGTTCTTTTTTTCTTCCCTTAAAGCTCCTCCTGAGCCTAGATTTAACTGCCTAACAGTTGTACTTCCAAAATGCCTCAGTGACTTGGGAGCACAAGTCACAGTAATTTCATGCAGACACTGTGGTGAAGACTGACCACTGACCAACTCCTAGTATGGAAAAATTTTGGCCACCATCATTCTGAAAGATGGTAAGAAAAGCGCTAACCTCCAGAGAGCCTCAGTACAGCCTTTGAAAAACATCTTAGTAATACTTTGTCATGCACAGCATCAGTGCTGAAGTTCCTCTGGGATAGAAATTCTTTAATCCAAAGTGATATTTAAACTACATAGTCATTGTTTTTGAGCACAGTTCAAGACATTCCTTTTCCCTTAATATATATGCCTATTTGACCTAAAATTAAGAGTTGTGGGAACTCTGAAGGACTTTTGGTGAGGCAAACTGTATGTGAAGGAATGTAATAAATTAATCTTGAAGTCAGGGAACGTCCGCTACCTAAACTACAGATTTCAGTTTAGGTAACAGAACATCTTAGAAAAGTCCAAATCTAGCTTGGAATTCACCTGTGTCTTTTGAAATGAACATATTTCTTAATATCAGAGTGAGTCTAATTTTCTTAACATCTGCTCTGAAGTGGCCCCTTCTATAACATCTCAAAAAAAAAAAAAATTAAAAATGCTCTCTTCCCAGCGCACTGGTAGGATCTTTCAGTTAAAAAAGTGCCAATGGAGGGGTCATGAAATGCTAGCATTTAACTTCACAGTGTAGAAGAGAAATCACATCCCTCCTTCTTCCACAAAAGCTTTGGGAAATGCTTCGAGACCAGTATTTGCTGCTAGCAGAAGCTTTATTCCAACATAACTTACCAGGGGAAGTCTCACAAGAGGAAAGGCCCTCCAAAACAAAGATCTCTTCCAACCAGCTGGAAAACAACATGCCTTTATTAACTTACTCAAGATACTGGGAATTTTGCAGAGCTGTGCTACAGATTTGTGCAATACCTCATATTACAGACCTCTGGTCTCCAAAGACAATGTGAAAGAAGGGATGGGTGGGAGAAGAAGCCTATGATGTAGACCATTTCTGGTTGCGCGTTTGGCACCCTGATTAGAGTAGCACAGGACAAATTGGGACTCTCCAGCATTGCAGACTTGCTGTATCCAGGGGTGATCAAGCACCCAGCTATCTGCTTTGCCGCTGTCCATACACATCTCTCCCACCCAGAGAGGTGCAGGTAAAAGCTCTTGTTACTCCCTCACTGTCCATCACAGGCAGCATCTGTCAGCCCTAACTGGTTACTCTCAAGCACACAGAGACGGCCCCAGCTGGAAGCAGCTCATAGTCCCGATGACAGAGGAAGTCGACACAAGTTGCACAATGTCACACTCCAGTTCAAAGCTAAGAACAGAGCCCAGGAGTCCTGGTTTGCAATCAGACCCCTTATCCCCTTCACCTACATGCTTGCCATCATCAACTGTCAGCACAAGATGCAGATCTGGGGGTGAAAACAGACTTGCACCTGAACATGTTTGCACATCAAAACAGAGTTAACTTTTTCTTCCTCAGCACAAGTCTAACCTAGATCACTACTGAACAGAAGAAACTCAGTGACCTCCAAGGACCATGGGAAAAAGAAACTCTGCTAATGAACTGTCTCGTTCAGTAAAAAAAAAAAAAAAGTCGGTAGCACCTCTGAGATCAAGGCAAAATAAAAAAACATGGAGCATAAAAATAAATAGTCACAGCAGACCAACTTGGCAAGGACTCCACACCAGCTGAGCAGCTCTAACATCTGGGAGCCACGAGTGCCTTAGATCATGGGCTCCCAGACACGTGTTCGACACCATGAACAAAGTGTTTCAAAGCAAAGGGTAAGGTGGGGGCAAGGCTGGACTGACTTACTGGCAGCATCCAAACAAGTGCTGATAGAGGGGGCTAGAAATCCAAGCCGGTCAGAGAGGACAGCCAGTTGTTGCTTAGCAGGCAGGTAGGGAGATCTCTCACAGCATGTTGTCCACTTCCATCAGGGCCTCGGTTCTTCCATTAGCCAGGGTTCCTGTGAGGAGTCAATAGTGACCATCAGTTAACTACACCAAAGCTGCTCTCCTCAACCTACTAAACCAGGGTCCTTCCCCAGAGCTGGGAGCACTATGACATAAATTCCTTACCCTCCACCACCTTGAACGAGAAGTAAGAAGAAGTGGTATCATCCGTATTGTCTTTGTCGCTGGGTTGGACTTTTGTCATTACCTGTTCTTTGCTCCTCACCAAGAACATCCTGGAAACAGCTGACACTGAATAGATGAAACCAACACCAGGCATAAAAGACAGGCTAGCACAGCCATGGGCCCTCTTGAAAGACAAAGTGCTACTATTGAGGATAGAAACTACAGGTATTTTACTTTCCACACGCACAAACACCACATTAGAAAATTCTCTGGGGAAAAAAACCAAAAAAATAAACAAACAAACAAAACACAAAAAACCAAGAAAACAAAAAAAAGTCCCCAACTTTTTCAGCTCCTTAAAAAATGCCAATACTTCCCAGACCGGAAAAGGCAAGTGGATGGTCAGTAAAACACCAAAAACCCCAAGTAACTTGAATGACAGATGTACATTTTGGCACACAATTTACCTTATCCAGCCAGCTTCTGCAAGGCCTAAGCAGCTTAACAAGCATGTGAAGAAAAAGAAAAATGCAAGTAGCAATTCTCTGAATTAGGTCAAGCTTTTCTAGCCTGGCTTCTTCCATTATCCCTGAATTCGGCTTTGCCTGCAGCCCGTCACGGAAACCTTCCATCACGCTGCTCGTTTACCTGTGAGGGAAGATGGCTTCATGATCAGATGTCAGCTTAGGCTTCAGAGTGGTGGGGGGCAGCTCTCATCCCTGTCCACCACCTGCTTTCCATGGTCTTCCCACACCTCAACTTGTTTAGGCAGGCAGTAAATACATTAGCTATCTACACCATTCTGGCTTAGTTATGACACAGACCATTAGAAATGCTATGAATGCATCAAAGTCTGAAAATCTCTCCCTTCCTCCCCATTCTGCCCTAGGCTTGTGTTTTGTTTTGTTTACACCCCCCTCCTCTTTCCTGGGAAATGTGATGAAGGAGGGTGGAGTGGCTCAGGCTATGTACAAATATTCAGACAGTCTCTTAGCAATAAATGGATCTCAGTCAGTTCTATTATCTGTCTGGCTGTGACTCCTATTATCTGCTGTGAATTGTAGCAGTGATCTCTGGAACAGCTTTCAGGCACCATCATTACCAACTTCCACACTCTCCAAAGACCACACTATAACAAGGCATGCTAGATAATACTTGCCATTAAAAGAGGGAACATAAAGGATTCGAGCTATGACTAACACAGTAAAAGGCTCTGCATGGGGTTTTACATTCATTGACCCTGGTTTGTTATTGAAGAAAATTCTAGGTTCAAAACCTAGACCTGCATTTTATACAGCACATCAGCTGACTTACACAAAAAGCTGATTTCATCCGGTTTTTTCTTACTCCCCTCTCAGCATCCTAAATGTTCATGGAAGACTTCAGCTGGAGAACACAGCACAGATCTGTCTGGAGCTTATGGTCCCCATTTGGCACCATAAACCCAAAGCAGTGAGCTTGTCATACCCGACAAAGTGCCTCGGAGCCCATGATGCACCACAAACAGCGACACCACAGGGAGCATCTAGCAATTCAGGGCTGAAAGCCTCTGAAGCAGCACTCAGATGGCTCCTCGTTAGGAACAGGAATTTTGGGATCCAAACCCACATCTGACTTCCTTGCATTTTTCACAAGCCCTCCAGTTCATTTGGGGCCTGTCTGCAAAGCCTAGATTGCAATCTAATATCCTTCCCCAGGGTAGTATAAGGGTTTTAAGAAAAAACTGCTTAGGTCTCCCTCCCATAGCCCGTAAGGCAAGGCCACAAATATTAACTCCACCAAAGCTCATTTTCTTATTGGTTTCTACCTGGCAACGGATTGGTTTCAGCTGCCCAAGCAAAGAAGCTCTCAATGGAGGCTTTCCTGAAACTGCGATATTTCCAAAGCCTCCTTTTCCCGCACAGTTTCCCTGATGCTTTTTTCACTTGGAGACTTATTTCATAGCAGGGCTTAATATCTGACTATTACCCCTCATTCAGCATGGCTGAAAACTTAGTCATCAACCTAAAAATTTATTAGGAAACACTTGATACTATGATTGCTTTCCTGTGGAATGAGGGGAAGAGAAGAGGTGGGGGAAGAAAAGGTGGGTGAACCCTCACACTTACAGTCAGGAATAGCCTTTCCAGCAGTTACAGCTCTCCTGGGGAACCTCAGCCCACAGGAGAGCACCCAGGATCCCAGTTTGGCACAGCTTCTGCCACCACTGGTAGCCCAGAGACAGCTGGCAGAGGCTGCTTTAAATAGAGCTGCTGCTCCCTGCAGCCATCTCTCCGGGCAGCACCACCCATGGCTAATGCAGCCCAGCTGAAAGTCATTTATCGTCCAGCAATTGCTCACAGCCCTCGGCTGGGAAATGCAGCCCGGTGTTTCTCTCTGGTCTGCCCCTTGGCATTTGGGTGCAGGAGCGGGGCTGGCTGCTGTCCCACCTGTGCACAGAGCAGCATGGGGATGGGGTGAGAAGCCGGCTCTGAAATATTCTATGGGCTGTGAAGCCCAGAGAAGGGCTGGTGGTGATGGAAGGAGCACAAGGGATGAGCTGTATGGCATCCAGGGACTTGCAGCTGCTGCCACCAGCAATATCTCTTATTGCATCCCCATGAGGAGTTGCTTAGTAAAGTGGCCCTGTGCTGTTGTCCTGCATCCTCAGGTGGCTTCTGGCCACCCTGAACTGCTGTCACAGGCCACCCACTGCTCTTGGCACCACTTCTGTCCAGCATCTGGGGGATCCTCCAGCTCTGTAGATGCTATAATGTGCAAACCTGGGCTGGAGACAGCATATGGTGCTGGGAAGGGGGAAGTGTTACAGTGGGAAGACATGAGGGGAAAAGTGGGAGCCTTGAAAGAAGCTGCATGGGATTGACCACAACCACAAAAAGCGTGGAAAGAACAGAGTATTACACCTCTTCACGGCCACTTTCACACCATGCACAATCTAACTCAAGTCACTTCTGAAGCTGGGGGTGGAGGGAGGGGTACGCCTGTTGATGAACAACAAGAACCAACAGCCTGGAAAAACATGGCATCTCCTTAAGCAAGACTTTTTGTGAGGTGGAGTGGAGCCGTTGTATCTACCTATTCAACCCCACTGCCCTACAGCTGAAAAGGCATTTGCTGGGCAGGGACTGCTGCTGGCTAATGGCCCTTGTGCCCACAGCAGGGCTGGCTGGAGCTGGCAGTCGAAAAAGCTACATTTTAAGTGCCTTTCTGGCAGGCAGTGCCAAACATTTGCAGAAGATGTTTTAGGAAAGAAAAAAAAAAACTGAGAGAGAAAGACTCCCCCTCATTTTTATGGTAATAAAAATATATTTGTATACAGTTTATATGCTTCATAAAAATGCTAATTACTCTTCCAAACAGAAGAGAAATAGAGCAATTTTTTGCATCCCACCCTTCCCCCTGCACTACCCTTTATACTTTTATGACGCAGCATTTATTTAAGTCGGAATTGTGCCCAGCTCGTTCTGCGTTTTGCACGGCGCATCCTCCGCTTTCTTCCCACTTGTAAAAAAATATAATAATAACTTGCAAATTCATTTCGGTGGAAATTTGGAAGAATATATTAGGAAAAAAAAAAAATCCTCCAAACATAAAGCACACAAGGACTCCAAGACTTCCCCTCCTCCCCTTCCACAACTTTTTCCTTTGGTGCATACATTTTTCCAAGGTCACCTCAGAGGCTTTTCCTAGTTGGCTATTAAAACAAAATAAAACGCCTGCCCCAAGAAGCGCATGAAGCCATCGCTGTGGCTTGGACTATTTCCCTGTGTACGGATGCCATGGGAGAAGAATCAGGGTGTGGGGGGGAGCTGATATTTTTCCAAGACTTTTTCTCTCACCAAAGGAGGAGGATGAAGATGGAGTGATGAGTGAGGTTCCGTTTGTCCGGCAGCATGAGTCACTCAGCAGCAGTTTCCGATACACACTTTTTTTTTTTTTTTTTTTCATTTTTCTTTCCATTACAGAATTCGGTGTCATTTATTCCTTCCTCCTTCTCAAGAAAATAATAATAAAAAAAAATCCCGCTACCGTTATGTCTAATTTATTCTGGGAACTTGTTTGAGGACCCACTAAACATGGTGGGGGAAGGGTGATTTGAAACACAATCCAAAATACAATCGGCTCTGGAAGCTTTTAAAGAGACTCCTTTAAGGCTGTGCCAAACCTTAAAGAAGGAAAATACTTCCACTAAATCCCTCCCACCATGAATGGGATCCTGTATGTCTGAGGTTTTTTATTGGCTGGGTGGTTTGGGGTTGTTGGTTATTTGTGTGTGTGTGTGAGTTTTTTGTTTGTTTGTTTTAATATCAAAGATGTTACTCTTTCAAATAAGGTCTGAGCTCTGCGGCTTTTCGGCAGGCAGCGAATTCTTGCTCCTCGGGCACGCAGTGATCTGACACAGCCCTCTCCCACACTGGGTCGGGTTCTCATGCTAAGATCTGGCTCCCGGAGCTTGAGCTGTTGTTTTTTTTTTTTTTTTCTGGAAGCTGTTTTTTTCCCCTCTTCACCCTTTAAAAGAAAACTAAACAGAACTAAGCCCTTAAAAAAAAAAAGCCAAGCTTCACAGGGCCTAGAAACCCAGCCTGGACTCCTAAGGCTGAAATATCCCCATCATCTGTGGGCAAGGGGTGGTGCTGCCCATGCAAACTCCATCAACTCCTGCAGCCAGCCAGCACAGGGAGGAGAGGCAGGAGATGGTCCTATCAGCGGGCAGAGGATGTGCACAGGGCACCACTGTAGCAATCAAGTCCACCCAATCAACAGATTTATGAGCAATGTACGGACACGCATGGCCATGCTGCCGCTTATCTCCACCCAAAATAGCCCCGTTCAGTCTTGCTCCAGATCTCAAATCAGCAAACCTGAGCTGTCCCTCTGCTCTGACTCACACTTTCAGAGGTGATATTGCCTATCCCAGCACTAAACTGGTCCCCTGCATAAGCGGAGAGCAAGGATGATTGCAGGCTTCATCTATTTTATTTTGATGGAAGCACGGTTACATTTTATCTAGAGCAAAGCACTGTTATATTTTATCTAGAGCAGGAGCTCCTCCTGTCCTGTAGCCCTTTCCTTTCACCTTCATTTATAATACATCCAGGTCTGCAAACGCACACCGCTATGATTTCTTTCTTGCAACGAATGGCATTAATTCAGCCCCACAGCCTGTGCAGTATTTAAACCAGACTGTTTATTCTTTCAGATGCCACATTTAGCTTCTGCTCCTCTGTCCAAGTCTCAGCTCCACCAGACCACTCTGTGCAGAGAGGATAAACAGAAAAGCTCAGCAGCAGAAGGCGGCAGCGCTCTAGGAGCAGCAGCCTCCTCGCCAAGCTCAAAAAGCACAGGGAAAGGGCTATAGGGAAAATGACTGGAAGTTTGGTTGGAGCTAACACCATTTTGTCTGAATCCAGGCATATAGTGGAGACAAAGAAGGGACCTTCCTCCACTGACTAGGAGGTCATGGACCTCAAGGCATCCTGCCCACAACCACCTCATTCTTCACATGCCATGAGCGACTTCTCTGCATTTCAACTCCTCCAGTGCAATCTCACCCAAAACTGGTAAAGGCCCATCCTGGTACCAGTGATTCTTCCATTAATAATACAGACTGGAAGCCAGACAGGAACCCTGGCACCCTGACAGCGTTTTCTGTTTAATTAATATGCTTCTCATAAGGGACAGCTGCAGTTCAAATATTTATCGCTGTTGCTCCTCCTTCCCCTGGAGGAGCATGTGCTCTCGGACTGCACCAGCAGCCGTGCGCACGTGGCCGCAGCAGAAGGACGCTGGCTGGAGCCAGACGTCTCCTCTCGAGGTGACTCCAGAGAGCACAGCGTTTGCCTGCCCGGCTCACAGAGCGGCCCAGGTCACCGCGTGTCCCCGACCAGGCTCTGAGCCATGTGCTATGCCGACCACCGACTCGCTGTTTTCTGCTTGGCTGCTCTTAGAACAGTTGGTTATTTGGGGCCCCAAAGCAATCTCAGAGACCCCATGAGAAATACTCCCACTCGGTCCTGATTTCCTGTTTACAATGACGTTTTGGGATCTGCTTCCAAGCCAGTGTTTAATCCTTTTACTCTGCCACATTGATTTTGAATCATTCTAGTTTCAGTGTTATGAGTACCAAGACAAATATTTTTCATGAGTCTCAAACCGCAAGTATCTTTATTGACCTTATTTTTAATTTCATCACAATTCCAAGCTTAGTTTGACAGGATCAATCTTCTGTAAGGTATCAAAAGCCTTCTGATTAAGTACCAGCCTCATGAAAGCAGCCATTTAATGGGATTTCAAGGCAGCTGTGAAAGGAAAAGGTTCCGATCTCCTGCTCCACAGTAAACACATAACCCCCTCCACGAATGCAACACAAACTCATCTGGAAGAAAACCGTGTTCCTCCAGCTTCACATTTTGTTAGTAGCTGAACAAAATACGATTGGCATTTCTCAAACACACATAAATATTATTTATTAAGGCATTGGAGTCGCCTCCCTGAACAGCCGGTGGGTCCTCACTCTAAATAGAGCACAACCCAAGTGAAATCCAGAGCACAACCCAAGTGAAATCCAGAGCACCAAGTACTGCAGACTCCGAGCACTGTCACATCCATCTCCAGGTTGGTGGCTACTTGCAGCTCAAGACAAGTTCAATGCAAACTGAAAAGCTAATTCTCTACACACAGCAATACCGTGGGATTTTCTGTAAAGACAACTTGCACCAGAGAGCTCTATGTATTTTTCTTCCTCATTTTACCAAAGTTGTGATTCAAAGCTCCAGCGTGACCCAGCAGAATGTGTTTTTTGACTCTGTGGAGAAACCCAATTTAAACATCATAAGCTAAAAGGAAGAAAAAGCAGCCAACCTCACATCAGGTTCTGTGTGCCAAACCTCACCATATAGACGTGCAATTATGGAACTTCCTGAAATATATTTTTACTAGAAAGAGAACTGGATAAAAGTTACATGGGACTCCAAAGAGCTTCAGGAAAGGATTCAGGATCATAAACAGACAACCCACTGAGTGGGGAAAGAAAACCACAGTGCCCAGTTTCAGGTGGCAATCAAAGTTGGAGCTCGCAAATATGTGTGATAAAGGAGATATCCACATGCAGCACGTGCCAGCATGTTTTTCTTAAGCACTGACTATACCTGGAGGCAGCAGGCCATGTGTGCCTTGCTTTAGATTTGGTGTTCCTGGCATGAATCTGCTCATTCGTTCCTAGGAAAACTTTTTTTTTTTTTTTTAAATCTATGTGTTCTAATCTTAACTTCTCTGGCCTCTTCCTAAAATGTCAGCACTTCTGGTCAACTGCTCAATATCATCAAGAGCGAGCTGGAACATCTCCCAGCGCAAGCATCCACATTTCACCCCCCATGGGGCCCCAGGATAGGCAGGGTTTATTCAGCCTTCATTGTGTTCCGATGTGCTCACTCATACAGTTGTTTCTGACCTTTTCTAAGGGTGTTTTTTTTGTCTTTCCCTCCCCCCCCGGCATCCTCATGAACCCTAATTATGAATACAAGGTTGTTATGAGTGATGTTAATTATACAATGGCTGAGCAGCTGCTCCCCCTGTTGCTGGCCTATAGTGCCATGTTGAAGTAGACAGCAGAATTGCTTGTGCCATTTAGAATTTGCTATATCATGAGTTTCCTTTCAATTGCAAAAGCAGAAAAACAGCTTGAGTACTTTTCCTCCTACATCTTTACTTCAAACTGCTTTTACACTCCTCAGTACATCCTTCAGCATCTTCTGCCTTAAATACATATCCCAAGGCGAATAAAGGGGAACTTAACAAAGAACAATTTTTCCCAGATGGTACCCAAAGTCATCTACAAACACAAAGATAGGAACTGCTTTAAAAGAAACTCCATTGGAGAGTTTTGGCTGTGGGAGTATAGGGCATGTGGCTGTTCACATGTTATGAAGTGCAGTACTCAGTACTAAAATACAACTACTTCAGGGTGAGGACTCAGAGGCAGCAACAGATAAAGTTTGAGCACAGGAAGCAGGGCAGTATTTAGCATGCAGCTGAAATGAAAGGGGGCCTTTCTTCACCTTGATGTATTTTATAACAGTTTAGA
The DNA here is from genome assembly GCF_036013445.1 of Caloenas nicobarica. Lineage (NCBI taxonomy): Eukaryota > Metazoa > Chordata > Aves > Columbiformes > Columbidae > Caloenas > Caloenas nicobarica. Next base: position 22,944,396 of record NC_088252.1, read on the forward strand.
TAACTAGAGGGAGATAGCCCCAACAGCAAAGCATCACAGTCATCAGCGATTTCCTGTTCTGTGCGCGGGGTGAGGAGTGTGGTGTGCCACATCCCGCCACGTAGGAAGTGTTAACAAGCACTGACTTTTTCGTGGCAGGCATATAGCTAGCAAATATCAAAAGAGACCTAGACCTAACTCTTCCTCTTTCACTTATTTTTTTTTCCTTCTTCATCTCGAAAGATGAAAGAAGGCAGCTGAATTCACACAGGGTGACCTCCTCAGTGACTTCTCTTGCAAGGTGATAACACACCAGCACCACTGGGAAACACCCATTTGACAAATGTTTGTGGAGGAATCTGCTTCAGTGCCTCTTTCATGTAAAGCAATGCTAATATGCCGTTGTACAGAGGAGCATCGCTGTCTTTTGAGTCTGCACATCAAATGTTCATAAATGGATATCTCTTCTACTGAAGAGCTACTGGCCTCCTCTTCCCCTAAGCCTCCTTACTTCCCTTTCTCAGTTTCTACCTTGCAAAACTGGTACTAGGGCCCAAGACTAAAGCTGGGCTCTTCCTTACCGAGTATTATCCCCAACAAAGAAAACGAATGGGCCAATATATTGTCTTGTTGATGCTTGCACAATTTTATCTCTGTCTCTGTCTTTGCTGTGCCCACTCTTACTGTACTAATGAGAATGGGAAGCAAATTAAAAAACCTTGCCATTGTCAGTGCAACCAGCAGCTGTGACTCAGAACACACAGAGGCTGCAGATCTGGTGAGTACGATGGAGATTTTTTTCCCCACAATCCTCCCCCCCCCTTTTTTTTTTTCCAAAAAATAGTTACATTAGAGAATAAGAAAACTTCAAAGAATGTGTTTCTTTCTCAAAATTACTGTATGATTAAGGACTTCTGCTCTCACCATCTTCTCAGCTAACTCCAGTGATAGATGAGGTTTTCCACACTGATGGTTTTGCATGGTCTAAGCAGCTCCAGAAGCTTAAACACCTCCCTGAAGCAATAAGGGTTTGCACATCTGGGCTTTAACCATGTGAGATCAAGAATTCTGGATGTCTTCAGACTTTGAGAACTTCCTGCTTAGGCCAGGGGGATGCTGTCAAAATAGACTTCTTTACTGAGTGACTCAGTGCTGCTTTCAGTCCTTGCCAGAAGCCAAGTACAGAGGCATGAGGAAAACAAACAGAAGTTACTGAAGCATTTCAGAGTTTTCAGAAAAGTTTGGTTCAGCTTTAATTCCAGTAAAGCTCAGAGAAGGATGAAGCAGAAAAATACTTCCTAACCTAATTCCCCATGCAAAGGCTCTTAGTTAGCATGTGTAAATTTTACAACGGTTTTGCATTTCGGGTCAGGACCTGTGAGATTCCACATCCAGATGATGGGAAGGACGATGCAGATACAGAACACATGGAAAAACACCCTGCAGGTACCAGTTCAAGTTTTGCCCTCAGTTCCACTCTGACAACTAACAGACTTCCCTGGAATTGCATAAGTGTTTCAGAGCAGAATCCAGCCTCTTTTTTTTGTTATTTTTGAAGCTCTATAATCGCTTTATGAAGGAGCCTGGCAGACACCAAAGGCTACATGCACACAAGCACGCTTGCTGGGAACTCTCCCCCAGGAATGCTCAGCTTGGATCTGGCCAGCTTCTCATATAATTCAAACAGTAGAATTCCAGTTTCAAAACCAAAACAGTCCAAATAAATTTAAGTGTGAAAAACAAAGCTAAATTTGCCTGAAGTTAGAGAAAAAAAGTTAAACCCCAGACACGCTCACAACATACGTTCATGACAAAGCCGATCTTGGCTCTGTATTTACACACTCCTTCACAGGTTGTTCATGATTAACATCAGTTGGACACTGGGGAAAGGGAGCCATCAGATACATCATCAGCTTCTTCTCTCCTGCCTCCCCACAGGAAATGTACCATAGCTCAAAGTGAGACAGCAAAGTATTGACTTAGTCCCCCCCCAAGCTTGTGATAATGCCACAATGGAAAACAGTACAACAAAAATGTTGATATGCCACATAAAAATTAACTTAACCTAATCTAGGCCAAAGAACACTGAAATATCTTCTCTATGACAACACAGTTATTTCATAACATCGCTGAAGAGCAAAGGGAAGTTTAAGTCCCTGAGAGTCCTGCTACAATGATATTATTTTAACTTTAACCTTTCAAAATTTCTTTTAAATATAACTGTCTACTTCACGGGGTTTGTGATGCTGTGATTTGGAATAATACAGCCAGCCTACTATTTATTTTCAAACTTTGCATTTCACATAAATGTATACGCACAAACACAAATCCATCTTAACGACAACTCCCTAGTCTTTAAAATTACCAAGACAGCTACACAACCATACATGGAGCTCTAGCCTACAAACCCAGCAAGAGCACAGGCTCTGCAGCTGGGCACAGCTACGGCACCTACGGCCACAACCAGTCCCAGGATCTAGACCCGTGTTCAACCCACCTGCTCCCATCAAGTCACCACCATAACATCACTGGGCTGACACAGCTGCAGAGGAAGGGTGGTCATTGCCCTCCACAGGTTTATCTTGATCAATAGGCTCTCTACAGGCTGGTTAATCCTAACAGATGGTAACAAGCGATAATGTACCTTAATAGCAAGCTGATGTCTTTAAACACAGCTGTGCACAGGGTCTCTCTGAATTTCAGCAGTACAGCAAATCTCAGATGCTGTTTTGTTCCATCTTTATGATTATTCAGAGCAGAAGCAGCATTTATTTTCCCCTCGTAATTCAAAAATTTAAAGTCTCCTATTATTCGAGCTAGTTAATGAAGTAACTTGTAAGTTCTCCGAAAAATCCACAAGACGTGCAAAGTCCAAGGGTTACTAATCTAAGGAAATCATTAGCTGTCTTCCTTATGCAGGACAAGAGGAGTTAACTCTCACTTTTTACACGAAATAGAGCCTCTGATTCATCACTTCACCAACTGACTAGCACAGTATGACCAATTTAGGCAGTTTCTAACAGACTACAGAACCCAAACCAAACAGTCAACAAAATTAGACCGAAAACCTGTGCTTTGGGGGAAGGATTCTGACCCAGCCACAAAACAGCAACTGCAAGATGTTCAATTAGTGTTTGTAAGGTCATGGTCTCCTCATCAAAGTCGCTGGAGATCCAGAAGACAACTTCAATGCATTCTCCTAATTAAATAGCTCGTTTGGATCTAATACAACATTAATTGACTACTGGGCCTGTATTGATTCTGAATAGTCTACAGCTAAGTTTTAGCAAATGCCTTGGAGATAAATCAGCATCCAGGTAATAAACTGCAGATCACATAAGCAAACATTACTTAATTATATTCCTATTAATATATTGAGTCTGTAATGAATTTTTGAGGCATTTAATTACCAATTTGACAAGATAATCTAAGGGTAGTTAATGATGGACCAGTAAATTGTTAAAAAAATAGAGTCACTTAATAAGTCTCCTAACTGACACTGAATTAACTTGCTTTATCTGTCTGGTTAAATAGACAGCAGTTAATTACAGAGTCCTTAAACAGTCTCACAATTTTAATATATGACCCTCTTTGCTGTGCAGTAACCATGCAGCAGGAAACACGGGATTTTCTCCATGTTTATCCTTCAGATGGCTGAATTACTTGCTGTTGCAACTGCTTTGTCTTCAGCAAGATTCAGCAGTTAGGCCTTTCTTATTTACAAATGCAATGGGCCACTCCATCTCTTCAGTGATCAGAAATCATTGCGTGTTTTAGTCCCTGCAGGATTAACAACAAAAGGGGAATTTTTCACTGGTAAGGAAGGGTAATTCCTTGGAAATGGAAGCAGTGGTCATGAAGTTCCACATGGCCTCTGGACAGGCAGAGACACCCACTAGACATGCTGGCTAGCCAAGCATATCTGAATATTGCTGTCTAGATATTCACATATGTCCAAGAAATGCTTTACCTAGTACCAAAGCACAGCTCCTTCTTTGGATAAAATCTGACACTTCACTGCAACAACTGGTTCAGCACTGACTCATACAAAGATGATCACTTGCCATAGAGTTTTGGGAACATAAGAAGAAAAAAAAAAAAAAAGGCAAATGAGCCAAAAAAGGCAGCACCAGAAACAGCATTAACAGTTCATCCCAGAGGTTAACAAAGAAGGGTAACAATTATTAATAGCTGTGACACTTTCTCTAGGAATGGCCTCAAGCTGCACTAAGGGAGTGCAGCTTCCTCGAACTGGGGCGATATTTGGTTTGAAATGTAAAACACTGCTGACAATTCCGGGTTGTGCATGAATAAAACATTGTAGATCCTTAATCGGCTGGAGAAAACACATGCAGGTCCTTTAAGAAAAAGACATTTCAGGAAGTAGAAGCAATGTTGTTTGACTCCAAGAGTTCAGAGGCCCCGAGTCATCAGTCTCTCCTGTCATTAACTTGAAGAGAAAATTTCAAGTGCTGGTTCTTTCAATTTATTTACTTTGGGGAGCCTTTAAGGATCAAGGTTTTTTTTCTCAGCAATTATGCAGCCTAAAAGCCCTTTCTCCAAAAATAAATAAAAACATTCATGCAATAGCACAAATTCAGGAAGAAGGGCTTTAGAAAGCTACCAAATGTTATCAGACTGAAAAATTTCAGCAGAAACACCAGGGATCCTTAGCCAGACATCTGCATGCAAGTGCAATGACACCAGCAGCATCATTTTGCTCTTAAAGTCACTAGCAGCTGTGGTAGTATTAAGTAGCAAGGCTATTGGACAGAGTCCTTCCATCACAGCCTCCTTATGGTAGGAATTCAGGGGAGACAAACAATCAATCTGGGAATGAAGAAGTTATTGTGAAATCTGTGTCTCTCACTGGTTAATTTACATGATGACATGGTCTTCAGAACTAGACCAAGACAGACTGAACAGGGCTGCTGCAAGGCAGAGTCCCCAAGGTATTGTTCAACTTCACCCAAGCAAGAGGAAAAGGTTTCTGCCACTTCTGGTTTCCCAGCTGGGCTGAGCACAGCTTGAACACTTGAGGAGGCTCTGTTGACTGCTGGGGACACCACCACCTTCAGCACAAGCTTAACTGTTCCTGCAGGCCTGTTCTGCCCAAGGCAGGCATGAAAAGCCATCAATAATCCTTGCCATCTCCAAAGTATTGCTTGCTATATGTTGATCAGTGACACAGATGGAGAGAAAGGACCATGTCCTCAAACACAGGTGTTCCCAGGTATTGCCCTTGTTCCCAGATTCCCCCAGACTCATCACTGATTTCTCATCCACTGAGCAGTGTCCTCCCTTTAAGATGTACCTCATTGTTTTGGGGCAAGTCACGGTAAGACCAGCACCTACACTGACGTCTTCTCTTCAGAGAACAGCAGTTGAGGCTGGAAAGCATACATAGCCCTTTGGCTTGTGATGAAGGTGGGACCATGGCTGATTCAGAGACCATTCCCTCAACAGGGCAAAGAAAGGCAGCAGAGCTGTGTTTAACCCCTTGCTTACTGAAAGGGAAGACAGTGCTTCCCCTGTGCTGACACCAAGCCAGCCGAGGTCACTGCCACGGCTGTGTTCTGCAGGATGTTTGCTCATGCTCAGTTGTTTTGGACATGCCATCAGAGTATTTTGCTAGAGATTTTGTCAGATCTACCACCAGCTCCACTTGTGCAACTTAGCACAAACATCATGAACGTGCTGTGGTGTTTCACAAAAGACATTTTTGGTCACAGCATCCCTTGGGATGTCTAGAAACTGGCTCTGGGCTGGCTGGTGATGGAGTGGTTGGTCATGGCATGCAGCTGCGTTGTGGCCTGGAAGATCAGCTCACAACTCGGACCCTCTTAGGATCCCTGGCCAATGCTGCTGTGGTCCAGGGCCAGCTGAAAGCCATTGTCCTGCCCTCCAAGACCTCTGATTCCTCTGACCTATCGCTGCAGGCTCCATCTTGGCGATTTCTGCTCAGAGCAGGCAAGGCAGTCCCATTGACCCAGGATGGGCAGCTGTCCTGCCTTGCTGGGGCTGCAAAGGTGGGCTGTGGGTGCCACCAGCCCTTCACCTCTCCTCCTCAGCATGGATGAGCACTCTAGCCTCTGCACATCCCTCCTCCTCTTGCCACAGAAGGTTGCCAGGGTTTCTCCTTGGCTGCCGTTTTTGGGCCCAGCTGCAGGAGGGCTCTGCTCCAACACAGGCTCAGCTGGGCTAGCACAATGGGAAAACAAAGGCCCACTCGCTGGGGATCTGAGCCTTTTCAGCCCCATTTCCTTTTCCGATGCTTTCATTTCCTCTGAGCAAAATGCTGCTGAAAGGAGAACAGTGTGGCTGTGGCTGCTGCCATGGGCATGGGGGCTTGGCTGTCACCGGCTGCTTCTTCAACTGGGTCAGTGATTTCAAAGGGGCCATCATCCAGCTCCTCCCTTAGAGATAATATTTCTTCTAAAAAGGCTTATACAGACAATCAGTACAGACCTGAGATCTCGATACCTTAGAGGCAGCCAGCTTTGCCTGGCCCAGGTTCCTACAGCAGATCCCAGCAGAACTGCTGGACATCGTGCAGAGTGCAGGTGACACAGAGGCTAGCAGAGATGCCTTGATTTTTTGGCGTTTGCTGTGCAGCTTTCAAGGCACCCAGCAAATCTAAGGAAGTTTTTGGGGAAGTTGGGAGGAACTGGGGTAGCCTGTGCTTTGGCAGTTATGGTGTGGGGTGAGAAAGGGGAGGAGGGAATGAATGTGGCTGGACTTACAGCATGGCTTTACTGCTGTTGCCTTTGACACTGAGGGGCTGGGGGAACTTTCTGTTTTGGAGAAGTGGAGGCTGCATTAATTTAAAAGTTGTTTGGCAGGTGACAAAGTTATCCTTGCTGGGTAAGGGAGAAGGTGTTAATCTGTGCATTTGCTAAGGAAGAAACTAATATTCCGTGGCGTTTCAAGAACATGTAAGTCAAAAGAAACCAAACTGAACTATATACAGAACATTTCCTAGCGGTGGGGTTCCTCAGTGACTGATACCTTCCTAGAGACGAACAGACCTGTACGTGACTCCGTCATATCCTCAGGAGAGCCGTAATCCCTCCAAAGGCTGCCGCCGCTCCCCCACGCCCCCGACTCCAGCCTACGAGTGCTCCCCCCGCTCCGTGCAGGATTTCCATCACTTCCCATCGCGTTCTCGGCTCCCACGCGGGTCGGCGTTCTGCACCAGCCGGGGCTGGTCAGCAGAGGGCACTCGGGGAGCAGGATTAACGCGGGGCCGGCGGGCCGGGGGCGGCCGGGGGAAGCGTCCGGCGGGGGGTGTCCTGCAGAGATGGGGGTGCGGGCCCCGGGGCCGGGCAGGGGTGCAGGCAGCTGAGCTGCCCGATCTGTGTTGAGACGGCCCCGAAAAGCGCCGCGGGGAAGGCTGTGGTTTCTGCGGTGGAGGTGGGCGCAGGATGCTGCCGTCAAGGCGAGAGGGGCTGCCGAGGCACCGCATCCCGCTGGGGTCACCCCCGGTCTTTCTCCAGGCTCCCCTCCTCGGGGCAGTACCACCAAGACTCGGTGTCACATGGATTGGCTGTGACGGAGGAGTGAATTGCACCAAATGTCCTTTGGCCTGGTCTGCTGCAGGACTCAAGGTGCTCCCGGGATGCTGCTCATTTCCACCTTGGCCAGCCCGGTGCACCTGCAGAGACCCAGCTTCTGAAGGCAGCACTTTCCCCCATTTTTCCCTGTCCCAGAAGTGCTATGGCTTCTTTTAAAAACAGGGAATGGATTAAGAGCTAAGGAAATGTGTGTTTGGGCAGAAAACCTCATGGGGGTCCTAACAGAAAGGCACCATGCAGAGAAGTTAAGCAGTGGTGTCCAAGGCCAGCCCAGCCAAACAGGTCCTAAGGATGGACCTCCTCTGGGGAGGAGATGGATGGAAACAAAGCACTTCTGAGGAAGGAGTCTGGCAATGTGACACCTTTCTTCCTCACTGCCACCCACCCCGCTGTCCTGTGATCTGCTCACCGAACAGCCACCCAGGGCTGTGGCAGATGGGCATTTTTGGAGACGCAGTGCCCTCCCCCTGTCTCTTTGCTGCCTCTAGCCGGGACCTCCAGTTGTGGGGGAACAACCCCCCAGCCTGCAGAGCCCTCACTGCCACTGGCAAACATGTTTGCTTTATTTCAACCTGCACCAAGTGACATGGGCTGCATCGTTTGTACTCAGGTCCCTTCTTGGCCCCCTTTGCAGCACTGCACCCCTTCCTGGAGGAGAACCAGCCAGCTCTACCTGGCTCCAATGCCTCTACACAAGAAAGCAACTTGCGTGGCTGGAAACATCATACGCAGCTATGCTGGGGATGGCAAAGTGGGGTACATAGGTCCATGGGGCAATAGCAGCACCTGGTTCCAACCTGCACAAGGGTTGCAGGTGCTGCAAGCCAGCAAAAAGGCCTGTCCTTTGAGCCCCTCTCAACACCAATGGCAGGACCAGCACACCGCTGGAAGTGACTGGTTTGCTCCAGTAGCCTCTTTACAAGCACCGAGGGACAGCTCCTCGGGGATCGCTGGGTTTTTAAAAGGCCACTTATAAACTTTAATACTTGCACCGGGGGGAGAGGGCAAGGAAAAGGGGGGTCAAGGAGGGGTGGTTGCATCGACTGCTTAGGACTTAAAGCCGTAAACCTCTTCTTCCCTCGCTCATTGCTGGGACATTTTTATTGGCGAGATGAAGGGAGACAGAGCACAGCTCCACAACTTGCTCTTCTTCTAGAGGTTAATGACCCAGTTAGCAGCTCTTGGCTTCATTTCCCGACATTTTGCAGACATCAAGACCCGTCTCCCTGCCAAGTACATTCTGTTCCCTGGAGCTCAGCCAATGCATCTCAGATTACTATGTAATGCGACAAAGAGGGAGAGCTGGAGGTGAGGGTGGGGGCTGGAGGGGAGATACGGGAGCTGTTGAGAAGGTGGCAGGGAAAGGGTGGGAGAAGGGGAAGCACCGCTTCTAAATTTAACATCTGAGATGGAAATGAAGCTCCCAAGGTGCTTATTTGCTGGATAAATACATGAATCCCAGGATAAATTGGAGTGATGCTTCTGGGAAACAGATGCAATCAGCAAATAATTCCCCCCCTGGGGACCGCACAGTCCTGCACTTCCCAGCTCTGCTGACACTCAGGCTCCCACTTCTGATGCCCTTGTGCCCAGGACACATGCTGCTGGGTAACCAGGGCTGCTTTCCTGAATGAGAGTCCACCATCCCAACAGGAACACGGGCTCAGATAGGAAAATGGGGAGTGGGGGCAGAGAAGAGGAAGAATGTCCTGTGTGGTCTTAACTTATCTTTTTGCACCCAGGGCAAAAGATGCTGCTCAGATGCACTGTGCTTGGCAAGTGTGGCTGTTTCAGGTCCAGGCACTTGCGCAGTAAAGGGAGGAAGGTCAGACCATAGGGCAGGCTCTGTTGGCAGGGGTTGAATGTGCAGCTCGCGGAGTGGCTGAGCTATCAAACCTATTGGTAGCAGGTGTCTGCCATCGCTAGAGGCCAACATGATCATACATTCCACACATGCCCAGAAGCTTTTGCCCAGTGAACAGTCTGGCATCCTCTCCTGAGCCATGCTGGGGTCTTCCCTTGCAGCTCTACTGCGATCCCCTTGGGCTTTGCAAACCTCACCTCCCAGGCATCCTGTGCACATTTCTGATAAAAAACACATCATTTTCTAGGTGGTTCGTTGAATCAGAGACACTCACCTGTTGGCAGTGTTAAGAATTAAATTCGGGGTCCTGACCCAAGAGGAACTCTTGCAACCCTCCCTCCCCCAGGTTGGCATCTCCGTTACAGCTTTTCCATCCTTCCTAGGCGCACTATCTCCTGCTAGTTCAGCTCTGGACCTTGCTCACAGCTGCTCTGGGAACCACAATTGTTCACTGCACTTGCCAGACATGGCTTTAGGAGAATTTTTCACCACCTGCAGCCCAGGAAAGAGATGAGTTTGGTTTACCTGTACCAAGAATTGCTCAGGCAAGTCCTCAAAAAAAAAAAAAAAAAAGTGTGTTTTTGTGGAAACTTCCTCAAAAACCACAGTAAATGCCAGCATCTAAAAATCTGGCACTGCGTTACTTCACTGCTAAGCATCTGTCCCCAAGACCAGCCTCACAGAGGGAGTCATCAGAGGCCAAAGCATCCTCTAAAACATAAGCCTAGGCTAACCACAAACATGCAACCCTCCTGACTTCTAAACCACACATCAGCCTCCTCCAAAGGATGAGAAAGTCCAGACATAGTCCTGCGATGTAGGACAGCTGGGAGGAGGGCACAGGTTGCAGGAAGGAAAGAGCAGCTCCTCCCCAGGAGAACCCTTACCAGAGGAGCTGGGTGGAGGCACACATGGAGTCTCAGTTTTCCAGCAAAGTCAGCCTTATGCTCTTTGTCTGGCTCACATCCTTCCACAGCAGATGCCCCACTATGGAGATGAACCCACGTCACAGCACACTCTGCTAGATGCTGCACAAACCCAATGTGAAATCGGAGTCCTGGCCCGAAGCGCCTGCCGCTTTGCTGCCAGTGGAGATGTTTGCAAGTGGTGCAACTTTCAGTCAGCGGGGATGGCACAGATGACGATGGTGTGCAAATGGGGAAAAAATTGCCAGAGGCATCTCAGCATCTGGTACAACACTGAGAAACTTAAGTTGGGACAATTGCTATTAAAGTATTGCCACTATTATGTCAGAAGAAGCATTTGAGCCCTCATGGGGGTAAATAATAGCAGGTAGATGACTGCTAAGTTCATGCTACTTTTTTCCACCCTTCTCTTTCCCCACAGATCTGTGCTTGAGTAGAAAACACAGCAGTGAACAAGCATCAAGGCTTGTTCCAGCCGCATTTATGGAGCAGGTTGAGACAGGTGAGCACCAGCTGGGTTCCCCCACGTGACTTGTCCTGGTTGGGGAAGCTCATCCCAAAACCTGAGACTTCTTGTGGTTTTAGGAGACTAACGCAGGCCTCACTCCTGTGTCAGCTGGCTCCTGAACACACCAACTCACAGAAACCATCAGGCAGTGTTCATGCAACAACTACAGGCAGCCCAGGCTCAATTTCTCACTGTTTAACATCACCCCCAGATCCACCCACCAGAGGAAGCAGTAATCCAGCTGGAGTCCAGTTTGTTAGTCCAGTGTGGGCAGGGCAGGAAACAATAAGCTTGAAGTACATCAAGGAAGGTTTAACTTTGGCGTTATCTCTAAATGCCTCAACTAATAAGCACAGCTAAGCACTGGAAAGACTGCCTAGGGAGACAGTGGACTCTGTATCCTCAAACACGTTCTAGAACAGGACAGAGGCACATATCTGCCTGGGCTTGTTTGGGTCCAGCTGGTCCCACCTTGTGGCAGGGAATGGACCGGGTGACCTCTTGTTCTGCATCGGTTTGTCCCATCCTCATTTCCAGGTGCATGTGTTCAGCTTCCCTCTGTCACACACTGTCCCCTCCCTGTGTATTCGCAGATTTGCAGGATGCGTGGTGCACTGCTAAACATGATGCTGGGCAAGTTAGTCTGACTTGTGAAATCGCATTTTCCTTTAAATTAGAATGAGTTTCGACATATACATAAATGTATAGAATAGCAGGGAATATTTATTAGGGCTGAAATTAACATTGATTGATTTGATTTTTGCTGATTAGGTAATTATGAGAACTAAAGGGGTAATCACCTTTTCAACAAGGAAATGAAACAATCATCTAAGCTAGGCAAGTCCTGAGTTTCTAATTTGAGCAGGAGGGGAGGAAGAAAAGCTACAGGTGAAGATCAAAGAGCAGCATCTATGCCGTGTTGTCTCTCTCTCCAAGCAGACAGGGGCTGGGACTTTTCCTGCCATGCTCGTCTCAGTTTTATGCATCTCTACAGTGCATTGTGAGATCGAGTAATGAGACACGAAAGGGTTAGCCCTGGGACTAAATGAATGCAAGGAGCAGTTCTTGGCTTACTTCATGCCTGGAGGAGGAAGAAGCCTTCCCTGCAGCCCTGCACCTCACCAGAAGTAGGGTCAAGTCACTGACAGCTGAACGTGAGGCTCATGTAAGCGTGTCCTGCCCCGTTCCCCTCCCTGGAGCTGTTTCTCACACATCTGCAGTCCATCAGGGCCCCTCTCCCCCAAGGTGACCTCACGTGCCAGACTTGTTTGCTGGATGTTTGGGATAACTCCAGGGCTCACATCTCAGCACTCCGGGATTTGTTCCCCAGCCCGTGACATGGGAAGAGACCACCGAGTGCAAACCTCAGCCTGACACCCCATGCCCAGTGATTGCAACCCCTTGCTGGCTCAGGTACAGGCTGGACACCCGTACAGGTGCCAGGACTACTTTCCCTATTCCCGTCTGAATTATAATAGAAACCAGGATAAAGAGAAGCTCTGGAAAGCCAGCTACCATCAGCTCCTTAAAAACAAAACAAACAAGAGGCCTTTTCTCAGCTGCAGTGGCATGAACAGAGCTCAGTCCCCCTGGTCTCTCCAGGATGTGGCTGAGATATATCAAGGAAGAGCAGCTGTCAGCATGGATGTGCCTAAAATTAGCTCAAAGAGAAGGTTTCCTCCATTTATTTATTTATTTGCTCCTTAAAAGGCCCCTTCTTATTAGATGCAAATTCAGCACAAATGCTTCTAGCCAGTACAAAGGCGCTGCTAATATTTTTCAATTATACTGAGAAGGAGGCCACAGCACTTTGCGTTTGAACTTCTGCTTAGTTCTAGATGTTCTTCGGATAGAGGCTGTAGCGCTGGGTTGACTCTTTGGATGTTTGGCTGCGGGAATGTATCTAGATGAGCTGTACCAAGTGCAGCGGGTTCAACTGGTGAGCTGCTGTGCTGGAGACCAGGGTGTCATTTACTTGGTGTTACAGGTGTCCCAGGAAGGAATCATGGAAAATGGGTCTCTAACCTTAATTTATCTCCTTTCAGACATACAGCCCTCCAAGAGGTTTCTTATTATATGTAATAGGACTATGTGGTTTCACCTCTTTGCCAACTTTTCCTACCATCCATCTTTCCTACCTTGTGATAACTGCAGGACTCCCTCATCATTTTCACTCCCTCAAGCTGGAGGAGAAGGAAGGGTGTGGAGAGGTCTTAAAGAACCTAGATTCCCACAGGTTTTATCAGAGAGAAATACCTCAATAACATCTTCTGTAAGCAAAGGACTGGAGAGTGAATTCACTCCTTCTTAGCAAAGAATCCACATATGGCACAGATCGGTAGGAAAGCAGGCTCAATTGCTTCTGCTGCTCAGGGGACCAGCTGTTAATTATAGAGCTCAGAAACTTAGTCTCATCTCCTCTGTTTGGCTCATGCCACAGGGATTGAAACGGGAGTACCTCTACAGACTTTCAGAAGCACCGAAAAGAAAAAAGAAAACACCTTTACAGAAGAAGAAAACAAAATCTCTTTTAATGTACCTATTCCATCCCACATTTCTACTTCAGAAAAATACCATAGTATTTCTTTATGCTTATTCCTGGAATGGGCCTTACAGGACACCAGTGTCTGCCTTCGAATTCTTCCCAACATCTCACTTTGCAGTGACCTACAGCTGTTCCAGAGCTGGTTTCCCGAGGCTGCAGCATTTGTGCTGACTTGCTGCTCCCCCAGCTGCCTTCTCTTCCTGCCTTTCATTTTCTACTCTGCTTATTATTTTTTCTGAGGTGAGGAATTGTCATTGCCAGTGCAGTAAGGTGCTGGGCGAGACTGGGGCAGCTGATACTTCCCACAATATGAAGAGTCAATTAATGAAGCGGGCAGTAAACAGCAACAACAGTTAAAGTGGCTTCACAGCCGGAGATCACCCCTACACACCACCATGCGATGGTACAACATCGTCTTAGTCTATCCTAGTTGAGCTGTGCAGTAGTCTTTGTCTACTGAGTCTACAAGTATTTGGATCCAAGTGTTTGATTTGTACAAGCATGGGAAACCACGGACTATGACTATGTGCTGTTATCAGAGCATAAATAATAGGTGGGCTGGAGCACCAACTGACCAGACATTTCCATCTAGGGCCAGTCTCGATATTCAAGGTCCAGGAGCAAAGTTTCCAGGCTGCAGCTTCAGTTTTTTCCGATCTACCAAGTCAACTGGATGTGCAAACAAGGTGGACCCTGAGGACCTTCTCATTAAAAACCCAGAACTATTTATACTTTGCATAAGCTTTTCCCTTGAGACAGCAATCCTGGGCAGGGCTAAAGGCCTGCTAGAGCTACCTGCCTACTGTATCTTTATCCTCTTCTCCAGAAAAGTACAACAGAGAACACAAAAATCAAGCAGCTCACCGTATGACTGCCTTAAAAACCCCAAACCAAACAAACAAAAAACCCCCCACATCTCCTGCAACCCTGTATCACTCATCCATCTGCTCTGATGGCATCAGTGTTGCTCTGAACAGCACTGCAAGTAGTGCTGATTGCAGAGCAGCAGCAGGAAGATGGGAATCATTAAAGAGACTCAGCCAAAGCCCTATAATTAATTAGTTAATAAAGCACCTTGGCGTTATTAGGGAGGCCTCAGCAGAGGAAGCAACACCTCCGTTCTAACAGACTCACCTTCTGCCAGAGCTGCCGCTGCGATGTTTGACACCGTGCTGGTGTAAACAGAAATTAGAAGTCAGTGTGACAGGGAGAGGAGCTGCTGGCAGGCTCTGCCCTTGGCCAGTGCTGTGCTGTGTGCCCAGGGGTTTCCGTGCTCTGCTCATGGGCAGAAATCAGATCCTGGAAGCGGCTCAGGTGGGGATGATTGCTACTCAACCAGGAAGACCCTGATTTTTGCTGTGATTAAAGGCAAGCCCAGTTTTCCCAGGGTGCTGAAAAGAAAGCTGGTTAACCAGGTGTTTGTGATTATAAACAGCCAAGCATACACAAAAATATCACCCAAGGCACCAGGAACTGGTGTCTCCTGGGATCTAGACACATACAGGATGCTGTTGTCCCTGGCAAACGTGCACAGGCTGGCTGCATGGATAACTGGGCCATTCTCAGAGCTGCATATTCATGGCATGCAAATGTTAAGCTGCTTGCAAACTCCCACAGCTCTCATCAGCACACAGTACCATGGCCATGAGCCCCAGAGATGGAATAATATCCTATGGGGAGCAGCAGGATGCTGCAAGATCTGCGTGTGCTGAAAATAAGACCATCAAAAGGAAAATGGAAACACGAGACTAATATAGCCAGGATTGCTTTAAGGACTTCTTAATTTCCTTTGGGGAAGGAGGCCAGGCGATGTGGCTAGTGGATGGGGCGAGAAGGCAGGAGGCCTGGCTCTCCCACTGACCTGCTGTCATACCTTTGGCAACTCTCTCTCTTCCCATGTGCTAATTTTGCCCATTCTCCACTTGGTACTGTCATCCTCTAGGAATTCGTAAGTCTTGAGTTGGTCCTCCAAACACCATGATTTTGGCTTAAAAAAAATCAAGAGCTATAAGCATATACATATGAATTATCGGCCTTTTTGAATGGCCTTGAGGTTTCTGACTCTTTAGGGATCGTATTTCCAACTGAGTGGGTCAGATTTTTTTATTATGATTATTATTATTTTTTTTTAATGAAAGCCAAGGATTTCACATAAAGGCAGGGCTCTGGCAGCTTGAGTTGGCAGCCCTGCCTGCTGCTCATGTGTCCTGCCTACTTCGGCAGGGAGTGTATGAGGCACGGGCTGTCACTGCCCGTGTCTGCACAACATCAAGCAAAACCTCCCCAACCTCAGTTGGCTTCCTGCACTTCCCCAGAACAAATGGCAACAAAGAGCCATTTCCACAGCTGTTCCCAGTGAGGATGGTAGGTGGGACAACTCCCTTGAGTTTGGCCTGCATTAGTGCACAGGTGACCAACAGACTGGAAGTGACCCAAGAGTAGGATCTCAAGGGAGATTTTTGGTGTATCCTATTATGACCCTGCTGTTGCAGCCTTGTCAAGGTATTTCAAGTGCTCTTCAAGGCGGTAGAGATGTTAAAAACTGAGCACATGTCAGTGCATGCATTTGCTGTTCTGTCTGCTCAATTTCAGTCAAGGTCCTAGTCATCCTCTGGGCAGAGGTTTCAGTGGAATATTGTGTTTAGTTGAACTGTTTTGCTCATCCCATGATGTTGAACAACTCCGATCCCCCATGTTTTACCTTGAGGATGTGTGGACGTACCAAGGGAAGCTCCCCGTCCAAGCAGCTGTCACCAGCTCTGCAATGACACCAAGCACGTCTATGGCTCTCAGCTCCGAAACGCATCTCTTTACAGTGGGCTGTCAATGAAGACATTCTCTGAATAAATGAACAGAGATCTTCAAACGAACACCACATTCTTCCTCAGGTCAACTTTGCAGAGAAAGCAAATATTTTAAGAGAATATGGTTACTGCTCATAGCTCTCTGGAGCCAGCCTGCTAACTCTTCTGCAGTGGCTGTAAATTTGATGGTGGTTCAGTTTAAGGACCTCACAGATGCTATTTCAGACTGAAATAATGTACCATAAATGGGATTGAAAGCTCCTATCTATAGCAGACAAAGCCCTTCTGGTTCATTCAAACACCAAAGAAATGGAGTATTGTATATATGTGCAGCTGGGATTCATCCAAAAGTGAGTGAGAGCCGAAAGAATTTACACGTTCCTTGGCTGGGGAACATGTTGATTTCAGAAGGCAGCAAAGGTAACACGGGGATACAGGGAAACTCCCTCTCCTGGCATTTATTATTTGAAACTCCTCCTTTGACTCACCTCAGAGTTGATGCAAAACAGGAGAGTCTCAGAAGGACTGAAGAGCCCCCACCATATGTGAGATATTCCTGGTTTAGAGGCAAGAAAGAATTTGGTCTCCACAGGACAGCAAGCAAATAGAAGCTGGTCCCACAGCCTCAAGCTGAATTTCAGGGGGTATCTGTCTAGATAAAGAGATATATCAATATATATATAATATTGCAATCATCTTGTGAAATGCATTTCTATAAAGCACTGTGGAGAACCAAGCGACTCCAGAAAGGTTTGGGGAGTGTGATTCATCAACTCTCAATACAACTAATAGCCACCAGACCCACTGTACGATGGTAAAGGTTAAAAAACAAACAAGTAAACCCAAATGCACACTATAGTTGGGGGAGTCTGCCTTCAAAGCCTGAGACCAGCACTAATTAACGAGGTCAGGGAAAAGTTCCCTGTGGCAGGTCACCACACCAGCGGTACGGTGGGGTCTCCTGGGAAGCCTCGGTCTGATCCTGCCTAGCAGATTTCTGTGCAAAATGGGGCAAATCTGCTGGGAAGCTTCCCACCCCCAAGGAGGGAAGAGGTGGGCCGTGAGTTTAACAAACATTTTGGTATTTGGAAGTCATTCCCAGCTCTCGTTTAACACACAGACTGCATTTCCCATTGCTAACTGGCAGCAAAGAGCTCATCAACATTTAAATAAGAGGCTTGTTAATGCCAGCGTGAGGCAGGTTTGCATGCCAAGGCTGGCTAAGGTTTCGTGCCAAAGATTTTCTAAGAGAGAATTTCTCTAGGAAACTCCCTGAAAAGGAAGAATTCACTTCTGCTTAAAGAGAGCGAGGGCTTAATTTGAAGAGGTGCTGAGCTGGTTAAGTCAAATGGATGGTGCAAGAGCTGAAAGCCTGTGAAAATCAGACTCTAGCTTTTAAATCAATTAGCTGAAGAATGGCATGTAGTGTTTTGCAACCGATTATGTTTTCTGCAGTGCAATAACTGGAGGAAAAAAAAAGACTACACATAACCTCATCCATCAGTGCCACTGACTTGCCCATCTATGCTCAATATACTCAGGTGTGGCTTTAAATGCACCTGTTACCTGAGTGCGGGAATAGTACTTTCTACAAATGGTCAAATACACACTAGTACAGGGAAGATCTGCAATATTTGTCTCTGTTCCTAGATCTCAAATGAGTCCTATAAATTATGAAGAATTTTTACTCTGTGAGTTTGTTTAGAGCCTTCCCAATGGAGACTGAGCCCCCATCTCAGAGCCAGCGGAGAGAGAAGGGTGCAGGTTTTGGCAAAGCTAGAGAGTCCTGTGCTATATGTCTCTATAGCATGGCTTATTGCCTTTCCTTGTTCTGTCATATAACAAGAGTAATGTCCATAGTGCTGGAATATGTGCATAGTAATTGGCTTTTGCTGTAATTAAATGCCTCGGTGCCAGCTTTTAATCAGCCGCCAAAGCCATTTATTGCCTCATATACTGCTGCACCATGAGCATTACCCCTTAATTAGTTGCTGAAATAGTGATGATTTAGCACCGTCTTTATATTTATACTTTAAGACAGCAGATTCAGTCCAACATCAACAATATTGTGAGATAAAAAACCCCGGCCCATTCTACTATGCAATGATTTGGGCTTACTTATTTTTCTTTACCTTGTAGAAAACAGCTTCACGCCCATCTCCTGGTGACATCGCGCTGGAGGTGCAGTTTGCACTTTGAAAGCAGTTGCTACATCTCTGCTCTGCTCCGGGACTGACCTTGCGTATTTTAAGTGAATTCAGCATGAATAAAACATTGTCCCCAAAAACTCTCAGCACGAAAGAGGTGCAGGCTTCCTCCACTTTGACTCACTGTTACTAAGACTGCCTGGATCTGGTCCAGGAGACCAGAGGCAGGGAGTTCCCAGCCTTCCTCCCAAAAACTCCCTGGGGAAGGGAGCTCCTCTGTGTCACCAGAAGGGTGACACTTTGTCTTGCACGACCCTGACAGTTAATGGAGTGAGAGAGGCATCTCCAGAAAACAAGTTTACCCTGCCATGAAGAAGGTGTCTAAGAGACATTGGAGAAATGGCCCTTTGGAGATGTCCATCTGTCTCAGAGGGACTGCTGCAGCTCGCTTTCATTGGACTCTTCCCTCCTAAACTATAATATTAGAGATGGAAGAGATGAGCCCTGCCCAGAACATCAATACTGCCTGCTAAGATTGGCACTGTGGACAGATTCCTCAGCTTTTCAGGCTCCTTCCCAGCTTTGAAAACCCCTGAGGAAGTTTACAAAGCCCCCAAAATCTCCTCAAAATTGACTAGAAAGCAAAAGTCATCATTGCTCAGTAATAAAACTCCATTTGTGACACAGAGGAAGTCATACAGCAAGTTAGCTTAGATATCTTCAAGATAAACGTACAAAACCCATCTTTGTTTAAAGCCAGGTGGTTAAATCTACAGTAGCCACAGTTGGAGACAGCCATCACATCAGCAGAATGCAGCTGTACAACTGCTGCTTCATTTGACCAGGAACGTCATCAACAGAGCAACCTGTGGGGTTGCAAAATAGTCTGCACCGTCTCCATCCTGCCCTAAACCCCGGTACGGCTAACCTTGGCACCTGGGTTTTAGATACACTTCACTCCCAAAGCTTTCATTGTCTTCAAAGGGTTCTCTTTGCCTTTGATTGCAAGAAAAGCAGTGCCAAACTATTGAATTAATAGCTCTCCCACCCTTGGCCCTCGCCTCTGGCCCCTGGCCTGCTAATGCATTTTAATTTGTGTGTGGACAACATATCCCTGGAACTTTTCCATCGTAGCAAGTTTAGGAAAAAATACCTTGTGCTATAAAGGAAGTAATAATACAGAGTTTGGAAAACTATATAGCAGCTTGAATGGACTTGAAAGCCCACACGATCACACTCCCTTTACTGCCAAGACAAAGCCTGTCAGACTCCTGTGTCCTGTAGGAACAAGCTGCAGAGTTCGTCCTTTCCTGAGGGAGAACACAGGCCCTTCCTAGTGTCCCCTGGGGAAGGAGAGGAGGAGCTGGGAGCAAAGCTGCTGCTTGCGCCTCCTCCCATGGCTAACAAAGCATCCTCTGATAATACATAACCTACTAAAGAAGTCCTTCATGTTCACTGGAGGTGGGAAAGGAAGTACGAGATCAAACTTGCAGCCAAGAATATTTAGCCAGGACAGTACGGAAGACTGTCCAAGGGTGAAGACAACGCCACTACGGAATGGACTGCCAAAGGAGGCTGGGAGATTTCCATCTGCAGATGTCTTCAAGGGGATGCTAGAAAATATTTTGTTCGGAGTGAGAAATAGGGAATAGGTTTAGCTGTATTGTGTGCCTTGGGCTCTTTCTACAACTCTGTGAAGAAAAGTTTTAAGAAAGCTGCTTTTGCTGATATGAACAGAGGACAGTATTCATCTCGGTTAACCCTGAAGGACACAGAACAAAGCTGTCTTAGATGCTTACCTGAAGACAAGGTGACAGACCTCCCGCTGACTAGAGGGCCACCTTGGACAACAAAAGTGTCTTCCAGGCTGCTGAAGTTAATCGAGATGAATCTTGAAGACAGCCTGTGCAGCTCTGCGCAGGACAGGACTTCTGAGAGCAAAGGGCTTTTATAAAAAGGTCCAAGGACAGAGAGGGTAGAAAAACAGAGGCTATAAGCAGGGTGCAGATATTTAGCAGGTAAGAAACGGTCATTGGAAAAGCTTACCGGGATACACTGGATTTCCCATCACTGGAAGCATTTCGGTCAGGGAAAGCGTTCGGTGGGGGTTTGGTGCTGTGCCAGGTTCTCTGACTGGAGAGGTGAAGGTCAGGCTGTGTGGTGATCAGTGGAATTTTTGAAGCAGATTGGAGCAATCCCGATTATTTACTGCACCAGGAACAATCCCGATTATTTACTGCAATGACAGCCTAGAAACACCTTCCTAGAAGAGACAAGGCTTTGCAAACCACACTTGTTTCTGCTCTCCCCATAACAGTTTGAATAGTGTTCCTCCACTCAGCTGCAAAGGATGACTCTGCTGTCACCCCATCATAACTCAAATTTGAGAATCCTTGTGGGAAACCTCTGCATACAACACACTTCTGCAGGTTACCTCATGGTTTAGAAATGGAGTGCTCTCTACTGCAAAGGCACGCATTTTTTAAGAATGGCACAAAATTCATCAAGAGATGGCCAGCACAAGCAGGGAGTAGCCTCTCCTGTGACATTTCTAGCATCCTTGCATCACCCAACACTGAAAGAGGCTCTTGAATTAAGTATGTTGAGGAGCCACACAGTGGAATTTTGAACCCAAAAGAGAGAGAAAAAGATGGAAGATATGAAGCGTAATTGCAGGTGGAGGTTGGGAGAAAACAAATACCATTCAACTTGAAAAAATAATTTCACACGCTAGCAAACAAAAATGAAATTTATAAGGAGTTTATTGGATTGGTAAAATGTAATAAAAAAGCATTTGTGATACTTCTTCTGCAAAGAAAAAAGGCATCTGGCGATTTTGCATATTTATTTTCCCTTACAAAACATTAGAAAAGCATAACTGATAAAAAGGATAAAAACTGAAAGAGCAGAGCGAAGAGGAAAATACATCTCAATATAATTGGATAATGCACAATAAAAATACAGAAAACACATGCTTAAAACAGCTTTCATTTTCTTACTGTAAAAAGTCATTTTATGTGTTGAATAAAAATATATGCCGGTTGCTCTGAAAATTGCAGTTTAGAAGAGGTAACTAGCTGAGAACAAAATATATATATCTATATATATTTATAAATATAGAAAATGTGTATATGCTGCATCCGTCCTCAGAACAAACTGGAATAAATGGTTTTCAATTCATGCACACAAGTTACCAGAGAAAAAACTTCATATACTACCTAGTGGATCAACCCTGCAAGGTGCTGATTGCATTTCCTGAGCGCTCTCAAAGCCTGTGGAAGTAGTCAGTGAAAGAGACAAGTGGCTTGATGTGTTCAGTGAGAAGGGAGGCTACTCAGCAGCTCACAGGAGATGCACTCAGCAACTTGCAGGATTTGGGGAAAACTCCAATTGGCAGCAGGATCAGGCCCCTCACAGACTTGGGTTAGTGCTTGTGCTCAGCAAGGGGTAAAGCTCTGGTACCCCCAAGCTCTGACAGACAGGAGACCAGTCCTAAAAGCTCAAGTAATGTTACTTCATTAGGATCTGAGGGCATGGAGCGTGCAGCAGAAGGCATCCCTCACACAGCGAATGCCTCCTTATGCCCCTTTCTTGCCTAGATACCTAGGCTAGTGATTCACATTTAAAAGGAAGATGCTTCTCATACCACTGAGAGCCTCTGCCCGCTGGCACACGACAAGAAGTGCGGTCGGTCATGCTCCCCTCCCAACTGCAACCAGGACAACACTGCAAAACCTACTTTTGTCTCAAGGGCTAAACCGACAGCTACTGTAAGGCTGAAACACCACCTCAAACCTGGCCTAGTCATCCACTACAAATTACTGCACATCTAATAAACATCATCACTGGTGAACCCTTGAGCAGACAGGTCTACAGTCGGCAGGGATAGGCCAAAGCATAGCAGCTACATAGGACAAATACATTCCTGGGGGCAACTCCCTGCTTGCAGTTTGGAAGAGCTAAGTCAATCTTCCAGTCCTCGGGGGGGGTCACCATGGGCCATTTAGCCAAGAGGTTCAGAGCCCCTCGTATCAGCCCACAGGTAAAGCCAGCGTGAGAGATTAGGCTCTGAAACACAACGAACCTCTGCTGTTTGTTTTGAACAAGCAAGTGCTGTTACCAAAACTGCAGAACTCAGTACTCCTGGTCTCTCACTTGACTAACTGGAGGGAAGGCACTGGAGGCTGCCCTCCAGTCTCTGACTGTCCAGAACGCAGGCTGTAGCGTGGGAAATTATAGGACCTTTAAGGAAGTTGAAGTCTCACCAAGGCACATCTTATCTAGCAAGATCATGAGGAAGTCCAAGCATAACTTTGCTCTGCCCATACATCTACCAATACTCGGCCCTCACTCTCCAGAGGGACAGGAGGGGAGGTCACGGTGGTGCAATACTGAGCATCAAAACATCAAACCTTTCCCTTTGCTGCATTTCTAATAAACCTTGCATTTCCTCTCTGACCACAGAAGAGAGAAGTTTACTAAAACATGACTTTGAAGATTGAAAGTGAAAGCACATCAGCCTTTTTAACACAGGAACACCAATCAAATGCCAAGCCTTTGGTTCACCTTCAAATGTTCATTTTATATATAAAGTTAGAAGAGAATTATAGAGAGGTTATAAGAAACAATAACAAGTGAATAAAATCTCCAGATATGAATGACTTCGGAGTTCTGACTGAGGAGATACACCCAAGTACCTCTACTGAACAGTTGCCTAACAGACTATGAGGTGTGTTAAGAAAGACGACAAGCAGAGCTGATGGGATAAAGCCATCGCTTTACTTGTCCCAGTGGAAAACAGATGCTCGAAATTAACCAGTTGCCTCTGTTCTGTGGCATTCTCATAGTTCCCATCTCAGCTCAGCACTAGGGCTATTTCTCTGCTGCCCATAAAGGGGCACCACAGGTCTCCGAAAAGGCACATAGTGAAGAAAAGTGGAATACACGCTTTGTAAGGGCAGCTCAGTTAATAGCCTGCTCTTCACCTTGCTGCTTGTTCTGCTTAGATGCTTGTCAGCTACTCAGGCATTAGGCACTTTAGAAATACCACTTTTTAGGTAGATAAAGCAAAGAACAAGACCAGGCTCAGGGGATGAGGCAGAAAACGTCAATTTGCCAAACCAAAATGGCTTTCCAGCCCACACAGAGCTGTCAGTAACGCACTGGTAGATGTAAAAAAGTGCCTCAGTTCTGTATTTTCAATGGGTACTATCTCAACATAGTTGAAACGCAAACCACAACCTCTGGCTGTGCATTTCAGTGCAAACTGTTCTTATCTCATTCAGCCCTGAATGAAACCTTAGCACAAAGGCAGCCTAATTGGAACAGGATCTTCCCGCCCTCCCTGCAAATTCTAATCATTGCACACAATCCCATAGCTAATGGTGGAGAGAAAACATCTGTTTCTGGCAAAATACTCACACCAGGAAGGCAGGATCAAGCCTCAGGCTGGACACAGACTCACCAGAGGGAGCAGCTCTGACTATGGTGAGGATGAGGAGGACAATAGAAGCAACAAGAAACTACACGGAATGGCCATCTCCCTTTCATTTTGTAATCTGAGCACTTTCCCAAATGAAGGCATTCCTCCCACTTGAGTTCATATTTGGAAAGCCTCCCCATATGGAAACTGGAAAATATTCTGATAGCATTTTCTGGTCCTAAACTCAAGGTGAGCTTTTTTTCCTAGACAGAGCTCCTAGCTTTGTTTTAATTTGGTGCCCAAATCAAAATGGACCAGAGCAAGACTAGAACATAACTAGCAACGAGTAAAAATAATGACACCATGAAAAAGCGCATGGTTCTGACTATTGGAAATGCTGAAGAAGCAAAACTGCTATGGAACAAATTAGCATGAGATGTAGAAACTCAGCCATTAAAAAAAAAAAAAAATCAGTGCAATTATGCCCTTTAGTTTTTGCCATGTTCATTATTTTCACCTCTCTCTTCTCACAGATGAAATGAGGCTGGCCAGTTCTTTTTCCTATACAAGTCAGCTTTGCTCTCCAGGTTGTTGCGCTGCTGGTACAGACCTGCAGAGACAGGACTTCCCGCACTTCAGGGAAATGCTGAAGTGGGGCTATTTTTTAAACATCAAACTATTCCTGTTCACTGTACACTCTGCTTCCAAAAATAAAACAAGCATCAGAGCCTTTAAACAAGCGGATGGACCCTTTAAAGTCTCATAACAATGTTTTAAACCTAGGATGGGAAGGATGGGAACAGGAATACGTTTTCCTACTTATGGGAAATAATGAAGAAATCAATGTTTCTGGATATGAAATGCTGGGTAACAGCAAATCAGAGGTCTGTTGCTGAGCCCGTTCTGCCAGGTGGCCCCTGTGAGAAAAAGACAGCGAGAAAGGGTTTTTTTGCACTGATGAACTTAAAATGAAAGGAGGGACTATACATGGGAAGGAATAAGGTAGACAGGTACATGGCATGGAAATGACTCGCCTGGAGCAACCACACAAGTAGGCAGAAAAATAGTAAATATAGCCCTGTCTCCCTATTCCCTTAACCCTGGTCCCAAACCTAGTTTGGGAATGAATTGGGGGAAGGGGAGGAGGGAGCAGCAATTTGAACATGGCAGATGCTCCAGATTAAACCACATCTTCCCAAAGAGGAACCGAGGGTGGGGGCAGGGGAGATGGCTATTATTAATGTCCTTCCGTATATAGCAAAGCAGACATCCTGCATAATGGCAACACAATACATCAATAATAGCCCAAGAATAGCTTCCTACCGTTTTTTTTTTTTCCCCCTGACAGTTAGAAACATAAAGAGAAAAATCAAGCTGCTGAGATAAATAGCTGAGTCTCCACCCCCACCTCAAATTGCCTTGGCATATTTTAAGAGATAAATGGTTCTATGAGAAATTTAAATAGCTTTCTCTTTTCTTTTTTGGCAGCTGCAGGAACTGGGTCAGGTGTAGAAATTATTAATTTCGAAGCCTGAAAAACCGATGTTTGAAAGTGAGGTTTTTTTTCCTTTAAAGCATCAACTTTCTTAGAAGTAGAGTTCGAAAAAATTTAAAAATAATGAGTGGGTTTTTTTTTTAAACATAAGTCAGACTGAAAATAATTAAGCAACAGTGCAAGCTGCAGAAAAGGGACAATTTGATAACAATTTAATGGACATTAAAAGTATCTGTAGCAGACTGCTAGTATCTTTTTGCATACAGGATAGTATTCGCACAATGGCTTTTATTCCTCTTGATCATACACAGCACTGGGAGTAAGCCCTGAAGACTAGGGGGCACCACTCTGTAGTTTTAGCCTAACTTTAAGTGCACGTTTCAAAAGAGACAAGAGATTCCTGCCAGAGTGACCAGCACCAAACACTTTCACAAGGAGCCCGTTTACTCATCGCTGGGTCTCAGGACTGACACCCAGTGAGCTGATGGGCTTGAGGCTGCGCTCGCTGGTGCTCAGAGCTGGTGGACCTGGTATTGAACCACGTGTAAATCACCGCCTCCCTCCTTCCACTCAAGTTACTCTTGGTTTACACACTGGGATTTCTAGCCCAGCTTCTCTGCATGATGCCAAAAGCCACGTCTCTCCTCATGCTGCATGTGGAAGGATCTCTTTGCAACCATAAACCCTTGAATCTTACAGAAAAGAAACATCAAATTCTGTAGAAACTGCTCTGAGCAAAGAAATGCTGATATATATTAACTCCCTGACTGGATACTACACTAGTTAAGACCTGTAAAAGGTTCAAATTTCCAGTTCTACAGAGCCTCCAAGATCTTGAAAGATAACCAGTTGGCATACAGCCCGTTCCCTTCGCTGCACGGCCAGTAAAATCTCCCCTTCCCCGTGCTCTGTTCTGTGTCCCAAGTCAGGCAGATACCTGAGGAGGATGCCCTCACTTGTGCTCACTGCATCTCCACAGGGCTCATGGCTTGTGCTCTACTTCCCTCAGTGACCAATCAAAAATTTAAAAGGTGACAAAGACACAGATGTAAATAGAACTGCGGTGCCTAGAAAGTCAGAGCACAGATAGGATCAGAAGGCAGACTGTAATTACAGGCCCTGCTACTTATTACATAGGCCAGTTGTGCTACATGAGCCTTTGGTGGAAACTTCCTGTGTAATTAATAAAGCAGAAACAGAATACTTTTGCAATCACTTCTCTAGCTTTCACCGTGGGGGTCCAATCCTGCCATCCTGGATTAGCTCTAATCATAGTCAAACTTTCTTTGCATAAACTGAAGGCATCTGTTCTGTAAGACTAAAAGAAAAAAAAACAACAACAACAACAAAAAAAACCCTCATTGCAAACCTATACCATGCAATCAAGAAGGAAAGGAAACTGATCCTGAAAACCCCCACCCAAATCATAATCTGATAATGTTTTCAAGGCATCTGGCAAAAAGGAATGCTGTGAAATATTTAAAATCCTACTTCTGTTTGGAATACATGAGAGGGGAAAGGTGAATTTGAAACGGCTACACTATTTGTAAGCCAAAACTTGAAAGCACCACCTTTTGCATAGGAGCACGAGATGCCCTTGGCCTAAGCCAGAGTGGTCCCGAGAACAAGTACCAGGCACTGATTCAACAGGGACTCGACATGACAAAGTCAAGCCTGTGTGTGAGCAGGACCAAAGCAGCTGTCCTGCACACCATGGTATGTACCGTGGGACATGAAGGGTACAGCAAACGAGAGAGTTAATACTACAGTAAAATAGCTGTGTGCTTGCAGCCCATAACTGATCATCCTCGTCTAAAGCTTCAATCAGATTTTCAACAGGCTGGGAAACAGGGCATCCCCAAGGGAGGATTTCTCCTAAAAGCACTTCTCTTAATGCTGTGGCTCTTACCAAAGAGGGACATCCAAGGCAGGCAAAACTGCCCTGTGAGATCTGAGAGGCACCGAATGGCACTTTGCTTTGCTCCTGCACGCAGGGTCTTGCTCTCTCCATCCTCAAATCCCACCCAGGATGGAGCACCTTTCCACAAAGATCTCAGCCAGGCCTGACCACTGGGCTAATCCCAACCTGCATCACAAAAAGCAGGTGCAGAAAGAGGCTGAACATGCTCAGCTGTCATAAGGAAGGGGGCAACTAAGCAGACACTCAAGAATTATGATGCTCAGCTGCACCTTTGTCTTGGTCACATCCACCTGCCTGCTGTCCAGTTCCAACAGAAACCATAAAAGGCTTCAGGACAAGCACTGGGCATACAAAATGGGATCAAAATAGTGCTGATACACTGAAACAAAAGACATTTTGGAACAAAACTGGCACAGCCACAATCCCCACAATGCTTGCATAAGATAGAAAGGATCCCTAGAATTTATTTATCAAAGGCCATTTTATGCAGATTTTTCCTTCTGAATATTTAAAACATGGTGAATATTAAACTTCAGAGATTCTTAATACGTTCCAAAGTCCCACGGACCTTTGAAATGCTAGCTCATCAATATGCAACATCTAATCTTGTCAAAAAAAAAAAAAAGAGAAGAGGGGAAATAGAAAAGCTATTCATCCTCTGCACATAGAGGTTACAGCAAGAATCCCAAGGAAAAAAAAAAAAAAAAGGAAAAACCAAAAATAAAAACCAAAAACCAGACAAAACCCAAAAACTTCCGCATCTTATGCAATAGGTTAAATTTACTCTGGTTGGGAAAGTTTCACTTTCTGCAAGAGGGAAAGCGCCTGTACGTGCATTGCTGCTGGAAGCTTCTTCTGAAGTGTGAGGCTGAAACTGTGTAGCTGGATTACAGTAAGTAGTTTATTAAAAAAACCCAAAAAACAACAAGGCTTGTGGCTTTGCATCCTGTTCCAGCCCAATGCAGTCTCAGGATCCCCCCTCCAAAGGCCAGCAGACAGTGCGCCACCTAAAAATCCATTCTGGTCCAAAATGCTGTGGTTGAAATGGCTTTGCTTGTTTATAAAGTTTAGTGTTTCGTATCGCTTGCATCTGACCTTCAGCAGAAAGAAAAGCTCAGTTAAATTGTGCAAATATGTACCAAATGGGAGCAAGGGAAGGCAGCCAAAAATGCTGCATGAGCTTTTGCAGGGCTGCAGCCTTTTAGGAGCACCAGTGAGATGAACTGGATGAGAGGCCAAATTGATTTAGGCTCCAGGCAGGAGCTTAAAACACCATGACATCCAAATTAACAAAGAAAATGTTCTGTTACTGCAACCCCAAATTTCCTGCACATGAAAACACTGTTTTCTTTCATCTTTAGGAGATGCTCATTCTGTAATCCAACATCTAAAAACGAAAAAACAAACAGGAGTCAGCTGACAAAGGATTCTTGCTGGTGAATGGAAGTAGGTCACTCTGAGTATTCTGCCTTTACAGACTGGCTTAATATTAGTGTTGCACACAAAATGGTAACAAAACTGCACTGGAGACAGGGAACGGCTCTAATTTTGTCTTTTCTATGAAAATTAGCATTAACATTCTGTATTAATGTGCAATGCCTCCCCAGTACCCAATATCTGGTTAATTAAAAAAAAAAAAATACAAGGCAAACCACACACTAAATTATCAACGAAAACCCCTTACTGGTCAGCCTGCATTTAAAGACATCCGAGTATGAGTAATTGGGCAGAGAGGAATTTTCCTGAAGGACATAAAAGAAAATGAAAGCTCCACATACAAGATGAAATAAAATCTTCTGTCTCTCACGAATGCAAATTCTGGCTGCCCTTTTACACAAACATATTAAAGAAATAAAACTGGAGGGAAAAAAAAAAAAAGGAGGAAAACCTAATAAATTCCGTCTTGGAGAAAAAAAAAACTATTTAAAAACAAACAAACTACCCTTCAAACAAATTTCTTCATGACAAATCCCTGCAATCATGTGGTTCTAAATTACATGGTTAAATATGACTGAAAAAGTAAGGCACAATTTCATAATCATTTTAAAAGCAATAATTATAATCATTTTCTTTGATATCCATGTGGCAGTCCACTGATACTATGGATGCACAAAACTACTTGATTAAAGATCTGGAAAAGTTTTTCCAGCTACTAGCTAAGACTCACAATACCTCGGTGAAGTGAGTAACATACCATCTTCACTGCGAAGATGAGCGCATGTCGAGCAAACAGAAAAAGCAAGTAAAAGCTGCTTGTGGACAAAGGGAGGCAGAGGTAAAAAAAATGTAGAGACACCTCAAGTGTCACGTTCCCAGCGAGGGACTCTAACCCCTGAAATGTAAAGGTAATCCACCACCTGAGGCTTCTGTTTCCTTCCTCATTTTCTAAAAGATCTAGGTATGACGAGAAATTGGGACCAACCTCAAACTTGAAAAAGAAAAAAAGGTTTGAACTGAGTGCTCTTGATGTCAACCCCACTGCTTCCACATATAATGTGTAGCCAAAGAGACTGGGAGCACAAAACCAGGGGTAAAGCCCAGTGGGGTTCAAGTAGCAACGCTCAGTGTTGCAGCCTGTGCTTCTGTTTAGTTGTAGCCCCACAACCACCTTACGTGTGTGTGAGTGCAAATAACAGTCTGCACGTGTGATCTGAAAAAACTTCAGTTTAAACAACAGAGCATTTCCAGGCTGAAACGAGAGCTGCTCCCCAATGTCCACCAGGAAACCTACCGAGGTTATGTTGTTGGTTTTTTTTTTTTTTCCTTAGAATTTTTTAAGGTGTTGAGTGAATATTACAATCTCATGAGTTTAAAGTCTACTCTCTCTCATGCTCCAAATGCCAGTCAGGCAACTGACTGTTGCAAATTCAAACTTGAAATGCTGAGAAAGCCAGGTAGTGTTTCTAGAAATGTTTAAGGAGAAACGCCATTCCCAAACCCAGAAGGGTATGAGAAGATCAAGTTCAATCAGGATCTCTTGATCTTCAAGGCAGTTGCCGTAATGTGCTTTTATTCTTCAGTAATTTTGGGGAGTGGGGGGGCAAAAAAACCAAAACCCAAAGAAGAAAATTGCAATTGCCACAGAAATAGGCTCTGGCACTCTCCATGGCCAACCACTCTGTGGCTTTAAGATGGGAAAGAAAAATGAACCCAACAGAAGTAACTGTTATTTTAAGAAAAGTCACATTATTTGGACTGCTTTAACAAAGGAAACAGTGACTTCAAAGTTAGTAAAATTAGTTACAAGTAGGAAAAAAATAATCTTGTGAAAAGTTTCAAAGCTTTTTTTATTTCACCGGGTCCAATGTTGAACCATTTTTCAAGAACATGTGCTTGCTTTTAAATAGAATTTTTATCCAAAGAAGTTTTCAAAATAGCCACAAAAACTTAATTTACCAGTAGAAAAGACTCAAGGACTACAAAAACCTGAGAAAGGCGGCATAGGTTTTTGAGAAATGAAACTATATGTTAACAATTCCAAAATTTATTTAGATAAAAATTCAATATGGTTTTAATTATAATAGCGAGAATAAAAACTGCTGTGGATAACATAGCAAAAATAGAGAATTTCTCATTTTAAAAAAGATGGCCTGACATCACAGAATTTAGTATAAAAATTGTGACCAGCTCTACTGGAAATAGTGTTCTTACAGCTCTTAGTTTGTAGTTTACTAACCTTTAGATAGTATTAAGTAACTCCTGCTAACCTTTGGCAACAAACCCTCAATTACCATTACTAGTGTTTTCTCATGGGAATTTCACCAGGCTGAGATTCTTCAGCACATCTCTCTCCGATAGCCCTGACTTACAGTGTCAGAGTCTACGTGAGGCATTGTCAGCCCAACTTGGTGAATAAACAGCAAATCAACACAATGAACTAACTGCAGGAACCAGGTATCAATGGGAAACAGTGACAAAGAGTTTCTGAGCCCTTCAGGTGAAGCACCAGCTGTCTAACATTTCTCCCTAATGTGGAAGGAGGGCAAAGACACAGGATTTCCCTTCAAGGACCTTGTCTTGGGTCCTGTTACCCTTCATCTGCTGGGCTTTCTCAAAATCTAAAGGAACCAGCATTTATCAAACCTAAGCTAGGCTTGGCTGACCACAGCCAGGCAGCAGATGTAACGGGTCCAAAGAGATTTCAGTATGACTTGTTGCATATTCTCAACAGCCACCATTTCTCTAAAAGACAGTTTTTTCCTCATTCTTCTCAGGCACATTTTTGCTAATAGGCAGAAAGTCAACTTAAGGGCCATGTCTCATTAAAGTCTTGCTCCTGCTGTCAGGATGAATGCTATTATGTAGAGTTCACTATGATAAACACTTTGGTACTCCCACACTTCTATGATTAAGTCATTACTCAAGTGTTTTGCAGCTGTGATAAAAATCTAAGAATCAAAATACTGAAAAAACAATACCAAAATTAAAGGTGCATTATCTGATAGGCTAAGGCAATGGTGTTGCTTTCTGTTTTTGAAAGCAGTGTTCAGGCAATGATTAAAATAAGTGACAATAAAACCACCACATTCACAAAATACTAGCATTAGCCTTGGGGATATGCTTCAGGACTGGGCTGTAACCAAGGCAACCCCATCTTCTGGAGAAAGTTTGAGTAGACAGTTTTAAAGCCATGGTTCAAAGATACAGTAAGTCTGGCTGTAGGGCTACTTGTGACATACAGAAAGTGCCATAGCCACCCAATACCGACCACTGATCTTGTAATAAGTCATCTTCTGGTTGCCCAAATACTATGCTGGATCAGCCACTGGGTGCCCTCCTACAGTTGACATTAAGGTGACACAGGAGCCATTTCATATCTTCTGGGTAATTTGACAGAAATTTGGCTGTGTCCGCATCCTACCCAGATCAAATCTGTATGACAGGATGATGCAGAATCAGTCTAGTACTAATGACTGTAGACTCATGGCTTACGTCAGACCATGCAATGGCTTTAAGCCTGTGCTTAAGCAAGCCCCATGGGCTTAGATATTTTGCTAAATTAGAACCTGATCCTGGACCCACCTGGGCCCCACCTGGCCACACAAATCATAGGATCAGGCCCTACTTGCCAACAAATACTAGACAATGCCAAAACAGCATAAGCAAAGACTGCAGACTTGAACAGAAATGTCTGTGTGATCTTCCAACTCTTTCTGAAAGGAAGTGTGGACATTACCACAGCCACAGATAGTGTGAATTTTTATCATGGCTAAGAAGTGCACCTTAAGAAAAGCAACGTCTCTTTGGCAAAAAGGACTCCTCCTTTGGAACAGACAAAACAGGATATATTATAAATATATGATAAATATTGTGATGAAGCAATATCCCAGTGGTTCTTAATTGCAGTGTAATTGAGATAAGTCCACGAGCATTTCCTAATTAAACCCTGAAGCATCAGAGAGGAGATTTCCATATGCATGCAGGTGGTGAGAGCCTCTGTGATGCATATACATTTATGCAATATCTTCTGAATATAGTTATAACCATTTTAGAAGCCAAAATCACAAGCATTACAGAAAACAGAGAGTTTTAGATGTTCACTCCTTTTGACAGGCAGATGGCTCTGGTGTTTCAGGGCTGAAAACAAATGTTTGATAGTACCTGTGCCCAGATGTGTCAGGTCTAGAAATTAGCCACAGTACCTCAAATATCAACACTGCTCATTCTTTCCCAAACATCTTCCACCCATGGAGTATTTAATGCTTGAAAAGTTTGGCTCTCACCTCCCTGCACGCCAGCCCAACTCACCACAGCACCCTAATAACACAGAGGATTCAGATCTAGATCTCCTGGCTGGCCCTCGGCTTTGAAATGGGCTGGAGTCCCAAGCCTACATACCAGCAAACTTTTCTGGAAAGAGAAGACAGAACTCAAAAAAATCAGTAGTTTGGGCCAATCTGTGATTAGTTTAATTCCCATAACGTCCCTGGGAAATTGGAAAGAAGCCCTCTTGTGCAGAGAGCAGAAGACAAGAAGCCATATGACTTGCTCTTAGACCAGGCTATGGCAGGGCTATAAAAACCCCAAAGGCTCTGGACTTCAGTCCTCCTTAGTCTAGGCCATATTCTGCAGGAAGGCACAATAGCTCGTTTCCATCAGTTACCGCAGTCATGGGGTCGCATCAGCCACTTGATTTAACACTAACAAGAGTAAGGAAGGTCAGAGCTATGTTTGCTGCCTGATTAATGGCTTATTCTGCACCTGAGTGCATCGAGTCCTCCTCTGTGCTTGCAGAGATGTAAAATCCTCCACAGGGATACAGTGGTGTTCAGCAATCCCAGCTCTGACCTCCCACATTTTTGTAGGGTTAGTTCAATAGTTGCAAGGTTTTTTGACCGGTGGTGGTGCAGACCACATGTAAAGAAGCGAGCTCAGAAGTATCTTACGTGCCACAGTCCAGGGAGCAGGAGCCCAGATGGAACCTGGCAGGAGTCACGGTGCAAAAAAAATCTGTTTATGTCTGAGGCAGTAAAAGTCTTGAAGGCCAGGGCAGAAATCTAGTATAAAAAGGCAAACTGCTTTAGCACAGCCACGACGGTGGAGAACGATTTCTTTTGCTTAATGATGCCACCCTTCTACAAAGAAGGATTCATTTTGAGCTGTGAATTTTGGGAATCTTCCCTGACACCGGTAGAGTTTGCCAACATATAAACCATGTAAGAAACAGAGGTTTCAGACTGGTATTTCTGTATTTGAATTTACTGTGTACAGCTAAAGCTATTAAATTTCACAGTGCTCTTCCATAAAGGTTAGTGCTAAACTGAAAGGAAATGCACCGTTTGCAGGAGCTGCAGTGAGTATCTCAATCTTCCATCTTTGTTTCCTATCGGTCTAGCTCATCTAACTTTTCTTTTCTTTTTAGCATTAGTGGATATAATTATATCAGGCTTCTGTTATAGTGAATAAAGATGAAAGCACCACATTCTTATTGCTTTTCAGTGGGTGCATGAAAAAAATTCTTATCACTTACTCTTGAAAAGTGCTAGTTTGTCACTTATATGGTCAATCAGCCTGCAACTGTTTCAGTTCTGCTGCTTAATTTCTTAAGTGCAAAGAAAGGTATTTTCTTTGATTACATCTGCAAATAAGATATTAATGTCAATTCAGTGATACGAAAATTACTCCCTCACTATGTAATTTGCACCTTAGTTATTATGGGTTTCATGAACAAGAATATTATAGCTGCTCAGAATGCTGTGAATTTCTAATTTTTTTTTTTTACTTTTTTTTTTTTTTAATTAACCAAACTCAAAACCCCCACCAATATGAGGAAAAAAAAAAAGCTGGACACAGATAATCATTTACCTTGGCATATGTATTAATTCTGGACAGAAGATGAAAACACTGCTGCTGGCCCAGCACTCTTCTGCAATGACATTTCACCAAAGAGAAGTTGTAAGTGGCTGGGATGAAAATGAAATAGGAAAAAAAATGCTTACTTTTTGGAATGGCATAGAGAAGGCTTTAATGTTTTCTTTAGTTTAAGATAAAAACTGAACAACAGCATGTTTTAGGAGGATTCTTTTTGCTGCTGTTGAAATAAGAGCCTTAATTTTTTTAATGAGAACTCCAGGTCATTGCTTAAATGTCTACCCAGAAAGCAACACTGCCAGTGGTCCCACTAGATCGGGTATGAGAGAGTGGCATAAGATTTTTCTGAGCATCGCTTTGCACAGCAGTTCTATGCAGTAGTTTTGTTTTTTTTTTTTTAAACCACTGGGATTTTAAAAATGTGTTTCCAGCCTCGCATCCTTAAAAGACCTTCTCAACAGACACGATTGGCTTATACCTCTGGTAAATCAAAAGCACATTGTGTGTGTATGTGTAGTGTGTGTGTGTAGTGTGTGCAAGCTCACATCTTTCTGTGATTGCTCATACATTGTGAACTGGAAGCATCACTACTGAATAAATTTATGCAATAGCAAAATATAGTTTCACAAGAAAAAGAAAAAAACCCTATTGAACTGGAAGGGAATGGAGACAAGTAAGGGCTTAAGAAAAAAGGTACAGATAACAAATCTGTGTCCTAAGGATACAAGGTCACACCTACACTCTTAGGTGCAGTATGGTTGAAGTTGCATTGTTTGTTTAGTGGTGAGAGGAGCACTGGGTCTGCTCTCAACACCTTTGAGGGCAGTGGAGCTATTTCTGCTGGTGATACAGATCCTATTAAAGTCAAAGGGAAGCTCCCCCATGGCTCCAACGAGAGCTGGCCAGGTTATCAAAATAACTTGGGAGAAAGAACCAGCTCAGGTATCTTTCACCTTCTACCTTCATGAACTTCTTAAGAAACAGGAATCAAACACAAAAATATAGTTAAGGACCATATTCAGACCTCCTTCTACAGGCAGGTAACTTAGATGCTGTGACCACTTCTCTCCATGAGCTGCAGAGACAGCAGGTGGTCCGACCTGCTGCCCTCCTGAAAAGTCACATCTAAATCAGGTGCCTGTCATGGGCAGTCTGAACATGGCCTCTCAAACTACCCTCTTGTTCCAAGACCTTCCAGTTCTACTTTTTTTTTTTTTTTTTTAAAGAACAGAGATTCAGACCCTAGGCTGGAAAGAAATCATGCAAAGCTTGTGCAATATCCCCCAACGGGCATCCTGGGGAGGGTCACAGTTGATACTCAGAGATCAGTGCTGGCCTTGGCAGTCAGAGCCTGGATCCGAGCAGAGTTGCAGGTCTTGCAAAGGATGTGCCCGTCCAGAGGGTAACAGCCCTGATTGTCCCCTTCAGACAGGAGGCCACCACAGTCCTGGGAAATAAGCAAACAGAAAGAGCAAAGTAAATAAGAAGGAAGAACAAGATCAGCTGAAGAATCTATTAGTCTCTCTCTCACCCTCCAACTTATAACAGCATTCTGCATGAGTCAGCATAAAGCACGAAGCTGAGGTACGTGATGTCTTTCATGATTAAGCCATTTCCTGATAAGAGACAATGCTGCAGAAAAGATGGGTTCCCAAGCTCTCTGCTGAATTTAATCCAATTGAAAATAAAGAGATTATTCCCTTCACATTTCTGAGGAAGGAAAGGTCTTTAGCACTGGAGAAAACATCAAACTTAAGCACATATTTATTAATGAAAAAAAAGGATGAAAAAGAAGCATCACCGAGAAGGAAGTTTGGTACCAATATCTGACCACAGGCTTTTCCTTTGGAAAAGTTAATGCCACAAAGCTATAGCATCCATTCCAGAGGTGACAGCTAAGCAAACTCCCTGCCTGTCTCCAGAATTGTCACCTGTGTTTGTATTGCAATTGGCACAAAATGATTGTGGC
Source organism: Caloenas nicobarica (assembly GCF_036013445.1). Taxonomy (NCBI): domain Eukaryota; kingdom Metazoa; phylum Chordata; class Aves; order Columbiformes; family Columbidae; genus Caloenas; species Caloenas nicobarica. Next base: position 22,980,861 of record NC_088252.1, read on the forward strand.
TGAAAGGACGATTTCACCGAGACAGGCACCTGGAAGCTCCACTAAATGGCCCAAATCCTGCTCCAGAGATCCCAGCTCTAAGTGTGTAAGACTAAGTGTAGCAGCTAGGAAAGCTGGGAATTATCCCTCACCGTGTGAGCAGGCAATCACACAGCCAAAGACTGCGGATGGAGCTGTGGTGAGGGCATTACAGCTTGCTTAGAGGCCATGCCTCTTCTTCATAAATATGTGTTTGTAAATACTCCTGGCATGCAAGTGGTAGAAAAAGGAACATCATTGTCGTTCTTTTTGAGATAGCTGAGGCACATGGAGATCAAGGCCGCGTCAGCGTCTGCATCCTGTGCTCTCCATTATATCTACTTCTGACATTCACGTGTGTGAAGCCGAGGTATCTCAGCAGCCAACATGCGGATATGCTGCATGACAAATTAGGATCTACAAAATTTCTTGTAGGAATGCCCCAGAGTCTTTAAAAAACTGGGCCTAAGTAATGGGCTGACATGCACTCTGGAAGCAAAAGTCAGATTGAGAAGTGAACCAGATGGCTCGAGTCTCAGTCTAGACCCCTTTAAGCCTTAGTCTATCCTTCTTTCCAGTTAAATTTATTAAAACCTGCAACTATGATAAGAAATACATTTGGTCTCATTTTCTTACCCTGCCATCTGGCTGATTATTACCCAACAAGTAACACTTGCAATGAAGAATTCTTGAAAGTTTCCTAACACAGCTGTTCCCACATGTTAATTGCTTTAAGGTGATTTTTCTCCTCTGTCTTCAGATTCTTACCATCAAAATTATATGAAGTGTATAACGAAACTGAACAGGAAAGTAGCACAAAAAGCATTGCACAAAACAAGAATGATCATGTTTACGTGTCCATTAAAATTCTTCAACCCAGAGCCATATGTTGAGTTTCCTGTACAATCTTGCTCAAATTCTAACTTGCATTAGCTTTCATTTTAAGAACATAAACATGAAAAACATTTGTGTCCAAACTATAATTTATGATGTTCTCAAATGTTAAGCCCTAATTACCTGAGTCACATTCTCTTGCTCTCCTAATGAACCTGTTATAAACAAGGGACCTGATTTTCTTCTCATTTGCACTGATACAAATGAGGAAAAATTCCTTGCGTGCTGAAGTCAAAGAAATAATTTGATTGTAGAGCCAGGGTTACAATAGGGTATGTCTGTCGTGTGTATAACTTGAGGTGGTGGTTAAATGAAGTCAACCTTTGCTTTCTGTCCTTCACGTGATTAGAGTACGAACCTCACACCGGTAGCACTGGACATGGAAGTCACGATCCAAGGCGACAATGCGTACAGTCTCCTCTTGTCCTGGGGCCGGCATGATGGGCTCCTTACACACTGAACATCTCGGTGCAAATTTCCTGAAGAAAGAAGAGGTGGTCCCAGTCATCCTCAAACTCAGGGTGAAAGTTCTTGTTAACTGAACCAGCAAGCCAGAAACGTGTGTATTTGTACAAAGTATGTACACATATGTCACGGTTTGCAGCTTTGCACAGCTGCCTCCTTGGAAAGAAGACAGGAAGGAGCACTTTAGTCTTACAACACAATTTCAGGCTTGCAGGATATTAAAGAGCATTTTGCAGACTATTAAGTGAGGACTTCAAGAATATCTGACAGACAGCAAAGCATATTTTGCCTGCCCTAATTAACAACTAAAGTGCCTGTTGAATGACCCATGATTGTGACACCCATGCACTTGTGCAACCGTAAGGCTCAATCCCCAGCCTAACTCTAAGAGAAGTCCATGCAAATCCTAAAGTTAGAAAGATGACCAGAATCTGCTTCAAGACCATCTCTTGGAAAAAATACCAAAATATTAAAATTTAGAGACTGGAACAAATAGGTAAAAAGTCTTAATAGAGATGGTAAAAAGATTTGCTTTACGCTAGACTAATTTGTTGAAGTTTATCCCATCCACTTTAAATCTTTCTCACTTATGCACACCTGAGCACACTCCTGGCTGTGTTTACTCTCAAACAAGAAGCATTAGGGCAATTCTGACTTGCTGCATTTTGTAGCTAAAGCCAACTCCCAGTTATTCATTAGTGGCTTAAAAGCAAATAGGTCTGGGTGCAGTGACAAGTGCAACGCTCTCTTTTCCACAGTGAGCCCAAGACAGAGTTGTACAGTGAAAAATCACTCACTGTGTGAACAGACTGGCCTGGTCATCTCAGGGATCAAGAAGAGCACAGACTTTTCTTTTTCCCCATATATTGCCCACTGTATGCCCTTCTGGCTAATTCACATGTGTTCTGTATTAGCTCTGGTTTTGCTCCCCCCTGTTGCCCATGAGAAATGGTGATCTCTGCTCCCAGACAGGTAGAGATGCTTGAGAACATTTAACCTCTGGTGAATTATTTGCTGTTTTGGTTCAAAACCTATGGATACTAATTCACTGGTTACAAATTCTACTCACAAAAAAAAAAAAAAACCCACCTTGCACCTACAAAATCTACAGTCATGTAATGAGAGCCAGGGTCACAGGCTATGGAGCAACAGAGGACAACGCTTATGGCAAACATTAGAACACGAGGTGATCAAAGACCCTTCTCTTCTGAAATGCCTAGGAAAGATTGACTCTGTCACCCAGCCTGTCACATGAACCACCTCAGAATCAACTAGCGTGGAGGGGAAAAAAAAAAAAAAATCTATCTGTACTAGGAATAAAGAAAAATATTAATTTCACTGGCAGCAGATGAAAGATGTCTCTGTAACTGCGATCTAAGGAAAAAATGAATTAAACAGTGGCTATAGTGAGCACTCTGAAAAATAACTTAAATGGATCATGATACGACTGGAGCTGTAATCGCAGTTAATTATATGCTGCTTCACGCAGGCGCTTCCTTGTGCCATTTAGTTCAAATGTGGTGCTTAAAAATAATTCAACATTTCTCTGTCCAGGCCACAGTGGGTAACTCATTATGAGCCAAATATTAACTCCCAGGACCCAAAGATGACTCCTGCAGATTTCAGGGGATGTGGATGTGCTACTGCAGGGCCCAAGCTCAGGGAGTAGCTACACGACAGTGTGAGCATCAGGTACAGTTTTGTTATCAAGGGGATGTAAAAGATGTGGAATGCTCGATGTCCAGACTAGAAGGACATGTCATCCCTGATCAATTAAAACCGGGCTGGCTGAAGTGCTGCTAAATGTGTGGTTGGCCAAAGACATTCTGAGTGTCATATTAGGTCTTGTACTATTCCCGTCATCTTCCCCTCAGTCTTTCACTGAATGATTCTGTGTCCTTTCCTTGCATTGACAGCCTCCCACTTCTCACTCTCAGCACCCTGAGGTCCACATCCAGTCACTGCCAAAAGACTTCAACAGGGGACATCAGCTCTTGCTCCCAACCTTCCTCCTGAAGGCTTGTAAGCCCTTGGTCTGCAGGGTTTGGGGAAGAAGCAATCTACAAATACTAAGTGGATGTGAAGGAAACCCTTCGGGAGCCTGAGTGGTGCATAAGCCTTCTGTTGGGCCAGTGCTCAGGACCAAATTTTGTCTTACACATAACTGCTGGCACAGAAAAGCAAGGCAACACAGCAGCTGCCAATTGAGCCAGCCTACCTGAGCTACAGGGAACATCCTCATGTTGAATTTTAACATGCTAGTTGATCATGGCTGCTTCCCTTTCTGTCAAGCCAACCTGCTTCTTTGAGCTTTCAGGCCCACACACTGATGTCACGAGGCTCTAATTAAGTCTACCCCCTTAGAAATTAAGAGATAAATGGTTGAGATGTAAACTCACATTTGTCAGTATTGATTTCCTCTTTTAATTGAGGGGTGTAATGTGTCTATCTTTTCTATACAGGGGAAACATTTGTGCTCTGATTATATCTACCTGTCTTCCCTAGATCAGTTGTGATGATGGGGGTGGTAGAGTGGCAGTGACAGAAACTACTTACAACTATACCTTTCAACTTGCTTTAAATAGCGGTTTCACTATAAATTATTACCAGGGCTGTATTTTTAGCAGCTTTAAAAAAAGCTAATTAGGAGCTAGAAAAAAAGAGGAGCTGTGTGCATCCTGTGGCCACCTAGATCCCTCTAGCTGGTCAGCAAATACCTGCAGAGTTCAATAGTACAGGATCTCTCTTAATTGCTCGGCGGAAAAGGGGCTAAATGTTGATGTGGAACTGCAGGTACAGGCAGTAAGGAGAAATGTGCATGTGCTGAATGCATGGGAATGTGGGGGGGTGCAGAGCATTTTAAAATGGAGGAACAGAGGTTATCCATAAGTTCAGCTCTAAGCAAAACCAAGATTAAATAGCACTGGCCTCTAACCAATTTATCTTGTGTGCCTGCTTGAAGCAAAGCTCTGCCTACTATTTAAGAGCCCTGGGAGGAAGTGGCTGAGGGTTCAGATCTTTCTGTATACTCAGAAAAAAAAGAAAGGAGGATTTCTAGGGACAAAAGAGAAAGCAAAGCCACTGAGAGCAGCTTGAGCCATACTTATGGAAATCCTCGATGCAGTGGATGTTCCCGCCAGCATCCACAGTGAAGGGGATCCCATCCAGGCTGCGATGGCACATCACGCAGGTGAAGCAGTGGGGATGGTAGGCCTTCCCGGTGGCTCGGAGGATCCTTTCCATGATGGGCTTTGCACAGACGCTGCATTGCTCCAGCGTGTTCTGCAAATAAAACACACAAAACAGATGTGAGAGCCATCTCAGCAGGACATTTACAAAAGTCAGCTGGGTTGGAAGCTGCTGCTGCTGCTACTTAGAAGCTTTGAATACTTTCTTTTCATTCCTTCTAGATAAGCACAATACGGTCAACAAAGAGAATGATAATGGTACAGGGCCTGGGTCAAGTCTTTAGTATAGTGTGAGAACACAAACCAGAGGCTTCCCTCTGCAGCTCTGATAAATGATCAGAGATGGCCCATCAGGTGGGTGTATCTGAGACACTGCAGCTTCTGTAGCCAAGAGCACGTGAAGGAATTACGCAGCCTGCACTCCTGGGTTTTTACCTCTGGACTGCCCAGTCTGAATGACCTTTTGCAGCTGAGTTGATTAGAGACAACCTCCACAATGTTCAGTGCAAAGCTGAAGCTCAGACTCCTGGGGCTACACAGAGACCCCCTAACTGCTCTGCCAGTACTGCTCCCATAAAGGATCTTTATCTGCCTTGTAAGAAAATCTTGATCTTCCTCTCCCACCAGAGCGACTACTGTTGAGTCTGCAGAGAGAACAAAGCAGTGTCTGCAATGAAAGCATCACAAGGGCAGGAGCTCAGGATGACTTAAACTGTTCATTTGTCTCTGGCCCACGGTGTTTGAGATAATGACTGTGAAATGCCAGCTCTCAGGCCATGATCCTTGTCACACGTGTCTTACATACCAGCCTGCTCCCAAAGTGCTGGAGCCAAAAAAAACCCCCACCTTTCAAATGGGGTCCATTGAATAATTCATCTCATTTCAGCCCTCAGTAACCCTTGCAGTTACTTACTGAAACACCAAGATAATTTCACTTCAGATGGCTGTCTGTGAGACACAACAGCTGTGCAACTTACCCTTTCTAACCAAGCCCCTTAAAGACACATGTCATGAATGGAGGGTGCAACCCACATATGCAAACAATAAATCTGTGGCAATGATTTGGGTCATTTCACTGGACTTTAGGAAAGCAAACTTCACCTACTACTCCTGCTTGATGCATCTTGAGTTATCAAATAATGTTATCAACCAGTGTTTGAATCTTGGATGAAGTAGAAAGTCTATGATTATAATAATGATTAGGATTAAGACAGACAGAAACAATGAGGCGAGGGAAGGAAAGGGGGAAAAAAAAAAAAGTCTAATGGGCCAGAAATATAAAAACTTGCTGGAAGGCAGATCATGTTGACAAACACAGGAAGGCTAAAGTTCTTCTGCTTCCTCATGCAACAAAATTCCCATGGAAAGTAGTGCTTTGACTGACCACATTGTTATTGCTTCTTTGAGCCAATATTCTCAGGGCAAGATCCAGCCCTTACATGTGCAGCCAAACTGTATTGTCAGGAGATGAATCACCCAGGAGCTCAGAGAGGTTATTTCTACACTCACATATTTGCTATTGGACGTTATCTCTGGGCTGTAAATCACTGGTAAGATACAAACATAGAATTACACAGGTTCATATCAGACGATCAAAAGGATCGGTTTTGAAAAGGTTGATATGAAAAGTTCTGAATTTCAAGCCGTATGAGAACTGCCTCACACATTTGTGAAGAGAGCACAGCCAGACTAGCGTTGGTTTCAGACTGGATTTTGCTTTATGCCTTGTAATAATGGGCAGGAAAGAATTATTGCTGGCCTTTCTGTCTGGTTGCTGTCACTATCATCATCATTATAACAGTAGCCGGTATGCCAGAAAAAACAAGGCCAGTAATATTCTCCTTGGAGAAATAACCTGGCAAATTTACCATTTTGCTTTGCATAAGCAGATCACATCATCTCAGTCTGCATCCATGCTGTTCTCTATATCGCCAAGGAAGGAATGCAGCGTACCTGCAGGTACCGATGGAAAATTGCGCCACTCGTAAGGCATTTGCTATGACACCTTCTGAGTATGCGCAGGTATGGAGTATTTGCCTCACCAAGTCACTGCTTGCTTCATTTCCAACAGTTGCCAACAACACAAGCCAAAGCATGAAAACAGGGCAAGCAAAACACAGCAATTCCTTAGGATTTGCTTCCAGCCTCCAGGGATTTCTGACTTAGAGACTTTCTGAAGCAGAGCTTGACTTCTCCATACTTACCCTCAAGTGGATGTTTCTGCCATGAAACTTCCTGATCACTTTTTAAACTCTGACAAACACTGAGCACCCACAACATGGCTGGGAGTTTCACGGCTTACCTATGTGTTGAGGGCTGATGTCCTAAGCAGTTCCCATGATCTGCTACCACAACAACCCTGAGCACAGCCCACCAGGTACTGCAAACAGAGCAGAAACCTGCAGCTGCAATCCACCCTGCAAAGGGATTTAACACCAAACAGCATGGCCTGGAAACGCTCTCGCTACACATCTGATACAGCTCCTACACACGTGTTTCAGACACACAGAGTTCAAGACCGCGAGGGTTCTTTACAGTCATCTTGTCTGACATCTCATGTTAATGCTGATTTTGGTGGGAGTTTTGCAGTGACCAGGACAGCAGGTAATCACACTTCTGGATTATGCCTTCAGAAAACACATCTTCTGCTCCCAAATCTCAGCTCAGTCACACTGTTTGACATTCTCGCAGCTAAGTAAGACAAGCGTTTTAAATTAACCAACTCGTGATGAAACCTTCTATACAACCTGAAAATCAGACCTGAGAAATTTATTCTTTTCATCCTTCCAAGTCTGTACCAGTGAGGAAAAACAAAGTCATTAATTTCAGACTCCAGCTCACTCCCTGTCTGGGAGTATATTTGCTTAAGCCTCTCTCCTTACTAGAACTCTGGCTTAGACCCTTCTCTTCAAGGTGTTACCAGAAGATGCCAAAGGGAAAGCTTCCTTGATTCACACCCATTTGACATCAGGTTGCTGTAAGGCAGGATTTGGCCTGTGGAGCTAACAGGGTTTTCTTTGATTCTCTAATCAGGTTATCCCACATGCCTAAATGCTGCTCCAGCAGCTAACAACCTGCACAAAGGTATTTCTGCACATTATGGGAATAGCATCCCCACAAGATTATAAGTTTGCCTTCTTGTTTTTGTTCTCTTTCACAGTTTAGCTAACTCTCCTAGCACCTCCTGAGGATTTCAGACCTTCAGAACAGCAACCAAGAAAAAACAAACAAAAAAACCCCCAAACAGCCCCATTTTTTTTTTTCTTTTCTCCCAAGCTGCTGTTGCCAGCCCTCTCTGTAATCAAGAGGTAGAGCTGAGTGCATCTGATGAGCTACACAGAGCATCAAAGCATGGCACAGAGGAAAAAGATGAGAACGAGCTAGGAAACAGAGGTAGAGGCTGTGGTCAAATTCACATCGTAAGAAAACAGACCACAAATCCAGCATGGGCTGAAGGGAAAGTTTAGCATCCTTTCCCCATATTTTTGGCTAAGATACAGAGAGTGCCCTTCTTTTTATAGAGAAACTTGTTTCTCCAAATCCAACTGATTTTTTGGGTTTGAAAAGGATGTGGAAGGAACTATCCATTTCTAAATGGAAGGCTGGCCCAATGTTGAAGTCTGAGACTGGGTCCATATCCACAACAAAGAAAAAGAATCTCACCTGGGGAGAGCAAAGCACCCTAATACACCAGTAAGAAAAATAACCCCAAAGACACACTAAACCACAAGCAAATAACTGAAATGACCAGGACATCAAGCATCAGCTTGCAAGCAAAAACTAGGAGTCTTAAACACGTACAGTACAATCAGCAGCAAAATGGAAACGAGGTGCTTGGGAACAAGTATCTGACAGCAAGCGGTGGGGGGAGTTGTTTGAGGGCCTCCCTGTAGCAATACTTGTCCCTTCAGAAACCACAGAAAGCCAAAGGGATTTGCTCTGTAGATATTTGGTTTAAACATGGGACACAAAGTGAAAATCCAAACTGCCGGGAAAGACTTCTGGGGTGCAAGAGCCATTGAAGGCTGGTGGTGGGATGTTTGAATCCCCTCCTGAAAACTTCACGTCCCAGATGGAAAGCTGGCAAACGGCTTCAGGGAGCAGAGCTGCAGCGACAGCCTGTGGGCTGCAGCTCCTCTTGCTTCCTTAATGCTGTACATTATAGCCTCTCGTAACCAAATTCTGGGTGACTGCAGTAACTCACAATATAGTGCAGCACAAGGACCCTCCCACAATGACCTTGCAGTGAATGCAGAAGAAAAACCACACAGAGATTAGTCATTGCTTCTTCTGTATTGGCAATTTATCCAGAGCTCTAATCAACACAAATAATCTCTCCTGCACTCTGAACAGCAGATTGAGGAGAGCTCACACCTGGGGACATGAACATGGTACAGCTTATTTTGCTGGGAGAGGGAAGGAAAGTTGTTGGAATAAATTACATTGGCAACTCATGCACAGGGACGTGAACTCACTTTCTGTGAGCGCTGCAGAAGAAACATTTTTTGGAGTGATTGTGCAGAAGTAGCTGCAGGAATCAAAAGGGACTTGTTGTGCTGAAAAACAGGCACACGGTCAACTACTGTAGTTGAACTGTAACTTAGTAAAGTGCGGTAAGTGAATTGCTTCAAATCTCGTGATTCCATCCTTCATTTTCTCAGACTGCAAGAAGAGCAGAGCAGGAGACATTCTCCCCATTGTGGGATAATTTCTGAGGCTTGAAAATGTTTCCATACTTAAGTGAAGACAGAACACTTTAATCTCAAGAAGTCTGGTGAATTTACAAACCTCAAATTAGATCAGGTCAATTGAAACACTGCACTTCAAATAATTTCAAATGGTTTCATGTAGGTCTTGGGTCTGCAAATATATAGTTGGATTATAAATTAAATATAAAGCAGACATTGGTGGAGGGGTTAAGTATCAAGATGTAATTTCAACACTTTCAAAACCTTTTTTTGGCATTATTTCTAGAAAAGGAAAAATCCAAGACCCGATTTTCTCCCTCCACCCCAAATCCCCAGCTGCTGTCTCCACAGATGGGTAAATATTGGCAAACACGACATTTAATTCACTAATGGCCAGGATGAAATTTCTTCCTCTGTATTTGAGGAGGGAATTAGGGTATGTGTGAGTTAATTTTTCCTCACTTGGCTTGACCAGCTGGACACATTATTAGCAGTGGGGGGCACTCTCCTTCCCCTCCTGCTGCTCTCAGAGGGGCAGGTCCAGCAAGGGAGAGCCCTGCGGAGGCACCTCAGCTGATTCTCTGGTGTCCCAGCCACGTTGCCACAGCTGCCCTGGTGTGTTGGGGCAAGAGACGTGACCCGACAGCCCAAACTACCCTGGTAAAACCCCTTAAATTCAGACATCCGAAGCAGTGAGCTCTTTATCCGGTATAGCCCGTTTTGCTGGGAGAAGGGAAGAAAGCTACTGGGATAAATTACATTGGCAACTCTGCGGCATTACCAGTATGATGTGGGTTTGAGCTGGGCATATAGCTACCAGCTGCACTGGGTAGACTCAGGCCCTGGAGGTTGCTGTATTCAGTGGCTTTCAAATAGTTCTTCCATTTGGCTCAGTTTTTAGTGGCTTTCCCAGCACAGTAGCAATACCATGGCTGGCATGCTTCCCCTCTGCTGGAATTTGCTTTTCTTGTCAGGAAAACTGAATTCGGCTTTGTGTTTTTGGACTTGGAGCAGCTGGAGGTGAATCTGGCAGAAAGTCCTCTCAGCATACAGGGTGAAGGAGTCCCTTCCCCTTGCCCTGTAGCTATTAGAGAACGACTGGATATATTATATGGCTTACATTAGTAGCAAAGATGACAGTGACATGCAATTGAGTCCACAAATGTGCAATAACATAAAGGCCATGATGGAAATGGAACAGGGCTTGAGAAATGCTTCACAAATGATAAGCAGATGTCAAAATATGCTCTACAGTGCGAAGAGTAAGGAGCTCCATTGGCTCCTTCTTAAGACAGCTGTCGTCTTAAGTGACACCCAAGGTGGATTTGCTGTTGTCTGAGCATACAAAAGGCTGGAGAGGAAACCTAGAGAAGGCTGCTGGATCTGGCAGGCACATGAGCTGCCTAGAGAAAGGTATATCTTTTTAATGGTGAACATAATTAATGTTTCAAACAGCACAGGCAGGGACAGGGTGACTTCTCTGCTGTTCAGTGCAGTTCAGATAAGACTCATGTCCGTCTCTCATACCGGCAAGTTGAGAGTGATGAAGGAACATCAGGGTTAAATGACCTGCTCTGCATTAGGTTCAATGTTGAACCAAATCACACTGACTCCTTCCAGCTAAAAATCCACAAGAAGCCTGATGTTGGAAATTACTTAACTACTCTCTGGCACTGAAAGCTACTCATCTTCTGTACACTCCTTGTTCTGACAACACAGAGATCTTTGTCACTTTAAAACAGCAGTGCTTACAAGTGTAACAAATGAGGGATCCCTTCTCTAAACTGGTGGGCTGGAAGATAAAATGCCTGGATTTTACTTTTGGCTTTTCAACCAAGTAATTGTCAGACGCAAAGCACTCCCATGCTCTGTGCCTTGCTTGGCCTGTAAATAAAATGGCTGCAAAAGTTGCATATTCCAGTGAAAAACTCAATGCTGTGAGGCTTCATAAATATTTGTGCAGTAGTTTGTGTGCCCAAATGGTTCCTTGGTGGAAACAAAGGTATCTTTAACAGTAAAAACTACCTTTTTTTTTTTGTTTTAAAATCTATAATGATTTCACACACCCCAAAAGTCAAGCAGGTCTGACTTCAGGAGCTACAGTACTGGGCAGCAGCATCTGAGCTGTTACTCGTAGTCCAATGTGGCTAAAGCAATTTGCAAAACGTGTTTTAATACTGGGGAAATGCTTCTACCTTACTGTTGACTTTAAAAAAAAAAAAAGCATGAGAATAAAAAAGTCTAGGCTTATGAAATTTTTTCAACAGCAATAATTATAGGTGGATGCAAGCAACTGAAAGCATTCACAGCAACTATTATGCAAAAGGACATTGTTATGTATCTCGGTAATCAGCTCCTGTTCCTTCAGTAATATTCATTCTAGTGAAGCTGCATTTCTAAACCTTCTCACATCTTGTCTTCTGCCACCAGAACGGAGGAGCTGCACGTTCCCCGCAGAACTGAAACAGAGCATTGTGCGCGTTGGTGAGCACAGCTCACACTTGCTGTTAGCAGCTGCCAGCCACACCACACACCAGGTACGAACCCCAGTACAGCCGCCTGAAATGAGACACTACACCGGGACTGCATCTGGTCCAGAAAACATCCAACCACTAAGTCGGGGAAGCCTTTGGAGCACTGGAGAGACGAGCATCCGTAAAGCACAGCAGCACCAGCGGAGCCCAGGAGACGAGCCTGGTTTGGCAGGGAGAGATGATCTGATAAGACAGTTTCCATCTCTGATTTCTTCAACACAAGGAGATCCCGAGTCCACGACCAGACCTTTGGCCCTCCTTCCAAACCGTCGCGTAATACAACGCCTGGCGCAAGATGCTTATTTTCAAAGATTTCTAATTTGAAGGAAATCCCTCAAAATCCCTCCCAGAATGCCAGAGGTAAACAGTTTGTTCAAGGCTTCCGCAGCTCAGGCGAACTGACACAGAGCTGCTGCTGAAATCCCCAGACCCTGACACACAACGGCAGCCATGCCTCAGAAGATCAGTATTGCTTCATACCACCGGGGTTGCTACCTACAGATAAATCATCTGTTGGCTTTGCTGACTGCAGAAAGATGGCTTTGAGGATTTGTTAGGACTATTTTTTCCACTGGAGCGAACCTTGGTAGCTTTAAAAGAGCATGATATTCTATTAGCTTTGCTCCTGAGGGACAAGGCAGGGTGGAATACATCGCAGGTTTTGATATCCTGCATTTTTACCCGTTGTTAACACCCACATGGAAGGCGAGAGCACCTACGAACCACAACTCAGGGTTCTGCATTATGAAGTGATCTGGAGGATAAAGCAAAGCTGTTCCCTATGCCCAAGCACTTCCAGTCTTTGGGCTATAGATGTAGCACTGCTTGACTTGCATATTGTCACCATTAAATCCATCTCTTGCCTCAACACACGATGTGCCTGACCTCGTATGCCGCCCTGGGAGTTTTGCTTAAACAAGGACTGAAGGATCTGTCCTGTTGCGATTAGTGTCTGTGCAGGCAGCAGAATTACATGCAGCTGGGAGATGTGGCAAACAGCAAGCAGATAACACTCTGCTCCTTGTTTAGATACAATTGTGGACACCACACAGATTTCAAGCTTAATTAGCAACACCAAGGAAGCTGTTAGAGAGGCATTTCAAACCGCTTACAGTTTAAACTGATTAGAACTTTGTGAAAACAAAGCAAAATTGTGTAGCAAACAGGCTAAAATTCAAGTGAAACTGAACCGCATCAAAGGAAATACGAAGAAGTGGCTATCGGCAGGAAGTGGGCTTTTTTCCTCTTCTTTTGTTAGAGAATTTAATTTTATGGCCTTTAATAAACCTGATGCTCCAATCCAAGCCTGCCACTCTGGCAAAGAGCTTAACCAAAATAACACTGGAACTCATAGCTGGCAGACCAAAGAGACTATAAATTGGTCAAATCTGGGCAGAATACAAGAAAAAAAAAATATCCAAAATTCCATTCAATCCTCCCATTTTAGAATTTTGATGTAACTGACCATTGACATGGAAATGTTATCTTGACCTTAACTGCTAAAGCTGACTTGTGGAGGAAAAAATGACTGACTCTGTGACATTTCAGTGGTTATTTATAGCTCCCCTCACCCTCTTCTTTCTTGGTATTTTTACATTAGACATGAATTCTTGCCTGCCACGCTTTTCCTGAAGGACTGTTTGAGCGGTGCAAGAATTTGTGACATAAAAACCATCAGGAAAATGGAATCTTGTTGATTAACATGGAAATCAAATTTTAGTTGGAAACTCTCATCAGTAAACTAGCATCCAGCAAAGCTGAGCTTTTTTTTTTTTTTTTGTTATGGATTGAACACCACCAGCCTTTAACTACAATGTGTTTCAAGCTGGCATTTTATGCTTCCTGTGCTCTCCAAGAGAGATTTCCTGGTGAAACTAAGGGAAAAACAGGGCTACTATGTGAGAGTCTGAGCACTTCCAAAGTTTGTACCAAAAAAAGGTAGCATCCTTCCCCTTCACTCTTTGAGAGTAAAAACTTCATCTCTCTAAGCCACAAGGAAAGACACGCAACCCATTTTACCCTGGTTATTCCAAGTCACAGATAAGGGCATCTCTAAGTTGCTTCTAATAGCTACCAAAGGTTGAATATTTCAGCTGAGTATCAGTTTAACACCTTTCCCCCGCCACCTAAATTGCTCAAGCAGAGAATGTAAACCTTCTGAATCTCTCATATAAGTCACAAGAGAAAATTGTGTTTCCTAGTGGCAGAGACAGAGCACTGCAAACTAAAAGTGCTGGGCTTCTGTCCTTGGATTCACCAGAGACTCCAAGAGTTTCATTTAATTATTTTCTACCTCTCTGCTTCACATTAGCTCTGGAATGGGTTTAGGAAATTACTGGGAGGCCTCTGATGCTCTGACAGAAATCACGTCTCCATTAAAAACACCAAAATTGGCACCTAGAACTACCAAGAAATAAACAACTCCCCAAACCAAACCAAAGAACAAGCAAGAAGGTAATGAGATTTTGCATAGAATTTCATGGAGCTTTCACCGAAACACCTTTTGACTGTAAGATAATAATTTTTCAGTGTATACAGGCAAGTTGTGAAATACAGGTCATGGCAACAGTTCAGCATAAAAATAGCTGCTTTTAATAGATAACGTAATCCAGTATAAAGCTTGGAAAAAAAACCCCAAAACTCACAGCACTTGGATGCTGCTGCCACCCAAACTGACAGTGAGAATATGATTCTCCCAAATCCCTGATGTGTTTCTTAAAGAGCTGCCAAATACATTTAAGTCCCTGATGCGAGGAGAACGTGTTGAAGCCTTTAGG